>NC_060285.1:37386391-37693672 GCF_021613505.1 Equus quagga
TTCTAAGAATATTTCTTAGTATCCATGGACTCAGAACATGTTACATTATTTGAACATTCAGTGGCACTATGTCATATTAGTTTGTCCTGACAATTCCAGACCGCAGATATACTTGTTTCTACCCCTATTCCTAGATGACGATAATCCTTGAGCTGTAACTCTCTTCCAGAGAGAGTACTTAGAGAGCCTTGCCCACTCTTCCTTGTCTAAGGCTTGCTTTTTTGGTGCCATACCCTCCCGCTTCTCAATGACAAATTCTGCTTTAGTTATATACTAATACAATGTAATAGGACACAAAGTTATTCTCTGAGCTGCGTTCCTCTTCTAAATGCTGCACATACTAAAATTCTCCAAGGCAGGACAATATGTTTTAATATACTTTATAACTTCTATAGTACCCCTAGAGCATTCTAACAGTGAGTGGCAAACAATGTCATAGCCCAAATATTTTCGGTTATATAACTCTGTTGATTGCTACAGAGACATGATTTAGTTTTGATTTGTTTAGAGTTAGAGCTTTGTTGGGCTATGTTAGGAGATTTAAATATTCAGCTTGAATGCTATTTTGTGTGCCTGGAGTGTTCACCACAGCAGGTGTTACCTAACCAGTTGCTAAAGCCTTTTAAATTAATATGCAGCATCTTGTCAAACATGCCTCCTGCTTTACACTGTCAGAGCTGTTGAAAATTGGCTTTTCCTGCCAACAGAGTTTTCAGTTGGCAATGGCTCAGCCCTGACATGCTTTAGCTACAATGCTGCCTGGGCCAGGTAATTTTACCCTTGTATTTAGAATGTTGAGTTTTAATAAATTTCCAAATGCTTCAAGCATCAAATAAGCAAAGATATCTTTTGGACAACAGTAGAGACAAGAGATTCTTTTCTTCTCTTTCCATAAAGATGAGTCAAGATCAAGAACAAGATCATTGTTGGATTAAAGAACTAAAAGGCTTGGTTCCTTCGTTGGGATTTCTCTCTGATGATGTTCCCCTCTCTTTTCTCATATATCTGATACCATAAGATCAGACCTAAGGGCTTTTTCTATTTAGGGAAAAGTACAGAGGGAGCTGGAGCAGATTAAAGGGAAGGGATACTTGGAGTGTATATTTCTGTCTTGATTCTAGGCCATTGAATTTGTCTGTCTTTCTCATTCCAGTGATAATATGCAGAGGGGCAGGATTTGGGAGTTAGAGAAGCTACTCAAATTTAGGATTTGAGAAGATACTTAGAGCCAGAGCCCAAGGGGGTGGGGTCTTCATTCAACATGGTCCACCCTACTCACCTGGGTCAGGAAATCTATAAAAGGCTTTAGGCTATAACCCTGGATTCTGGTCAGACTTCTTGTAGGCAGATGGACTTCTCTCAAATAACATCTCACAGCAACCAACACAAGGGTTCATGGGAAACTCCTTAATTATGTTTTATCCTGTTATTTCGTTTCAGACTACAGACAACATCTTGAGAGTTTTGGGATCCCCAGGGTAGTAGGAATAGATGCAGAGAGGTGTGGAGGGAATAAGAGCAGAAAGGTCAGAACTGTGTGTTCTAGGGGACTTTTAAGAACAGTTTTATGATGTCAGAGAATTTCTTCATAGTTTCTATCTTTGTAGACTTTAATATTATGCCTTATTTTTATAAGTGAACAGAGTAATATTTGATGTGTTTTAGGTATTAATAACCCAATTAATTGATAAGCAAGAATTTAGGAAGTGCAAAGGAACAAAGAGCTATAAAAGCCATTTTATCTTATAAAAATGTGCTGAGTATTTTTACTCTATCACATTAATGTCAACCATTTTTACCATGCTGGTCCACTAATGATACAGTGGGACCCTCTCTTCTTTATTGTTACTCTTGAAAGAAATCCTGCTGTCCCTTATTCATTATTAGGAGCAATATTAGGATCTTCCCCCAAAATGGGGCAATAATTAGCAATGAGATTTATGTAAGTGATTTATTTAAGACAGTTAGACAATTCTCAAGTTACATTTCAATTAACACTAACTTTAAAAAACTGCATGATTTTTGTATTTCCTGAAGTATCTAATGAAATATACTGTCCTGATTTGGAAAATTGAGGCTTGGAAGAAAACAAAGTTATATGTGGATAACTACATGTAACTCAAAAATTGCTGAGTATATATCATTTATTGGACATCTACTGTAACCAGGACCTATGCTAGTCGTAGTTATACCAATAATCTCTTTTTTTTTACTTTAAGACTTTATTTTTTAGAGTAGTTTTAGATTCACAGAAAAATTAAGAGGGAGATACATACTACATAGATTTGTCATATATCCCCTGCCCCTACACATGCATAGCCTCCCCCTTTATCAACATTCCCCATCAGATGTATCTGTCCTACAGTTGATAAACCTACATTGGCACATCATTAACACCCAAAGTCCATAGTTTATATTGCGGTTCACTTTTGGTATTCTATGTTCTAAGAGTCTGGAAAAATATGTAATGACATGTCATTATACAGAGAGAGCATTTTCACTGCACTAAGGATCTTTGATACTCCGTCTATTCATCCCAACCCCTCCAGCTTCAACCTCTGCCAACTACTGATCGTTTTACTGTCTCCATAATTTTAACTTTTTCACGGTGTCATATGGTTGGAATCATACAGTATGTAGCCTTTTCAGATTGGCTTCGTTCACTTAGCAATATGCATTTCAGGTTCTTCCATATCTTTTCATGGCTTGATGGCTCATTTCTTTTTAGCACTGAATAATATTCCATTGTCTGGATGTACTACAGTTTATCTGTTCACCTACCAAAGGATATCCTGGTTGCTTCCAAGGTTTGGCAATTATGAATGAAGCTACTATAAACATCCATGTGCAGGTTTTATCATGGATATACGTTTTAAGTTCCTTTGGGTAAATTTAAGGGAGCGTTGTTGCTGGATCATATGAACAAATGATCTCATTTTTACCCACACCAATCTAATAAGAAGGTATTGCTACCTACATTTTCCAGATTGACAAATGAGGCTTAAAAAGCTCACTGCCAATGGCCCGGATATGAACCTGGCTCTGTTCCTCTCTGAAATCAGTACTGTTTGGACCAAGCCACACATGACTTCCATGAGTGAGCGGAGTATAAGGCCATTAGGCACAGTGGAAGCACTGCTTAGAGCTCACAATACTTTTAGGGGCCCATGAAAATGTTTCAATTACTTTTAAAATTAAAAGAGAAAATGAATATAATCCAATCTGGGTTTTCTTAATCTTTATATCAGCAGAGTCATGAAATATAGATTTTACTATTTTTTATGAATGAAAGTGCGCACAAAGGCAAAAGTATGTAGGGCCACAGAAATCATGATGCGGTGCTGGTAGACTAGTCGATTTTGGGATACTGAAAGCCTAACTTGCTGCAAAATAAGTTCCCAACCAATCTATGGTAACATGACCTGCCCTCCAGGATTCAACAACAAAGCCAAATACCACTAACAGCTGCTGTTAAAGGGCACGTGATACCTGGGGCAGCTCTATACTCATACTGACAAATTAATGTTGGGAAAGCAGAGTGGGGATAAGATATAAGATGTGCACATTTCTGTGAGAGTGTCATCGGTGAGGCCTGGTAGGAGCATGACGGGATGGTCAGACCGCCTGAGGCTGCCTGACAGCACCTGTGTTTGATTCCAACACCCACTTTTTGGATGATGCCAGTTACCTTCATTGGGAGATTTCTGAAAACAAAAGTTACCCAGTACCTGTGTCCACATCCACCACAGAATGGCTCTTATAGCATGTTTGATTTTAAACAGATTTTAATCTCTCAAGTCACTGTAATGTATTAAAATAATCTTCTATTATGCAGTTTTAAAGAAAAGACAAAATGATTTTCTTCTTGGAACATGGATACATAAAAAACCAAGGAGGCATAAAATGTTATTTGCAGGGAGTTTAACTCTCATTTTCCTTTTAAATTGGGCAGCCTTACTCAACAATTCTGTGAGAACTCTAAGAGTCCAGTTGTGCCTGTCAAATTGTATTAGTAATGCAGGTGATTCTACCTTCGAGCTGTCTAGCCCAGGGCTGACCACGAGACATGGCTGTTTCACACAGTAATTTCAGATGACAGCTTTCCCTGAGCTCATAGGAGGCAGTTATAAGACCAGAGGTCATTAACACTGCATTTGATTACATAACATAATACAGAAAAAAATATATAGAGAGAGAGAGAGAGAGTGAGTTATGGGGTACTGATTTCTATGAAATAAATGCTTTTTTGTTTCCAAACTAAATTTATAAAGACTCTTGTGAAGTTATAACAACTGATATTCTGAGATATATACAGATATAAAATTTAAGTAATATATTAACTCTTTTTGTTGCTTTGCTTTCATCCCTCCAGTGTAATACTCTGTTATTAATATGTTCTAGAAAATCTATCCTATGGTATAGGGAAGCAGATATGTCTTTGATACATGTAAATTTATGTGCAGTTACATCCAAAGAAATACAGATTTAAAATCCAAAGCTTTCCACCAAGTATTACAAATAGCATTGCTAGAAGAATGTTTAATTCTCAAAAGAGGAGACACCAAAATATAGTAAATTTGGGACACAGCCTAAGGAAGTCATTATAAAAACATTTTGAAGTAGTTAATCTTGTCTCTTTAAATGCTAGATGGTCAAGTCAGCATGCTTCCATGCCATATGCTTTCCTCAGAGCTATTTTTGATTTGCACAAATGTTAGATGGTTAGAGAATAAACTTAAAAGATGCTTTTCTGTGGTTTGTGAGGGTGTTGGTGAAGCTGAATTCCAACTCACGCTTTATTTTTCCTCTTCTCTCTCAGACTGGTTTGCACTCATGATTCAGAAGTAAGTAACCAGTACTTAGATATGTGGCTGCAGAAGTAAGACCATCATCAGTTCGTTAACTAAGTAGTCCATGAGATTAGAGAATAGAGGTGTAATTGAAAGGCAGGGAGTGTTAAAATTGTAATTATGATGAATGGATTGTCATAGATACTCTGGAGGTGGCTTCCTCATGTAAATGACTTGAAATTAAAAGGCTGATTTCTCCTCTTGTCATGCAGCTTCTCCTGACCTGCTCTTCTGAGGTGAGGACTCACCTATTATTAAATCAAGACCTTTCAAACATTTAGTTAACGAGAAAATATGCCTTTTCTTTTCCCAAATAAACCTCCTTGAGTGAGCACACCATCCTGAAATGAGTCAGGGGAGTTAGCAATTTCATTCAGTCCTTCTATGTTTAATACTAAATATCAGAAAATGAATTTGAGGATGCACATGTATAGAGATAGAATGTTCTGCATCAGTCTGAGGCTGGGCAGCCTGATGGGCTGTGATGATTTACTGGATGGAAAGAGGCATGAGGAGAAGAGCAGAGGAAGGAGGGCCAGAGGAAGCTCTGGGTCTATCTACTCTTCCGACCAGGTTACACCTACAGGATGTAAGTAGGCACAGGAACTGAGGGCCTCTGGCCTTTGCTCTTGTATTTTTCACTTTGAGAATAACACATGCAGGGACCAAAACAAGAGAACCTTCTTTGCATGAAACTGATTGAGAACAACCCACTGACCTAAAGGCTATTATCCAAAATATTGGCAGCTCATTCACCTGAATTACTCAAGTTCACCCTTAGCTCAGAGGCCAGCATACCACCCTGTTAAGATACAAAGGCAGGTCACCTCTGTCCTGGGATCTGACCAGCCTGGGGGATATTGACACCAGCCCCGGCATTGCTGTATACTAGCATGGACCTTGCTAGACTTAGTTAATCTCTTTCACTCAAGTTTTCTCATCTCTGTTCTGGGAATAATAAGGCTGCCATGATGAATAAATGATATAACAGATGTAAAGTTTGTAACAACATTCCTAGCCTATAGTAAGTGATCAAGAAATGGCAGCTCACAAGAGGATGCGGTGGGCAGGGGAGAAAAGACGTAACACTTGGAATTTAGCTGAAATAGAGGAACTTTAGATTTTATGCAATTTATAGGACTTGTAACTTAGAATTAGGAGTGCACAGAAAGTAGACAACTTGTATTGGTATGCAAGAAATTATACCTTCGAATTTTTTAAGATATTAACAACAAAAACGTTATTTTATTTTGCTCTATATTTTTAAAAAACTAATGCTCTACATGAGGGTTGAATTAGTATTGAGAAGGATTGATACAGCTAGAAGTGATTCCCTCCTGAGTAAAAGCAGTTTAGCGGTAAATGCCTGAATGTGCCTGAACATATTGAGAGCAAGAAGTTTAACTGGCTTCTTTCACTGTCATCAGCCTAGCACTTACAGCAGTGCCCAATACATAGGGAGTACTCACATGAATGTGTGTATGTGTGATGTGAATGAGTACATGCCAGGAAAGAACAGGGTGTTCCCTTCAGTACGAGGGTACTTACATGGGACTGTGAGTCCTGACATCTATGTACTTTAAAATTCCAAGAAAAAAATACAGAGTAGGGAAAGTCATTTTTGTCCTTGGGAAAAGTAAGGATTTTGGCAGACTACGGTTGGGGAACAATATGATTAGTCTGAAAAGTTGTTGAATGTGGCTTGTGGTTTGTAACTGATCTGCTACACCTGTCAGTGATTCAGAGCAAACTCAGCTCTTCCTGTAGACTCCTTTCAATTCAGACATGGTGAAGCATGAATGAAGTTTTCTTCTAACATTTATCCTTCACTGCCTTCAGCTTCTGCAAAACTCTGTGTTAAACGTGTGTTCTGTTTCTTACCTTTTTCACTCAAAATTATATTTTTGCAATTTTTCCATGTTGCTATACAAAGATCTAGCCTACTTCCTCTGCCCTTTGCACAATATTCCATCATGTGCCTTTACCATATTTAATTCATCCATTTTCCTATAGATGAAAATTCAGGTTGTTCACAATTCTTGGCCATAAAGAATCTCTTATATTCTGATGCCTACAGTATATTTCCAAGAGGAAAATATATAGCATACATCGCATCCCAAATCCATTCGTCTATGGATTTTTTTTCGGGGGGGGGGGGAATCTTGTGGGAATACTGTTCTATAGAATATAGTTTCAGAAATGCTAGACCAGAAAAATAACATATGGGTTAAATATATATTTTCACTTTGAGAATGAATAAGACCAATATAGTATATCCAATGAACAAATGATAAATCTGATGCATAAATTTTGGGGAACAATAGTATCACTTTATATACATGCAATAAGACATAGCAGGCAATAAGGCCATTGCTGTGTAGAATATAGTTCACTATAATATTTTAGATATAGACAAAAAAAACTGCTACAAAGTCAAAAGGGTATCAGACACGTTACAGATGCGCCAGCCCTGGTGGTCTAGTGGCGCTCTCACTGCTTCAGCCCGGGTGTGTTTCCTAGTCGGGTAACCACACCAACTGTCTGTCAGTTTGCATACTGCGGTGGCTGCATGTTGCTGTGATGATGAAAGCTATGTCACTGGTATTTGAAATACCCCCAACAGGGTCATCTATGGTGGACAGGTTTCAGGGGAGCTTCCAGTCTAAGACAGACTAGGAAGAAGGACCTGGCCAGTCACTTCCAAAAACTTTGGCCATGAAAACCCTATAAATAACAGCGGAGCATAGTTTTATATAGTGTCAGAAGGTAAGAGGATGGCGCAAAAAGACCAGGCAGGGTCCCACTCTGCGGTACACAGGTTGCCTAGGAGTCAGAATCCACTCCAGGGCACTGACAACAACAAATATATTGAGCAAATTCTAATGGTCTCACCCAGTAAAAGAAATAACTCTGATTAATTATACCTTTCAAAAATTGTTTTAAAGTCAAAAAGTTTAAGGAAAGTGAAACATTCATTTATTGTGACAAGGATTTAATGAGTGTCTACAATTTGTCAGGAACTATGCTAAATCCTGAGGATATAAAAATAAACATGATAACAACTTTGCATTAAAGGATCATACTGTTTACTTGGGGGAGACAAACACATAATTCAATTAATTATAAAAAATTACAGTAAATGCATTGATAGATTTTGAATAAGGTACTACAGAGCATTAACCAGGCAAGCTGGTGCTTTAAAAATAAATTAGTTTAGGCAGAGATGATGGGGAGGATATTCCAAATAGCAGATAGTATGTGAAGGAAATAGAAAGGAAGAGAGATGAGGATATGAAAAGATGGAAATAGAAACAGGAAGGAGAAACCTGTGGCAGATGCAGAAGACAGACCTTCTAAGAAGAAAGCCTTAGAGAGTCAGAGTCACCTGTAAACCTACAATGTCTCTAAGTGTGTAAACTAATGTTACTCTGTGTGTGTGGCGCTCTGATATGTTTTGAGTGCTTGTTAGTGATGGAAATCCTTGACGTGTCTCAGATATGAAATTTGAAAGATCTATGTGGTCAAGTGCAACAACTATGTCTAAGTTATCTCTATATCTTCAGCACCTAGCATAGGCTCTGACATATAGCAGGTTCTCAATAAATATTGGATGGATGGATGGATAGTGAGAGGGATGACAAATTTTTATCAATTGGTACTGTCAAGAAATGTTATGATTTTCCATTTTCATCCAGAAGGAGGCAGTGTGGCAGAAATTAAAGAGTTGGAATCAGGGTAGATTATTTTTAGCTATGTGACCTTGAGAAAGTTATTCATTCACACTACGCTTCAGTATCCTCATCTGAAAAATAAGGAAGAGATGAAGTAATTTGTGTAAAATGCTCAGCTCATGGCAGAGAGAAGCAGCTCCTGCTCAAAAGGGTAGTTACTACTGTTCAATGAGAAATAAAGCTAATTAATTATGGAAGGCCACATTTTGTATGGTTTGAATTTTAAGAGTTAAAGTATGTTTAAATTTGACGTGTTTGAAAATGGGGAGCTCTGAAAATTTTTGTGAGCTTGGGAAAGATATAAATTTTACAAAGACTGAAAGAAGGACAAATTAAAAGGGGAAAGCCTGTGGTCAGGAGCGAAAAATCAACCTATTGTCATCATCCGGTATGAAATAGATTGTCTGGGTTCAAAGCCCAACTATACCATTGACAGAGTGTCTAATTTTAGGTGAATTTCTTCATTTCTCTAGGCCTCAGTGAGATTTTCTTTTAAGATTTTATATACTTAGAACAGTTTTAGGTTCACGGCAAAGTTGAGAGGGAGGTACAATGATTTCCTATATACCCCCTGCCCCCACGCATGCACAGCCTCCACTATTATCAACATCTCCTGCTGGAGTGTACAACTATTACAACTGATGAGCCTACATTGATACATCATTATCACCCAAAGCCATAGTTTCTCTTACAGTTCACTCTTGGTGTTGTATGTTCTATGGGTTTGGACAAATGTATAACGACATGTATTCAACATTACTCCTTACTGCCCTAAAAATCCTCTGCTCAGCCCATTCATTCCCTCCCTCTTCCAACACTCCTGGCAACCGTTGATCTTTTTACTGTTTCCATAGTTTTGGCTTCTCTAGAATGTCATATAATTGAAATCATACAATATGTAGCCTTTTCCTATTGGCTTATTTCACTTAGTAACATGCATTTCAGGTTCCTCTGTGTATTTTCCTGACTGGGTAGCTCATTTCTTTTTAGCACTGAATAATATTCCGTTGTCTGGATGTACCACAGTTTGTTTACCCATTTACCTACTGAAGGGCATCTTGGTTGCTTCCACGTTTTGGCAATTATGAATAAAGCCGCAATGAACATTTATGTGCAGGTTTTTATGATGACATAGTTTTCAGCTACTTTCGGTAAATATCAAGGAATGAAATTCCTGAATTGTACGGTAACAGTGTTTCATTTTGTTTAGTGAGATTTTAGTATCTCGTTGCAGGGTTTTATTAGGTTTCCTGAGATAATCAATATAAATTGTTTGGCAAGTGTCTGGCATATTGTAAGGGCTCAAGCAATGTTAATTATATTTGCTGTTATTAACTTAGAAAAGGTGACATAAGACTCAGTTCACGTTGATAGTAGGGGCGGAGAAGTAGGCGCAGAAGAGAGAACTGTCAGAGGGAAGTGTGAAAACATTGACGATTCACTGGATATGAGGCATCCTCATCTACTGCACTCCCAGGTATGTGGGACGTGCTTGGCTAGGCCTTGTTGCTCCACACGCAAGGAATACTCTGCCGTGAGCCTCCCAGTTCCTCACACTCCCTTTGGACTAATCAAGAAGGATCATGCAAAGAAATTGTAAGTAATGGTTATCTAATTCTTCAGATCAGGAAAAAGAAGACTGTTAAATACACTCCAAATCTGAATCATATCAACCTGATGAACAGCTAGAGTCAGGATGGTATAGTGGAAAAGCACTAGACAAGCTGTCTGGAGAGCTACCTTCCAGCCCCACTCATTCTCCACGGGCTGTGAGCTCGGTGCATTTGTGCTTATGTCTTAGTAATTCAGTTTCCTCAGCCATAAAACGGGACTGAGACTCCTCTGCTGGTTATTTAGAGAGTAAGATGAGATAATGAATGTAAAAGTAGTGCCTGAAATTTGTTAAGAAGTTAATAAATGTAAGTCTAATCTTAATATATGGAGTCACTAAATAGCTTTCTCAGAATCAGTTCAATGATAATAAATAAAAAATGCAAAGTCATCTGTCGCCAATAACATCTTGACTAATTTCTGTCCTCAGTTTTGAATACCTGATTATTTCAGTGCACTTATACATTTATAGTTTCTCTTATTCTCTAAGCATAAAAGGATATCTCTCCATTGTAGAGAGTTATGATGATAGAAATAGGTAGGAGGAAGCCAAAAAACAAAATTCAGTCATAATTTCACCACTTGGAGATATCTAATGTTAAAATTCTGAAATATTTCCCTCTGATCTTTTTTCTTTCTGTAGATAGCAGGCTAAATCTCTAGAAAGATAGACCAGATATATATATATTTTTTAATTGGTATGATGTTGAATGCAAAGATTTGATTTATTTTTTGTCTTATAGTATTCATGAATGTAGGATTACTTTTAAATGCCTATATGTTAATACACGGTGCAGAATCTTTGTCACTTTCTTCTTTTCTCCATCAAAACTATGCAGGTTATATGAAGAAAGTTTCATTTTTTATGGCAGTGTTTATTATTTTCACATTGTTTCTTATTTCCATTCTCTATTTAGATAATATACTCAAAGGGTATCAACAACATTTAAGCAGGCAGCAATCAGGGGAGGAAACATTTATCTGTAATGCAGGCCAAAATGTAACAATGAACTCTTTCATCTTGATTCAAAGCTCTAAGTCTTTTCTGAGGTCTTTGAAGTGCCCACTTGGGCTGAAGCCATGCACAGAAACTCAGCAAAATAACTGGTTTGAAGCAAACAAAAATATAAACCCTCAACCTTTCCCAGCTTTGCATAATCATCATCTTCATTTACTTTTTACTACATTTGCCTTTGTGGATGTTAGGTTAACCAAACCTGTCTGGTTGATTTTTGTTTTTCTTTTTAACCTTCTGGCAGTGCCTTCTCAGCTTGGAGCTAAGTTTTTCCAAATACTTAAATATTTAAGTACCAATTTTATTACCGAGAATCACTCTAAATGATTTAATAATAAAATGGATGTTTACTGTTTTCCAAAATTATTCTAAAATAACATTTGTTCATAGGTTGGAGTAGCAGAATAGTTGAATTAGGTTTCCTGATCTTCCTTTTAAGTAATTTTTATTGTGTCTAAACTCTCTGTCTAGTGGTAAAAATTCACATATCATATAATCTCTGATCCCATTTTGGGGAAAGAAGCCATTCAAGATTCCTCCAAAATGTCATTTGTCACATGAACAGAGGATTACTCCAGAACCCCCAGTTATTTTTTAACCACATTTCCCATTTTCATTTAACGAAAAGAAGTGCTAATTGAGCATCCACTATATCTTAGACACTGGGAGTATAGCAGTGAAGTCAGATGAAGTCCCAGTTCACGTGGAGCTTACATTTCAGAGGGAAAGAGTGTGTGATGCATAAATTAATAAGAGAATCTTGGATGATGTTATCAAGTCTTAGATACACATTATTTTGTAAGAGACAAGTACAGTCTCTTTCTTCATCTTGTTAACAAATAAATAAACTTCTCAATCGCTAATATCATATTTAGCAGGGTTGTTTTTGGTGGTTGTTGGTGGTGCTGGTGGTGTTTTTTGTTTGTTTGTTTTTCTGAGGAAGATTTGCCCTGAGCTGACATCTGTTGCCAATCTTCCTCTTTTTTTGCTTGATGAAGATTAGCTCTGAGCTAACATCTGTGCCAACCTTCCTCTACTTTATATGTGGGTCGCCACTACAGCATGACTGATGAGTGGGATAGGTCCATGCCCAGGATCCGAACCCACAATCCTGGGCCACCGAAGCGGAGTGCGCTGAACTCAACCACTATGCCACAGGGCTGGCTCCTGTTTATTTTTTTGGTGACAATGTAGTATATTCACTCTGAACATTGCTGTATAGGAATGAAAGTGTAATATTTTTGGAGTTCACAAAATTAGCCAAATTTTAATCATCCTATGTTATCAATATGTTTTCATACTAATGTTAAGTTCAGTATAATATATCTGATACATTTTGAAATATGTTATATGCAGTCATATAAGCAGCATATTCTAATAAAACATGTACTTTAAATATCATGGCTTAGCATTTCCTGAACTTTGTAATCGGGATAATTTAATAATAGCAATGTATATGCATATTGATCACTTGATTAGGTATTTTTTCCATTCTTTACATTCAAAAGTTTGTATTTTGAATTATTTCTATTCCTGCTGGAATACACTTTTTATATCTGGAATGTGTCTTCAAACATTTTTATTCCCCTTTCAGGAATTTGCTGCACTGACAAAAGAATTAAATGCCTGCAGGGAACAACTTCTAGAAAAGGAAGAAGAAATTTCTGAACTTAAAGCTGAAAGAAACAACACAAGAGTAAGTATAAAGCTGCTTCTGCTTGTAATTATTGCATAGTTCGGTGTCTCATCTCCAGTATACTCATAAAAACGTAAGCATTTAAAAATTTGAGGAAGACTTTAAGCAGATACCAATTCATAGTCTGTTACTTAAAGTCAAGGAGAATATACTACAAAATTCAAAACAGGAAGACAGGGAACCTAAATTATAGTGTCCACCACTAAATCACTATGTTGCCTTAGAAAATGATCTTATTCCCTCTTGCCATTTTTTTTTTTTTTTTGACTTTAAAGAGAAGGCCTGGGTTTCAGCAGTGAGTTTCAAACCTCAAACTGTTGTATTGGGGCAGGAGGGCAATACTGCAGAGGCTGGAGACGGCACGAGGAGAGCTTTGAGGGAGGATGAGCTTTGATTATGGGGCACTAGGAAGGAGTGGCTTGACATTGGTTCTCACTTCACCCCAGCAAAGTATTTATTTAAAAAAAGGTGTTAAAATGTAAAACCATTGTAAGAGAACTCTCACAATTAAAAGAAGTATACCTTTTCTATTTTAGAAGATTGTTGAGGAGACTTCCAGTTCTGATATTCTGATCTCACGAAACTGATGGATTTTACTGTATTCTGCTCTTGGAAACCATGGGTTCTTTCAGTCTCATGCCACGTGATGTTAAAGTTCAGAATTTGATCAAAGATGATATATTTTCTAATTTGGAAGAGAGAGTCACTAAATTTCATAAACATGTAAATCAGCATACTGCTCATAAAGAGAGCAATTTCTCTACTAAAAGAATGTAGAGGGGCCAGCCCCATGGCCGAGTGGTTAAGTTCGTGCGCTCGGCTTCGGCGAGCCAGGGTTTCGCCGGTTCAGATCCTGGGTGCAGACATGGCACAGCTCATCAGGCCATGTTGAGATGATGTCCCACATGGTACAGCCAGAGACACTCACAACTAGAATATACAACTATGTACTGGGGCACTTTGGGGAGAATAAAAAAAAAAAAAAGATTGGCAACAAATGTTAGCACAGGTGCCAATCTAAAAAAAAAAAAAGAATGTAGAGAAAAAACACTTTTGTATGGATGTAGTTCAATTCAAAATAAAATAGGTGAAAAATATTTTAAAGTTAGAGCTCTAGCAGATTAATGCTGAAAAATAAGCTATAGTTAATAGTGTATTCATTTTATGCTTGGTCATAGAGAGTAATATAAAAATGACAGCTCCACAACAATGACGTTGTACCTCTAATGAGACATACCATTCCGTGCATGCTGGTTAAATGATCAAACTCAATTTGTTTCCTTATTAATCGTGGTCTTATTTTATGGTAAAGAAAACTCACACAGTATACACACAAAGAATGAGTTTTCCTTGAGATGATGATGAGCCAGTCACATGGACTGCCTCAAATGGGACATAACAAAGGCAGCTTAGATTATACTATCAGGTGTCAGATGAATTTTTTCTGTTTCTTTCTCCCACTCTGTATTTTTTCCCCACCCTTGATTTTTAACTTACGCTGTTTTTCCATGCAAATTTACAGTTATTTCTGCTGTGAGATTTGTCCTGCCCTATTTCACTATTTCCTATTTTAATGCCTAAGGCTGCATTCCCTGAGGTAGCACAGCACAGCGAAATGTAGGAGTAAAGGCAGGGAGTTGAAAATGGAGGAAAACGCAAACTTCTCCGTCGACTTCCAACTAATCCCCATATTTAAATGCACCAGAAGCTCTTTCGTTAGCTGTGTATCTATTGCTCCTTTACACAGACTTTCTTTCTCCAGCACTATACTCCTTTCTTTAGCTCTATAAGGGAGACGTGGTAGTTAACCCCATTTGATAGATGAGGGAACCGAGCTCAGAAAAGGGCTTGCCAGAGTCACACAGTTAACTTGCCAAAAGTCACAGAGCTGGTAAAAACCAGAGAAGGGATTTGAAAGCTAAGGCAGTCTAACTCAAAGCCTGTGCTCATTGCCTAAGAGTAGACGGCTACAGCATGGAGTGTGTCATTTCTTCTTGATTGTGACTAATTTCTGAGAACTCGGAGATTTGGCACAGCATCCACACAATTTTCATCCTCTTATATCCCTGAGGCCTGGAAGTACCTGTGGCTATTGCATCTGCAAGGGAGCCTTGGGCAATCAAGGAAGCAGGGCAAGCTATACTTGAAATACCTGTTCAGGAATCAAAGGAGAAAAATACAAACGTTAAGTTCCATTAGGAAAACAGAAATTGAAGCCATTGATTTCAAACAGAATAATACTTTGAAAACATGAATGAAGCTCGAAAACATTTTTGTACCTTTCTTAAAGCAGTGGAGGATTTTTGTTGTTGATTATGTCAAGGAGAATCGATTTATGAAAACTTCCTTGTGCATAGTATTGATTATATAACAACTCCTAAGGTACATAACCACCTCTCACCCTCCCCCACCACCCAAAAAAATATGCAGTGCGGAAAATCAGACATATCTTCTCTCTTCCCCCATAGTGCCCTATTAAATGTTGCTAAACATAGAAGTTTTTATAGATTTATATAATAGCTTCTCCTTCTACATGTTATGTTTTTCTTCTTGTTATAAACACCTACTTATGGGTCATGGAGAAAAAGCAATGAGCTAGTATTTCCTTCTCACACCTAAGATTGTGAAAAGTTTAAAGTAGAATTGTGTGCCAATTTGCAGGGATCTGATCAACTTGTGATTCTCTCTTTCGACACTGAGTAGTTAACATATGCTCATGAACTGAGATAAATAACACAAAAAAAAACAGCCCACTAGGAGAACTCATGATTTTGAGTATCATCAAAAATAATAGATCAGAAAGGGCCCTCCTGTATGATATTTAAATGAATCATACCTTCTCCCAAATAGAAAATAGAAGTTTCAGAGGGAGTTGACTGAATGAGGTTTATCTATCAAGTAATAATATAATAGCTAAAATTAATTAAAGGGTGAAATGTTTTTCTGGATGTTTTACATGTTTAACTCACTTTATCCTTACAGCAATCCCATTATCTCCATTTAATTGATGGGAAAATGAACATTATAAATATCCTGCCCCAGGCCACATAGTTTATAAGTGACACACTCAGGGTTTCCACTCCTGGCTTCACCACAGACTATGTATATAGGAAATCATATTCCTACGTAACTCACAAATCATATGTGATACAAGGGATTGTGCTTAGGGAAGATTGTGTTTGTTCAATGTTTTGAAGGTCAGTCCTATCTGTTCAGTAATTTATTTTTCATAAATTGTGTGGAAAGTAATGTACTAGGTATTTATTGTGATGTCAGAGCTGAGAGTTGTGGCTGTTTATCACTCATTACAACAGAAACATCTGGTCCTTAGCCCCAAAGTATGAATGAATGAAAGAAATCAAAGTAATCACTAGAGTTGCACTTAAACCCAGCAGCCTCGAGAATTAAATTGAGGAAATCCAAATAATATCATTCTAATGTTATTCATGATTGTACAAAAATAGAAATTTCAAAAATTGTAGTGAGTATTTACAGAAACATTCAAATAAGTTTTATTGTTTAATATTTCCACACTCATTAAAATGAAGGAAAAGTGATCAAACAAAATTTCTTATTCCTAAAACTTTTCTGATCATACTTAGGCAAGTTATATTTATAGGAAATAACTTATTCTTGCTATTATTTCAACATACTCAAATTGACTACTAGAACTTACGATGTTTCGGTAGAATTATCTGAACTAATTTAAAGGTAAAGGAAGACCAGAAATTGTTAATATCATTACTATCTCTTAATATCAGAGTGGAGAATTTTTATTGTTGTTTTGTAACTGTTCCAACTGTTTTTTTGGCTGAAGATCTATGTTATTGACAATATTTTAGAATGTAATCATTGTATGACCTCAAAAAACAAGTTATGGTTTTGAGAGCCAGTCTTAATGTCACCTATAAATAATAAAGCTGTAATTGCATCACACAGGTCATAAACTAAAAAACTTAATTGTTTTTTATTCAAATTAAAGACAATTTGAAATGCTACTTTCCATGCCCTTACTTTTGTTTTGACTTAAAGGGATAATATAAATGTTCAAATACAGTCAGACACCTGCCATTACTAAAGTAAAGCTACCCATTCTTGACAAACTTCGATCTACAAAAGTTAATGAAATCCCTCCAAACATATTTCCTCAGTGAGTAGAAAATACGGTCCAATTCAGAAGAAGAAGACTCTAGCAGTTGAAAGCAGTGAAGACACATGGGTGCCCGTGCATGGGTGCATGTATACATCTTTATGAAAGAGTTGCCGTAGGCTCTGACAAATACAAGACTGGATAAGATAGAACATATGCCCTCCCAACAGCTATTTCAATGTGGGACTCAAACATGTACCTAAGAAATATAGGGGATTCTAGACAATATTTGAGAGGAAAAGATGTTGAGTGGACGGAACATGAAAGAAACCAGTTTGAAGGTTTTCATTCTCAGATGTTAGCGTTATGTGGCCATAGTACAGCAGCTGAATTAGTCTACAGGGCACAGTGCATTTCTACTTGAATGCCATTTGTGATCGAACATAATTGTACAGGAGGTTATGTTGAATTCAGATCTAACAGTAAGATTTGCAGTTTTAGAAATTTAGTCCAAAAATTCCCATTAATGCAGTATGTATGTATGCATATATGATATGATATGTTTTTACATATACATATATAGGCTGTGGTGATTTAGGGTGAATTCCACCATAGCATTAATGACCATTCATATAGTCCCTGCAATCTTTGAGGGTACCAAAGAGAGTGCCTTCTGCAAGATTTATTAAATATTAGACTAAAGTGTGGCTCCCAGCAAAGAGGTACAATTGGTAGATTATTAGTGGTACCTTAGATAAGTTCCTCTTTATGTTTTAATTTATTTTTATTTGTAAGCTTAAAAGCCATAGATGCATGCTAAAGTAGAACATTGTTGGCCATGTTCTCCAGGCTAGATAATTTACATGTATCATTAATTCACTGAGGAAGCATTAAGTATATATTATATAGAATGTTTTACTAGATATTGAGGAGTATTCAGGATATGTTAAATTGTTAAACCCTTGAGGAATCTGTTTTATATTAATAAAAACACATTAGATTTTATTATTAAGCAGATGAGAGTTCATAATTGCACAAAACAGTACAGCTTAGCTGTTTTAATCAAGAAGATGTTAATTAAGGCATGTAAGAAATCTCTAAACTCAGCTTCCAGGCACAATTTCTAGGACTGTGTTTTTTAGCCTTGTAAGTTTTTCTTTTACCCCCAGTCCCGGAAACATGAAGCCTCTGCCACTACCTATGCCAGTAAAAGGGACCCCCCCACCCTAGCACGTTTCCTCATTTGGCTTCCCTCAGGATCTGTCCTGTGCCAGTGGTTCTTGTTGGCTGACTCTTGAGTCACCTAGCTGCCGCCTAGTGGTAAACATGCCTGAGAAATGTTTCTTGGATCCTATATTGGGAGGGTGGGATTCAGAATGTAGGGAAATATTAAATAAGAGGTTATGTTCAAAAGACTTTGGGCAACCACAAATGGTAAGTCTCCACTACAATCCAACTTTTATTATACCCTTTTCCATATTGAAATTCTACACAACAGCAACACTGACATGTATTTACCCAACAATGCAGGTACCTATTAGACAAAAACAAAATCACCTTTTTTCAAAAAATACGGTCCATCATCGCTAGTTACGGCATCTAGCTACATGTCTACGGTTCTTCAGGATGTACATTCATTCTTGCTCTCAATAAATCTCAATCCTGTCTTAATATTCTGTAACCAATGGTTGACTTAAAATGTTGATCAGAATCAACATACCCAATATAAAATAGAGTAATAGTTAAAAATATGACAACAAAAAAGAGAAAATAATTTTACATACCTTATGTATATGATACGACAAAAAAGAAAAGCCCTCTTTTCTCCAACTGGTCACAGGGTCCTAGCTGGCAAGGATAAACTCCAATTCTAAACCTTATTTCCTGGACCTATGCATATGGACCCTTATGTGTTCTAAGAGAGAAGCTGTATCTTATTTCCATCATAAATTCTGAGTGTATACTAATTCTGTATGATAGCACCCCAACCTAGCAGTGTGTTATCTCCTAGCATAAGTTAAAATAGACTCTTCCTTGGGTCATTCAGCCATTCCATAGGATCAGCTGCTTCTGAGTGATTTGATAGCATGGTAAAACCAGGGCTTGGAACATCAGTCAATTGCATTACTCCTTTCACTGTAAAATGAGTTTTTTGTTCAGAAGTAATGTTGTATATGATAACATAACCATAAGCAAAAATGTAGTAAGATAGTGTTGCTGGTAAAAGCACAGCCATTAGAGAAGGCAAATCCCTATCAAGAAAAAGCGTTTATTACTGTAAGAAAAGAGAGCTTTTCCTTCCTTGGGGGAAGAGATTTAATGTATCTTGCTTGCTCCAAGGTGAATAGCTGGAACCCAGGTGTATCATATCGTGTCGGGGGTTCAAAGTTGATAGCTACAGCTAGTAACTTGACCATTCAGCTGTGTTGGTAACTCTATCAACCTCAATGATGAGAAGCCCATTTTGTCAGGTCAATGAATAGCATCTGTCCCTGAAAATGGTCACATTTTTATGCCCATTGAGCAAATGTCGTAGTTGCTGGAGAAATAGGCTAATATCCACAAGGTGAATTATTTCATCCACCAGACTGTTGAAAGCCTCTACAATACTGGGTGCCAAAGAATTAGTCCCAGCTCAGAGCTAATATCCAAGAAACATTGGTATTCTCTTTTCCTCCGTACTGTTACCATACTAAATGCTTGCAGGCTTTTTTTAGGGAAGATTTTCTCATTATCTATTGCTTCATAGCAAACAGTCTAAAATCTAATGGCACAAACAATATTTTACTATACTCACAGATTCTGTGGGTCAGGGATTCAGAAAGGGCACAGTGATGATGACCATTCTCTGCTCCATAATGTTTGAGCTCTCAGCTGGGATGACTTGATGGTTAGCGTCAGCGATGTGCTGGTAAGTGATTTCTTTTATCAGAAAAAAAAAGCACTGATCTATAGTGTTTTCCCATTTCCACAGTGAAAACATTCCCATGGTAGCTGATTTCAAGCTACCAGCATGATGTCACTGAATGTGGGTTTGGGGAAAGTTGCACAGTAGTGAGCCATTATATAGTATTTCTACCATTCAGATACAATAGAAGTAAAGAACCCAATGAGCATAGATAATAGTAGAATAATTAGGAAGTGATATATTCTGAGTATTTACTGACTTTTAAAATATATTTTATTTAATTATAAGCCTATATAACTTAAGCTTTAACAATGACTATATTTACCCACCTGCTCACAAAATTCCTAAAAATTAACAATCAGCTCTTACAAGCTTGCATGGGACAGTATTAGCACACCATTCGCAGGGGAGTGACTAAAATATCTGGAGGCCGAAAGATCTACTTATGTGAGCTGAATTCCTGACTTTCATGCCTGACACTTGGGCTGGAATGGGTGAAAGACAGGCAGGCTCCATTGGGACTTTCATCTAAGAGCCTCCATCTGCCCCCTCTGGCACAGTGGTCTCAGAGTAGTCAGATTTTTCAGAGATCTAAGAATAAGTGTTTCACTGAACTAGATGGAAATTGCACTGCCTTTTAGAACCTAGGCCCAAAGGTCACAAATTGTGCCGCCCACTATACTGTTTTGGTCAAAACAGTCACAGGTCTACCCAGGATCAAGGAGACGGAACATGGACCTCAACTCTCAATGGCAGGACTGTCAAAGAAATTGGACTATTTCCTAAAAATCAACACAGATAAGTAGAAGAAAGAGTAAGCAGCTACTAACAACTACTTGTGGCAGCTGTTATAATATAACATGATATAATATAATAATATAATAACAGCTACTTGTAGTACTAGCACAGAGTTTTTTCTCAAGAATATTTAACCTCACCTTAATTTAAAGAAATCTCCAACTGTGCAGTTACTCAGCTGTGAGATTTGGAGGCCAAGACACTTTATTAAGTGTCTCAAGTCAGGCTTTAGTCTTCCAAACATGGAGTTTTTATCGTTATTACTATTATTATTTTATTAAAACAACCTGATCCTTACTGGTCTGTTAAGGATTCTATGATCAATTACCATCACCAAAGACCCCAAAAGTCTCAATGGATCAAACCATTCCGCCTGTTATAGTAACTGCACTTACTTTATCTCAGGTGGTTGTGCACCGTTACTTAGCCTCTGCCACTGAGGAATTCTATCATCCACAGGGGAAACAAAGAGCACACTTTAGCACCAACATTTCTTGATTTTCATCCCTTATCAATAAAGAACTGCTATTATGGGGATTTTGTAGCTTCTGGGCTCTCTTCCTACCAAAATATTTCTCAATGACTAAGTGAAAATAGTGTCACTTTCATTTCAAAGGAAATAGTTATGGGATAGACAAAATTCTCCATTTTTGACTCCATAAATCTTCAGTTTCCTTCTTCTACCTTATACCCAAGGAATTTCTGGATTCTCACCTTCATTTATTCTATATATGGCCTTTTTCTAGGCCACCAGTGAGTTTCTATTTTAGTTAGGCAATGGAGCAGACAATTACAACCCTCCCAGCTGCTCGATATCACAATTAAATCCAGCTTCATTGATAAATATAGTCATATTGATTAATTCAACCAGGTCAAAATTTTTGCTCCTCCCTTCCTATTCTAGCACAGTTAGCATCTACTTCTACATATATTCCCAGATTTCTGAGATTAAAAATTAACAAAACCTTACAAGTCTTGATTTGGAAGCCTTCTCTTCCTAGGTTAGACTTTGTCATTTATCCTTTGTGTTCTGGTTAGAAGTCTGGAGACAAGGAGAGATGTTTGGGGGTGGAACATG
This sequence comes from Equus quagga, assembly GCF_021613505.1. NCBI lineage: Eukaryota > Metazoa > Chordata > Mammalia > Perissodactyla > Equidae > Equus > Equus quagga. The sequence goes on from NC_060285.1 coordinate 37,408,169, forward strand.
AAGAGCAGAGGCTTTGTTTTGTAAGATAACTGCTTTAAGTGAAGTCATTGCATGGTCATCAAGACAACTAGGATGGGGCTCATCAGAGAAGCAAGGAGACTCATTGGGATTTGGTGGATCAGGGTAACACAAACTCATCTGAATCTTTCCAAAGATCATTTTTCCCATTCTTGGGGTGCCTTTTTATCTTCATAGTGGTGTCAAGATTTCCACATAAGACACCTGGTAAAGCTATGAATTCATCATACATTGTAATTCAGTGACTTCTCCTAAATCGGGCTCTTTATCTTCTTTCTGTTCTGTCTTGGGACTTCAGTAAGAAGCTGCTTTGAGTAGCTAAAGCACTGCCTGCATTCTCCGAGCCTTGATCCAAAATTTAAAACCTTAAATTTGTCATTTTCTTTCTTTAAACTCTTCAGTGCAGTTCAAAGCATCCAGCTCACCTCATTGTCTTATATTCTTCCTGCCCTTCAAAATGGTCTATGGTAGCTGTGACTCAGGCCATCAAAGCATTACTTTCAGAGGCACCCCACGCCAGGGGAACTCAGATGATCACTTAAGACACTATCTCACCTTCATGTACCATGGAGGACAACGTTCCTTCTTTTCCTATCAATCTAATTATTACTTTGTCAAATCTATCCAGTCAGACCCATTATTGCCATTTGTCTGAAGAGTTGTTACTTATAACTGTTACAAGCTACTGTTTTAAGCAGGGTTCATTTATTCATTCAACAAAAATATATGAGCATCTACTACGTGCCAAACTTCTAGGACTAAAGATACAGCAATGAACAAAATAAAAAAAAATTTCTTTCCTCATGGACCTTACATTATTTTTTGGGACACAGAGAGAAAACATGGTCAATATATAAAATAAATAGTAAATTAGATACAGACAAATGTTAAGGAGTAGGAATAAACTGAGAAGGGGATATTTAGTGCAGAAGGTGACCAGAAAAAACCTTCTTGAAAGCTGATATTTGAGTAAAACTATGTAAGAAATGGTAGAGTGTGATGGTCATGCAGATATCTGAAACAGAATATTTTAGGCAGAGAAGACAGCAAGCAAAAAGGCCCTGATGTGTGAGCATGAATGTCTGCTAGATTGCAAAACAAAATAACACAAAACTGTCAGGAAGCCAATGCAGCTAGACTGGAATGAGCAAGAAGAAGAAGAGGAGGTGAGTTTGGAGAATTTAGATAGATCCCTTTGGTACTTGTAAGGTCTTTGGCTTTTACTTGAGCCAGTGGAGAAGACATTGAGGATCTGAGCAGAGATATGAATGACCAAACTTACATTTTAACTTCAGTGGTGTTTTGAGAATAACCTGATGGAAGGATGAAAGCAGGTGGACCAGTTAAGAGGCTAGTATAATAATTTAGGGGGAGAGAATGGGTCCTGGACAGAGGTGGTAGCAGTAGACGTAGAGGCAAGTGGGCAGATTCTGGAAGTTGTAGAAATCTGGAAAGGAGTGATTTTAGAGGCCGAACTATAAAGTTTAAGATGCACAAGGAGAAAGTGATGGCATGAGTATGGTGAGAAGCAGTAACAAATTCCTATGACAAAGAGATTGAGGGTGCAAGTATTTTTAGAGTTTGAATATTTAAATAAGCAAACTAAAATGTAATGATGTGTGAGTTATCTGATAAAAACTGAAATTCTAGAAGAGTTGCACTTATTGATAACAGTAGAATCTATAATGAAACCGTGATTGTGAGTTACTGAAATAGGGTGGACATTGAGACCATTGGAGTAAAAAAGTCTAGAAATTTAGAGGCCAAAATGCTGGAGAAATTGTCTAGATGAGTGATAAAAATCAGAAGAATTATGACTGAGGTAATATGGGAAAAAATGACAGTGATCTAGTTTGATGACATATTTAAGAAACAATGGAGAGTGACCCACGGCATGGCAAATGACTAGTAAAAGGAAAGAGTTGCAGGAATAACCTGATGGCTAGAGTGTCACAGCATTCTTAGTTGCAGATACTAGAATTCACTCTCTAGGTAGTTTAAGCAGACAATGGTTTAAAATGGATATTAAGAAAATCCTAGCAAAAACAATCTGCAGCCTGAGCTTTCAGGACCAAATTTCAGAACCTCATTGCAAAGCTGGTAAGGGGATTGTTTCGCCTTTTCAGTATAGAATCATGATTCCTGTGCCACCTCCTTTTGAGCAAAATGGATGCCTTCCCCAATATTTATATGGCATATAACTTATTCACATGGCTCACTTCTTGCATGAACGTATAATTAGTAGAACATGTGTAGCACCAAACACAGAATTGTAGTTTTTTGTACTCTGTTAGGAAGCTGGGATTAACAATGTGAGGAACTTCCAAATGTAAAGAGTGTGATCCAAAGATTTAGGTAGTCTCTAATAACAGATGTCCTTATAGCTTCATTATAATACTCACCTTAGGTTTCTTTCCCAGAGGATGAGAGTTATATCTTATACATTTCTGTATCCTACCTATTGCCATGCAATAGTAGATGTTCAAATAGTTATAAAATTACTGTATAAATCAAGACATTTCTAATTTACAGTGAAAGAAATTAGTTTTCATTGTATTATAATGCTTGTTTCTTTATAAGTATATCATCTACCTAAAACATTCATGTATATAATAATGTTGATTAGCTTAAGATTTTAGGAAATAATGCAAATCAACCAGGATGCAGGGTTAGCTTTGATATAGGCCAGAATGCACACTGGAAAATTTATTTCATTTATCATTTTTTCTATTCATTCAACAAATATTTATTGCATACCTACGGATGTCATGAACTAAGCCAACACTCAAATAAGAGAAGATCAAGAAGATCAGGATAGACGTGGTGCCTCATGAAGCTTATATTCCAATGAGGAAATAGAATGGAATTTAGTAAAACTATTTTTTAAGAAATTACACTTCATGATATGATACGAAGAAACAAAGCAAGAGGCTGAAACAGAATTATGGAGGCTAGGAAGACGAGAGACCTACTTTACATAGAGTAGTGAGCAAATGCTTCATTGAGAGGCTGATATTTAAACTGAGTCTAAAAGGATGAGACAGGGCTTGCCAAGTGAATAGTTACAGGAAGTGAACTGCAGGCATATGCAAAGGCTTGGCCTGTTGAGGAGCAAAAAGTATGCTGGGGTGGTTAGAGCATAGTTTGCCAGAGAAAGACTGACATGAGATAACGTTGGAGAAATAGGCAGATTAAGTTCACCCTGTAAGCTGTAACAAACAGCTCGGCTTTAACCGATGCCTGCATGTATCTGTAGAATTCAAGACAGTAGAATACCATGAACAGAATCAGAGACTGAGAAATAAAGGGAAGCTCTTTGAAAATGTTGTGTCATTTTCATACTGACCTGTATTAATATTATTTTAACCCTTAAATGTGACTCCTGCCTACTGATCTATACACATTTAGGATCTCAGATGTTTGCGTTCTTTTGTGCCATTAGAATGACAGAGTTTTCTGACACTTAGAAGTATAACTAGGGAAAGTGAATGTAGAGAAATTAACATTAAGTACTAAGAAATGTGATACAAGTATGTGAGACTGAATCTAACAGTGACATTGTGAAAAAAAATTTTTAATTACAGTGTGAGCTTTAGAAAAAATCTTGAAAAATAATTGTTTTCTTTTTTCTTTCACCCCAGTATCTTATGTCTGCTTTTTCCTCTTTTGTTTGAGTGACGTCTGCTTAATTTTGCATGGACACCATTTGTTAGCCTACGTTTTTCACTATCCTTCAGAAAATCTCGCCTGTGAAACTTACTGGTCACGTGTTGTTCTTCACTAGCAAAATTTTAATCACTGATAACTCAGCAGTTTTTGATTTTCTTTTCATGTATCTTTGCTTTAGCAGCAAAACTCCCTTTTAAAATGAAAATGAAGGTGAAACCTCAATTCATGAAACATTTAAAAGCAAAATTTCTCTGGGAAGTCAGAGCGTAGAGTCTAGAACAGACTGGAACACTGTTCACTGGCCTTTCTGCTGTCCCCTCAGATGGCCCCAGAGGCTAACTCTGGGAAATGTAGGTTTCAGAGTAGACAGCTTTAAAATTATGTCCTTTAGCCTCTTTTCCCAAGATGATTATTATGAATCTCAGTCACTATATTCTGCGTTGTTGCATATGTTTTCTATTATGTAATCTAAGAATTAACCGTGAATAAAATCATTAGTGATTACCTCTATAATCACTATAGCAACATGTGATTATCACTATAATCATGTTTAAAGCAACATGATTATGCTTATTTCCTTCAATTCAAAATTTTTAAATGACCAAGTGTAAGTGAAATTAATTTTGACTTTTAATACTATTCTCTTAACAAAATCATCATGCATTGTGCAACGTTCATTAATAATTATCCTATTAGATCATACATTTTATGTTGTATTCTATTTCTACTGAAATTATTAAATTTTCTAAGAGAACGCATAAAATTTGCATTATATTTTTAATTCAGTAACTTGTTATATGATAGAAATGCAATTTACTTTTAAAGTGTTTTATGAACCTTGTGTTAGACTCAGGTTTATGCTTCTTTGATGCTACCTGTGGAATAACCTGAGGTTATCATTAGATACTATGTAAATCTGCAATGTTTTGAGGTAGAAGTCATTAATAAGTATTAGTGACTTTTATCTGTAAGGTAATAACATTTTCTGTTAAATCCAATAGCTGCTACTGGAGCATTTGGAGTGCCTTGTGTCACGACATGAAAGGTCACTAAGAATGACGGTGGTAAAACGACAAGCCCAGTCCCCCTCGGGAGTTTCCAGCGAAGTCGAGGTTCTCAAGGCGCTGAAATCTTTGTTTGAGCACCACAAGGCCTTGGATGAAAAGGTATAGTATTGTGAAAGGATCCCTACAATTTTACGTGTCAATTACACCTCAATAAAGGCGAAGTTAAAAAAATAACAAATTTTATCTACTGTTTTTAAAAAGTATAGTTTTGGCAAAAGATTTCAAGCTTGATGGTGCTTTTGTCATCAGCATCAAGCTCCTTGTCTTCATCCATGGTTTACCTGACTCCTGAAGTAAATCAGTTCAGAGGTTCATGTTTGAATTATATGAAAACCGTTCTTTAAAAATGTAACTGGATTATTGTGTGTATATTGGTAATATTCATAACCATGTTTGTTTTTTTTTTTTTTAATACCACTGAATCTATGGCTTGTCAACTATTATGGCTCATTATGGTCCTAGTCCGGGTGGCCCTTTGAAGTTTAATATCGTCGTTCCGCCTCCCTCTCGCTCTCTCTCTGTCTCTCACTCTTGCCTCCCCACTCCTCTCTGAAATGCATGTCTATAGATGCCAACATAGGAGACCACTAACTGACAGTTAAACATATCTTGAACTGTAATTTGGATGCACTTTAACCTTTAGAGATTTATATTAGAAGCATAAGATATTTTTTTAGGTCTCTAATACCTTAGTTCTGAATATACATTTTTAACAGTCTCTGCATATAACAGCATGAAGTATTAGCAGAAAAACTGGCTTAAGGTCTTTTTTAAAGTAGCTGTAAGCTTCTCTTAGCTGTTACTCAAATAAGTTCTACTGACATAAAGAAGCCAATATGATGATAATATCCTTTGAAGATTAGTAAGGCTTATGACATGATTTCAATTTTGTGAAATTTCAAAGAACAAACTTTTTAAAATTAATAAAGCTTTAGGATTTTGTAGAGTGGGAATTGGGGCGCTTCACTGTAAAGTATCTGACGAGTTCTGAGCGTTAAAATTCAAACCAGGGATTATTACCCAGTTACATCTAGGCTTTGAGCGTGCAGACGCTTCTGCTCTGCTTCATATTTATATACATAGATATTTTTATCATTGGTCTTTCAGATGTTCTTAAAGCAAGGGATTATATGGCGTGTGCGCATAAAAATAACTATAATTCTGTCTTCTAGATTATTAAGAAGAAATTGTGTCTTATTTTTTATTTTAGCCATGAGAGGCAACTAGTTTATGAATAATTTTGAATAAAACAGAAATGGACATTATGTAGAGATCTCTGATAAAAATAATATCAAATAATCATTTAATATATTTAATGTTTAGTTTCCTATTACATTCCCTTTCTTACTACAAAAGTGCATTGTCAAGAGTTTGCAATACTTTATATTTGTGAAATATCTATTATGTGTCAGACTCCTTGACAGACATTTGGCACACAGTGATAGATAAGACATTGCCCCCACAACTGAAGAGTTCATAGTTAGTGCTGGAGATTCACATGTCAATAAGGAGTCACGATAAGAAAAGATATGTACAATGAAATACTACCAACTTTACAGTAGAGGGTAAAGAGAAAGTTGTGACTAACCCTGCTTGAGAAAGTGATGAGAAATTCAAGGACATCTTCACACAGGGGGAGACATTTGATCTGGGTATTAAAGAATGTGTAAGAGTTTTTCAAGCAGAGAAATAAAGATACTCTAAGCAGCAGGACCAATATGGACCAATAAAATAACCCAAAGCAATAAGAAGAGCATGGCCTGTTCAGAGAAATTTAACAGTTTTGAATGACTTGAGTGAAGGTACTTGAGAATGTGTGATTTTAAATGTTCTCTATAAGCACTCCAACATCACTTAGTGAGAGATGCTTTTCAGGAAGAATGAACAGTATTTAAGACAACCTGATGGCTGTGAGTACATTTAAGAAGAAAATAGTTGTTGCAGAACTTAGAGTCTAGAAATAATTTACTATATCGAAGTTCAGTGAGCTTAGCAGAACTAAATGAAGCATTTTAAACTGCGGTCCTAGGAGCTACAATAGTATTTATTAACTCACCAGAAGTGCCTGGACATTGGTGAGTTCAGGGGCAAATGAACTGATTGTCAACTAAGTAATGCTGAACAGCCTAAAGGAAAAGCGTTGTGAGCTTGGGCTCTGGAGTTGGACAGATCTGGACAAGTGGCTTAACTTCTCTAAGCATCTGTTTCCTTTTCTTTTCAGTGAGGAGAATAATGGTACCTACCTCACAGAGTTGTCATGAGGGTTAAATTGTGATCTGACATGTAAAGCTCTTAGCCAATGCTTAGCATATGGCAAATGCTCAGTGAATCTTAATGAATACTATTATTAACATACATAAATTTCAGCATTTAACAAAACTTTCAAACTAAGCAAAGATGTTGGTATCCTTGTTGATCCATATGCTTGTTTTAAATAGTATTTCATTTAGTTATTGAGAGATTAACATGTACCTAAGCACCTTCAAAGACAATTTCCTTAGCTGAGAATAGTTCTCAGCTTCTCATAGGGATAGAAAGGGGTGGGGAGACAGACCTATAAACAAGCAATTATAATATTCTAATTTAAGTGCTATAGGTATTATGTTATAATATATAGAAGATCAGAAGAAGATGCAATTTACTAGTCTTGAGGACAGGAAAATACCAACTTTACAGTAAAGGGTAAAGTTACACATGAAGAGCTAAATATAGCATAAAAGACTGAGCATTGCTGTGGACAATTACAGTGACTGGCAGTCTTCATTATTGATGCCCTTTTTTATACATCCACAGAGTTTATAGAGTAGAATTGTTACAATTAGCAAAGATCAACAGTAAACTGAGTTTATAGGGTAGAATTGTTATAATTACCAAAGACCAGCAGTAATTTTAACATCATTCTCCAATATGTTTACCAATTCTGTGGCTGGAGGAAATGAGAAATATACATGGGTTTTGCAACACTCAGATATAATTTACTATTTTTTTAAAAAGGTACATTGGAAATGCATGGGAAATAGAACCAAAAAACAGAGTATATACGCACTCCACATATATTTTCACGATCCAGTATCACAGAGCCAAAACAAGATTTGAACTTCTGGGCTAAGGAGATTTCCACACAGTGTTTTCTGTTACAGGATTGGTCATTCCAAAATGAAACCCTGTTATATCTTATTTTCAGCTTGGAATGTCTACTTCTTCCACCAAAGTCCCTCTTCATCCTGAAACACATTTGTCATTTTTAGGTACTTATTTTATTTGAAATCCTCAGGTATAAAATTTCTGTTGCCTTGAAACATCTTTTGGGGAAAAAACTTATCTTTAATTATTTTTCATACCATTATGAAGAAAATAGGTATAACAGATGAAATTAGAAATAAAAAATTCTAGATGTATATAAATAATATATTTTGAGAGTTACACTGTAGCTCTACAAATAAGCAGTTAATACATTATAAAGCCTATGCAGACCAAAGATTAATTGATCATGATTAAATAGTAAAAGATCAGAAAAAGTTAAGTGTAGAGCCAAGGCTACCAATTGTGTACTTACATTTAGGAAAAAAAATTACAATTTTTTCATGGCATATCAATCATGTCTAGATAACTTTACAAGAACACCAGATCCAACATGAAAAATAAAAGTAATTATGGCATTCTGCTGGTGCTATGCACAGAGCAGAGCAAAAAGCTAAAATGCTGTCAGAGATACTATTTTTCCCTACCAATGGAGTTCCAACTGCAGACAAGGATTAGGATTCTTTATAATCTGGAAAGGTTACACCTTTGGAACCTACCCTTTTTCTTTTTACTAAATTGAACAGAGATTAGTGTGAAATTAATTACATATGAAGAGAATAATTCATTCTCATATAAACTTGAATAAAGCATTCATATCATGCTAGCATCAATTTTTACATTTATAACATTAATTAAAAATATATTCAGAAAATTGGTTCTTTTTCTTATAATGACAGCTTTAGATTCATTACTTTGTGGGTAATCTCAAATTGTAAATGCTATTCTAAATTTATTGAGGGGTGATTCTATTTTCATATTGTTTCATAAGCTTGATGACTTTTACTCTTTGAAGTCTCAATGTAATGAGAATACAATTGCTTAACTTATGGTAGATAGAGAACAGTTTGGAACAATTTCTATGATTTTCAGTTTAGCAAAGAAAGTTAGGAAGATATTTTAACATACAAGATAGCCTGGTTTCAGCCGTTCCTTATTTGACTTGAGTGACACTTTTAGAAACGTTCTAATGTATCAGTATGTTTTTTACAATATGGTACCTTAGCCTCTTCACAGAGCTCTAGATGTGATCTGATCAGTGTTCTGGACAGTGACGTCATTGACTTATATTTGGACCATTTCATAATGCTGTTCTCATCAACCAGGATTCCTGGACCTTTTTCAGAACAGCTGTATTTTATGGTTGGTGTTTTAGGAAGCAGGCATAAAACCTTTCAATCATCCCTGTTAAATGCTGAGCACGCTTTCGGAGACCTTTGTTGGTACCTGCACTCCTCATGTGAGCAGTCCTCATTGCCATGCTTTCCGGATGTTTGCCTCTTTTGCATCTATCCAAGCCGTTCATAAAAACGTCTTCCCCAAGTCAAATCATCAAAGATTTCCTTCTGAGTAACTCTGGCTCAGTTATTAACCAGCATTAGCTTTATGCGCTTTTTATGAACAACTGGATATTTGTCTAACAGTACTGGTACCTGGCGGTTCAGCTGGCATACCTAAATATCACAAAAGATCCTGTGTAATTGTCTTTAATATCAAATGTCCACTTAGGTATGTATTACTAATTTTCAGAGAATTTGAGCATAACTAAATATGATTGATACGAAGCTCCACTTTGTACTTATTCTTTCTCGTTCAACATATTTCAGGAGTTAGGTGTACCCAGTCGCTCCAACATATATCAATTATCATTATATAACATGAAAATATGATTGAGATTTTTAAAAATTCCTAATTAGATACTACTCTAATAAGACATTAGTGTGATTTTTTTGTTTGTTTGCTAGTTGGAAAACAATGTCATAACTCTAACTTTAAAATTATGTATGTTTTCATGGGCCGGCCTGGTGGCGCAGTGGTCAAGTTGCACACCTTACGCTTCCGTGGCCGGGGATTCGCCAGTTCGGATCCTGGGTGCGGACATGGCACCGCTTAGCAAGCCATGTTGTGGTAGGCATCCTACATATAAAGTGGAGGAAGATGGACACGGATGTTAGCTCAGGGCCAGTCTTCCTCAGCAAAAAGAGGAGGATTGGCAGCAGATATTAGCTCACGGCTAATCTTCCTCAAAAAAATTTAAAAAATAAAATAAAATTATGTATGTTTTCATATATTTAACCTATATTCCAACATAAAATCTTACTAAAGAAAAGAAAAATAACGTTCTTTAAAACATATCAATAAATTAATAGAATTAAAGTTTATAAAAATGTAATGGTATATTAAAATGCATATACACATAACAAATACTGTGACATTTCCATGGAAAATATCTATGTTAATTCATAAATAATCAAAAACTCACCATGAATTGCATCTTAACTTGAAGTTGTAAAGTTTGTTGATTTTTTTCTTATGAAAAATTAAGGCTCTGGAGTCATTCATGTTAATTCAGTCAAATTTCTTTCTCTGAATTTTTTTGTAGATGTAATATTTTTTACATGATAAACATATTTATCTCTTTTGCTAAACGTAATACAGGGCATACCTAGAGATCTGAACATAGAATAACCAAAACAATTTTATAAGTTTTAAGAAAGCAAAAATTAAAGAAATACTTCTTTGAGTTTCATTTATGTCTGAAACATTTGTAAATCATAATTATTTTCAAACTGAATATGTGGAGTCTTTGGCTCTACAATATAGGCTGGCTTAACCTTCCGTATCTGGAAGCTAGTTAGGAATTCCCAGAGTAATTAAGTACTTTCCAATTCCTCAATAACAATGTGGACCTCTAATTAATACAAAACATATGAGCAATGGACAACATTTTTCAGATTCTAAGAATCCTTTGCTTTTAGACAAATCATTTTTGAAGTTAGGTAGTAAATGCCACATGAAGACTCAGTTGTTGTTTTAAAGAAGTATAGAGAAAGTTTCTTGCCTACATCAACGGCTAATTAGTGACTGTTTTTCAGATGAATTCATAATATACTTTTGAACTTTGCCTCCACTTACTGTGACGCATAATTCACAATGAGATGGGTCAATCTCCAACCCCATTGGAAATTCTATCATTGAAACACTAGAAGGATTTGCTTACAAGGAAGTGCCTTGATCCAGTGGTACTATGAGGTGACAACGTATTCATAGTATTCATGAGCATTTAGGGCTATAAATACTTTAATAATTTGCCAAATGTGACTGTTTCTGATAATGCTAATGGATTCAGCACAGTTTAATATGTATGGGATGTACATTACTGCACATATTTTGGTTTTTCTTCTAGGTAAGGGAGCGACTGAGGGTTTCTTTAGAAAGAGTCTCTGCACTGGAAGAAGAACTAGCTGCTGCTAATCAGGAGGTAACACACCAACTTTCTCCTCTTTTGAGGTGCAATATTGCTAACATTACAGCCCTTGTGTTTCACAGCACTTTTATTAAAACTGTCACAAAAAATAAATTACATTCTGTATATGCCACTGAACAAGGCCTATTGAAACGAGTTACCAGAGTTGTATTTTCTGATTCCTAGTGCTGCAGATCTGTCACTAGGAGACTAAAGGAAAATTATCAAGAGCTAGTGGCATATGAGCTAGTGAGACGGGATTTAGAGAGACTGAAATCAGAATGCCAGTCTTCCCAGGAAGTAAAACACAGCTCCCAAATTGGAAAACATGGCAAATATCTGTTCAACTTAGAAAATGTTACAAATGAAGTTAACTCCTTGGAGGGATAAATATATTTCCCCTCAGGTCTTTATTATTCTTATCTTCTAAAAGCATTGTGCTCATGTTTAGTGGCATTGTTGAATCCACTTCTTTTGTTCTCATTTGTGACTCTAAGAGAGTATTCTATAATTATGTCTGAGATTTAAAGAGTTGAAGATTTTACTTCTTTTGGTTATTGCTGCACAAATGAGCTTGGGTCATCAGACAAGATATATACATATATATAGTTATATATATATAAAACAAAATCTGCATAGCCCACTAAAATAGCCCCATCTCTCTCTGACGTTTATTTACATCATTACCTTTTTTCCCAGAAATTTGCTCCCATAATGTAAATATTGGTATGACTAGTAGTGGACATGCTAAAACAATTCAGCAAAATCTACTTTTAAATAATTAAAGAAGTGGGAAGCTAATGTCATTAATTTTAAATTTTATTAGGGATTCTTAACAAAATAATATTTACACACATTATACACACTAACAAATACACATTTTCAAACGATGCTAAAAACCTTGTCCTGTACAACCTCCCCTGTTCTTTCAAATAAACTAGGCCAATTTAATGAGCTTATATGGGCTTTTGTTTGCTCTAGGTTTAACAGTTTAAACTTGTGACACAATGTCCTTTTAATTACAGGAAGAATGAGTTCCATGTGAATTAAAGGCTACCGATGCTAAAAGCATAAATGGTGGCATCACAGTTTACAAAAACAGAGAGAGCTTTTTGGTGACCAGATCAGCTTAGTAACCTGGATGGTTTAAAAAAAAAAAAGGAAATAAGAAATTGGCATATCTCAGTCATCATAAAAGAAAAGAATCCCTGAGGTAATGGGTAATGACAAGAAGAACTTAGTCCATTTATGAGAGATAATAGATAAATTATCTATAAAGTGAGTGTAATTATTCCTAGAAGGTTCAGGAAGAAAATATTAAGTGTTTATTCATTTTGTATTTTAGCGTTATTAATTTTAATTTTTATATATGTTCAATTATATGTTTATTTTGGGTGTGTCCCTCAAAATATTTTATTGCTAACAGTAAACAAAGAGAAGGTTTGGTCACTACTAATATAAAAGGCTTGCTTAATATGTTAGTGATAAAGGTTCCACTTGTCTTAAATGAAAGAGTGGTGACACCACTTGGCCAAAGTACTTAGACTAAAATTAAAATGTTCCGTCAGTTCAAGCGAGGCTGTGAAAATTTGCTCCAGAAATGATAACTGAATGGTTCAATTATATATAAAATAGGAGAACAATACTTGAGAGAATAAAAGTGGAGGAAAGATTTTTGACTGTTGTCTTTAATATGATTTTAGCCCTCAAATATTATTGTAGTCTCTGGTAGGTAGTGTAGTACATTTGATTGCTTGTACATAGATTAAAGAAGTTTTAAATCATTAACATTACTTTCCAGCTACTGCAGCATATCTCAATGTTTTTTGTTTTGTTTTAAGTCATTTGTATAAGTACAAGGAAAATAATTGTGTGCTCATTATTAACTTCAATATATTTTGTTTTCGATTGTAATTAATTTCCATGTGGCTTAACCTGAATCCTATTTAGAAAGTCACAGATCCAGCAAAAATATAAAAAATAAAAGTTACTTTAGTTTTCTAGTAATAAGTTTTTTTATAGAATACATAGGAAAAGTCAACTTTTACTTCATTGAAATTTCATAATGAATAGTAAAAAAAAATCAGAACACACCTACACTGTGAGTTCTCAATTCTTTGTAGTAACAGCAATTGTTAAAAGAAATCTCTTTAAGTCAGTCATCATGTATTGATGATATCAAGATGCATTTAGAAAGCTGATAAAATAAGTTTAGAAAAATTTGTACTATTGGCAGCTTTAGAAAGGGGAACTAGATCAAGTGTGGATCTTAGAGGACATAATTCAAGAAAATATTTCAGAAAATAACAGCAAATATTTAGAGAAGAAACAAAACAAAACAATTTAAGAGCACATTCTTAAGAGCTAAACAAAAATTTGTAAGACAGACAAAAACAATGAAGTATTAGAACAAAAGTCCTACATATGACTAAATGAGGAAGGGGTTGGGGAAAATTTCGCTTGATGCTTCAGATTTTGACTTAAAATTAAAATGTATTTACAAGTGTTCCTTATAGTTCAAATTCATTTGGTTCCTGAGTTCATACAGTAAGCTTGTTTGATTCCAGAGTTTCTGCTTGTGAGAATGACAGTTCAGATAGCAAGGATTTTATCCAATATTTTTTTGAATTATTTTAGTTCCTAAATTCAGAAAGGCATAATCAGACAGCAAGGGTTCAAACTGCCAGTAATAATACCTTGAGATATTTATGCATATATACACATGAGGAGTCTGAAAAGATGAGACAGTAGAGTTTATTCTATCATCATTGTATTGTTTTAATAGAATTTATTCTATCATCTATACATCACTATTTTCTTTCTGTCTCTCTGTTTCTGTCTTTTTCTCTCTCCCTTGGTCCCATTCTCACTGATGGTTTTGGAGTTATCCTTTGACATCTTTTCTTTACATAATCTCTCCCATGGAGGCCTCATTAGTTTCTTATCCATCCAAGGCTTCGACCATTCCTTCTGTGGAAAAGAAACCAAAATCCATAGCTCAAAGTTCATGCTCTTTTCTGAGCTCCACAAAAAAGTTTTAAAGTTGGTTTGGCATCTCCACAGGGCTTTGCTAATGGTTGTATAGATTGTTCTCTGCCACAGGTGTCCAGTGGCAGGTGGGTGGGGAAAGAGGGGTAAAATCCAGCTCAGAGTCTGCTAATCAAAATATGCACGAGAGGAACTGTAACCGTCTATAGTGGGCAATTTTTCTAACTTACACGAAGGCACCATCTATGCTGGTGGGCCTGGATATCCACCGGGTTTTTCCGAGTGTCCCCCTAGATTCTCCATGGCAGTTTAATGTGATGAAATAAGTAGTCTATTAAAAAGAAGATGAGATAACTATATATGCTGTTCCGGAAAAAGCTGCAAAACATTCTACTATATGAAAAGGAAGAAGTTGCATAGAATGATCCCAATTTTGTACAAATACAGGTAATAGTAATATATGATTATGGGACTAGAAAAAAAGTTTTAGATATAAATACCAAGCTGTTATTATTAGTTGTCTCTGGTGTTTGCAAGTATATGTACTATATATTTCTTTAGTGTTTGAATTTTTAATAAATTTTCATGATAAACAAATAAAATAATAAAGATATTTTGGAGTCAGATAACTATCCATTATAGATAATTCTATTGAACATTAGTAACAATAACTAATATTTACTGAGTGCTTTAGATGTGTAGGCACTATGCTAAATACATATGTATCAACAGAATACTGGAAGTCAAGTACTACTGTTATTTTACAGATCAGCCCAGACAGGTTGTTTCTCCTAATGTATCACTATTCTCTGCTACTTGAAAATATGGTTATCTTTGAATTTGTCTTAACTCTCTGCATTCAGGTTGTTCTAATCCATATATTTAACTGTGTCCACAATCTACCCCACATCCATTTACCCTCATCTTTTTCCGGATACGTTAAAACCACCAACGTTCAGATCTTCATTAATTCTCACCTAGAATATTATAATAGGTTTTTATCTATTCTTGTCTCCTATCCCTTTCTGCTATATAATTCTTCAAGGTTAAACAGGCTAAGCAGAGTTCCAACATATTGATTATTTTTCCTAATATTTTCTCATATGTAATATGTATTTCAATGTAATATATACCATATTAATATATTAATCACATAATATAATATGTATTTCTATATGTTAATAACATAATGATGTATATTACTAGACCTGTAATATACCGTCAAGAATTTCTTTAATGGCCCTAACCTAAAAATCCACCTTTAGCTCCCGCTACCCCTACTGCCCTGAATCGTTGTAATGTCTTGTTAAATTAGATTACTCATTGTTTTGAAAGCAGCCAACATTTTGCCTGACTCTAAATCTTACTTATGCTAATGTCTCTCTTGGAATGCCTCCACAACCCCAATTCACCCATTGAAATCATACTTCCTCATTTAAATTCAAGTTCAGACATTACCTTTTTAATGAAATCTTTTATGATTTCTTGCCTACAGTCATTGCTCCTTAGTTTACATTGCTAGAGCTCATTGCTTCAGCATTTATTATGACTGTTCACCAAGTACGAGAGTTAGTTCTATACCTGTCTAAATCTAAGCTGTTAGTTCCCTGAAAAAGTGGACCATGTCTCGCTTACTTGTGTTTATTTCACTCAGTACAGTGACATGAGCCTTGCAATCAATATGTATTTGTCAAATTGCATTGTATACAGTTTGTTCTCACCGGTATGTTCACATTGTTCCTTGATTAGTCCCTTAATAGATAGTTTGAACAGTCTTAGGCATGTTCAAGAAGAGCAATACATTGATCTCAGGCATTAAATGATCAAGATGTTTGTTCTTTCAGAATATGACTATTGAGCAACTGCCATGTGCAGAAAGTTCTATGAGTCTCTGACAGGGAGGAATAGGAAAAATAAAATGATAAAAGAAACATTACGCAAATTTTCATGTAATTTTCCCCTCTAGTAACGGAGACATATATAAACTATAAGTAAGATGTAATTTAGTGCAAAACGAAATAAATGCAAAATAGAGGCCCAAACAAAGTACAAACAAGCAGCGAGGAGAAGAGTATTTATTTTGAACCAAAGGATCAGAGAAGGCTTCACCCTTGAAGGAACACTACGATTTGGCTTCAAAACTGTGGAAAAACATTTTAAGCTGAGCAGACTATGATTAATAAAATCTGAAATTGCCTGTTTCAAGAATAATGGATGATATTATATTGGTAAGAATCAAGGTGTGAAAAGAGTAGAAGAGGAGGGTGGAGAGGTTGATGGGACTCGGATTCTAGAGGACCCTGAATGCCGCGTTCAAAATTTGGAATTCATACTGTATGAAATAAGAAAGCACTGAAGGTATAGTTTTGTTTTGTTTTTGTACTTTGTTTGTTTTTTGTAATTTTGGGGTTTTTTGGCTTTTTTGGTAAAGTACAAACTACTGAAGTATGTTTTTCTTTTCTTTTTGTAAAGTGTGGGGATAGGATGGAGTAGAGCTGGAAGATTGACAGAATCTGCCAGTGCTGACTGACATAATGATCTGATATGTGATTGTGATCATGACACATCAATTCAGCAAACATTTATTGGGCATCTTCTATTTGCCAGGCATTGTGTTAAGTGCCGGGTATAAATATATAACTAAAGCTCAGATATTAATAAAGCAATGGTTCTTCTCTCAAGTTTATTATGGGAACGAGCATGGTAAAAAGTAATTGTAGTGAGGAGCTATTATTTAATGGGTGTGGAGTTTCACTTTGGGAAAATGAAAAAATTCTGAAGATGAGTGGTGGTGATGGTTGCATAATAATGTGAATGTACTTACTGCTACTGAACTGTACACTTAAAAATGGTTAAAATGGTAAAATTTATGTTATGTATATTTTATCACAATAAAAAAGTAGATAACACAATATGACTAAAGTGAAAATGAAAGTAAGTACAAGGATTAGTAGTACTACGAAAGAGAGTAGTTAATTCTATGGGCATGAATGAGGAAAAGCAGATGGTATACAAAAATTTTCCTAGAGAAATCTTGCCATTTGCAACAACATGGATGAAATTTGAGGGCGTTAAGTAAGTGAAATAACTCAGAGAAAGACAAATGCTGTAGGATCTCATTTTTATGTAGAATCTAAAAATGTTGAACTCACAGAAACAGGGTAGATTAGTGGTTGCCAGGGGCTGGGGAAGTGGGGGGAATGGGGAGATATTGGTCAAAGAATACAAATTTTCGGTTATAAAATGTGTAAGATTAGGGGATGTAATGTACAATACGGTAACTATGGTTAACAATATTGTATATTTGAAATTTTCTGAGAGTAGATCTTAAATGTGTCTTCACCAGGCACTCAGACAAATGGTAACTATGTGAGTTAATGGACGTATTATCTAATATTATTGTGGTAATCATTTCTCTCTCTATATATATATCAAATATTCACATTTTGTACCTTAAACTTACACAATGTTATTTGTCAATTACATCTAAATAAAGCTGAAAAAATATTTTCAAATCTTCCTAAAGGAAAACAAAGTGTACCTAGAATTTGGAGGGTGACTGCAAAGAGTTTATCAAATAGATTTGGAGGAAGAAAAGGGTAGCGGGCAGGAGCGGAGATAGGCTTGAGGCTGTAGAGGCAGGCAAATCTGAGTTAGGGATGGCTGCAGCTCGGGCTTCATCCTGTAGTCAACAGTGAGCCAACAAGAGACTTTTAGGAGGGAAGGAGATGATCAGATTTTCAATTTTGCAAGCCAGTGGCACCTCCAAAAGTTAAAGGTAAAAAGCGTCTATGAAAGTCAAGGGGACCATGTGTGTAGTTGAGATTTGTAAAAATCATTATGAAATTTTGAAAAAAAACAAGGGGCTAATGTCAGAAAATACTGAACTCTGTAGAGTCTCGCCTTTCTTATGGTCTTTTAGTAATGGAAAATATAGATATAAATGAAAGAATCAAAACAACCTTGTAAATAAATATATACACGTGATGAAAATTTGCTGTCATTTTCTGTCTCCTTGAACAGCCCCCCAGAGGCAGATTCTATTGTTAATGCTGAATGCATTTTCCAGGCCATTGTCCTGAAAAAGTGAGTCCTGATTCTTTAGACATGGAAAATATAATAACGTCTTTATTTCTTGCAGAGTATTTTTGTTACTGCCTAAAATTGGAAAACAACAAAAAAAATGTACAATAAAGGGAAGTGAAAAGCGGAATAAATAGATTACACCTTAACAATGTGTTCTCCTTTAGCAGAAGCCCACATACTTTTTTAATTATTTAATTAAACCAGACAAAATGGATTATTCAGAAGCTGGAGTAAAAATTCAATTGACAGACTAATTTTCATTGAACACACAGGTGTGCTTATTTTAAAAGCTTTTCTACATGATTGTGTTATACATAAAAAGAATTGGCATGTTTAGTTGTAGGCTGAACTATATTTTGTATATTGCTTTCATTCTATGTTTGTTTATTCTAACCACTGAATTTACCAACTTTAAATTAGAATTTTCTTAAGGAAATTAGCATTTCCTTTACGTCATCTACAACCAGCCTTATCCCTGAAGTCTAATTTCCTCAGAAAAAATTAAAGAACTTTCAGAGGCAAATCAATTATCTTTCATATTCTTAAGAATATTGGATCATGGTGGTGAGAGGCATGAGAAGCAGGAAATTGACATTTTGGAGGTTTATAAGACCACGGACCTTGCCATCACTTTAAATGCATTACCCTATTTAATCATCACAACAGTCCTTTAAGTTGGGTTAATAACCAGTACTCTGTTGAATTCATGGAAATTAATGGACACCTGGAAAACGTGCATGGATACAGGCAAAGGTGGAATCTACCCAGAAGCAAATAAAAGGCTGAAAAAGAGCAATCAGAGATGTGAGACTCAAATGAGTCAAGAGTATTGAAGCAAAACAGAGATAGAGATAAAGAGAAAGAGAGTTTTAAGTGTAAGGATTGGAGGTGATTGACAGTGTCAAATGTTTCTTGAATGCCTGTAGGATTATATCTAATACGAGGTGATTAGATTTAAAATTAGAAAGTCACTGGAGGGCCGGCCTGGTGGCTCAGTGGTTAAGTTCTCACGTTCCACTTCTCAGCAGCCTGCGGTTCGCCGGTTCAGATCCCGGGTGTGGACATGGCACTACTTGGCTCGCCATGCTGTGGTAGGCGTCCCACATATAAGGTAGAGGAAGATGGGCACAGATGTTAGTTCAGGGCCAGGCTTCCTCAGCAAAAAGAGGAAGACTGGCAGTAGTTAGCTCAGTGCTAATCTTCCTCAAAAAGCAAAAAAAAAGAAAGTCGCTGGAAATGCTTGCAAAGACAGTTTCAATAAAGTATAATGGAAGGAGAATAGCTGTAATGACAAGAATTTGTGAGTCAATCAGAAGTTTAAAAATGGGAGAGGGTGAGTAATACTCTTGAGAAATTTGGCAAAAAGGAGAAAGGAGGGTAAAAGCTGAATAAGTAGGCAGTATTCAGAGATAGTTCACTGAAAATGCTAACAGCCAATGGAAAGAAAGAAGGAAGAAACAAAGGAAAAGGGATTATCGATGGACAACACAGTAGAGGATAAGCATGTTTCAAGGTCAATCACAAGTAGTAGAAGGAGAACAGAGTGTAATGTCGAGATGAATGAAGATTTTTATTTGGAGAAGGAAAAAAGAAATTTTATCAGAGAGATTCTTCCCAAGGAAACAGGGGTCATCTGATAAGGGAGGTGGGAAAGAAGTTACCTTTTATGAGTTTAAGGAGATTGAGAACAAGACAATGTAGAATATGGAAAGGAACCAATAAGGCTAAGCAAGGAAATTTTAGTGTGACGTGGTAGACCCAAAGGAGGTTGTCATTAAGTTACCCCAGCAAATTAAATAAGGCCAGTTTCCACAGCACTTCCCAACTGAAACAACATGGATTCTTCCACAGTATTTCCTTGTCTAAATCTATGAAGTTATGTTAGTCATCCTAATTTGAAAGGAAGAGATACAAACATGAAATTAAAGTTGTCTCAGATCACTTTGGCCGCTTCAAATAAATCCATAGGTGAAATGTTTCTCTAAAAACTTGACAGGGCCAAAAGTCAGGAAGCTTCTGAAATCATGAGCAACTCAGCTATATTTAAATAATTTGAAACAAATCTCATAGCTGAAAATGAGCCAGAAAAACACGTGGAAAGTGGGAGAGTTGTTGAAGTAGTACCTATTAAAGGAATTTTCTCTGGGGAATTAATAGCAATATATATCTGAAGTTACAGGATCACTTATTTGGAGAGTTAATGAAATGACCAACTCATTTTTCTCTTCAAATTAAAACTGCCATTTCAGTGATTGGAAAGCTCCAGATGTACAAAAAGAGACCATTGCAAAAGTACTTGAGTTAAATTATTTCAGAATCCTAAAACTGATAATTATTTATCTTGGTAGACCCTTTGCCAATTACTCATTTCTTGGTTCTTTTCATTCAATTTCCTTTCCAGTTTTATGAGATAAAAGCAGATTTAATTTTTTGTGTCTATCCTTGCCTTTATAAAAACAGTTAATCTTACAACTTTCCAATTTCCTGTATGTTTCTGTATACCACATATTCTAGTTCAGCTAATTAGCTTATTTTCATCATTAGTAAATGTGTGAAACTATTTTCATCATTAGTGAATTCCCTGACCAACTTTGAATTAACACTCTAATAGAAAGTCAAATACAGGTTTTTTGTTCTATTAGCATTTGATGCAAGTCACCATGGCTAAACTTGCCAGAGAATAGTATTTGTTTAATGACAACAGTGTCTGCATAAGGTAATGACATCCTTGCAGCTCCAAACTTAGATTCCTTGAAGACTATGTAAAACTGTCTCAAGTGATGTTTTCAGCCTGCCTGCGAACTGTTGTGACTTTCCGATAGAGTCACTTATTGGAAACCTATTCTTCCTGTTGGAATTTTATAATTTTTGGTTAGAAAATTGTATAGTTCCTAATTGATTTTATTTCATGGAAGAGTTTAATGATAGTTGAACAAAGTCCTTTTTTGCCTTATATTGATAAACTCCAAGTTTCAGCGTTGTCAAACTGGTAGCTATTCGTGAAGGCCTACAATTTCTTATTGTCTCTTGGATGTCCTTTATGACGATCCTGCGTTGTAAAGATAAGTGTAGGAACTGTAAATTACCCAAGTTATTATCATTAATAGAAAATATCTTCTTTGCTGTTGGTAATAGCACTGTTCCAATACAAAGACTCTTTCCCAAATAAAAGGAAATCAAGATGTCTTACAAGAGCGTTTGTTAAAACCCAACAAAGGAAAGAGAGCCGAAGAAATTGCCATTTGCTACTTCCACTACTTTTGCTGTTTCCAAGACCTGTATGGAGCAATTATTTAAAATATAGTGAAAATTATCTTTTGTTGTATATGAGATATTTGAAGTCTGTTTGCAAATCTTTTCAGACTCTCTTTCCTGTTCTGATTAGAATCTTTTCTTTGATGAAAGCAAAGAATTTGTTTTTCTTGTAATAGAAGAAATGGTTATTTTATCTTTGCAAGTAGAGATTATGAACTGCTTTTTTTCTCTCTCTATTAATAACAAGATCATTCTTGATATTAACACTTTGATCATAAGCATTATAAATTGACCCATTTCATTTTACCTGTGTATTACTCGTCTGGTCTTATGAATTTTAAAGCTAACAATTTAAGAAAGATAACTTATCTTCTAAAAAATTTAAGTGGAATACTGAAATTTATTGAGTAAAAAGGTATAAAGTCAAACAAAAAGGCATTTTTTTTAAGTCAAAAGGTTCCAGTTTGAGCCCTATATATATCATGTATCAATTCCGTAATCCCTGGCAATTTATTTAACCTCTCCGAACCTGAATTTTCTCATCTGTGAGATGAAAACTAATAAATTTTGGACTGGCCTATCTTTCAAAGAAGTCATGATATTTGGATGAGATAGTATACATGGAAGCACATTGTAAACTTGTACTAAAGTTGCATTGCTATTACTAGTCTCAAAAGGACAATATCAGCTAGTTATTAGTTGAGTAGAAGAAAAGTCTTTTCTGTTGACAATTTAAACTTGCTGATAAACAAGATAACAGTACCTTATTTTATACACGGGACTACATCTCCTGTTATTGGATAAACAAATACCTTATTTGTTCATAGGATGATTCTGTAGCACTGCATGCATTTCATAAATGATTTTGCCATTCACTTATTTAGGCAGTAGGTAAAAATAATAGCACCTACAATTTGGGGGGAGATTATTGTGTGCCTGGCACTATGCTAAGCGCTATATACCCCCCCCCCAAATGCGCACACATACTTTTCAGTTAATCATCACAATTAACTAGAGAAAAGTGTAACTATTACTACTAGCATTTTGCAAATGAGGAAACTGAGGCCTGGAGGAACTCAGTGAATTGTTTGCGTGTTATCACTAGTTGGAAGGAATCCAAAGCCAGGATATCGGACTCCAGACATGAGTGTTTACCAGTAGCCACTAGATCATGTTCACCACCCAAAGTCTAATCATAATCCATCACCAGAAATTGGAATATAATGATGTGCACCTGAAATTTTTATAATGTTATAAACCAATGTTACCTCAATAGAAATAAATAATCTAGAATATACTATAAAAAAGTGAATTGAGTTAACATGATTATTAAATACATGAGAAAATACCATGCTAGTCTCCGACTCACAGTATCTGAATATATATCCAAAATATTGTTAATTTTTATTGTTCTTTAATACCTCAACTTGTCACTCACTGCTCAAAATTATGCTTATTTTATGCTTTGATTATAAATCTTTTGTAGTTGCAGTCCTATATTTAAGAATATGTCACAATAGTTTTGTAGGATTTCATACCCAAGAATATTCCTAAAATTATCCTCAAAAGAAAAAGTAGCCACTAGGCTGTCTGACCTTTCTCTTAACAACAAAATTTCTTTATGTATGAAAACTGTATCTGTAAATCAAGTTTACCTTCTACCAATTACTTAAATTCATCATCACATCTTCACATTTGTTATATTTCTATGGGTTATTTCAAGGTTCATAGCTTCATTATATTGACAGACAGATAAAACAAGTAACTAAATTAATATGGACTCTGATTTACGTTTCATGCATGACTGAGCTGACATCCAACCGTGAGTTGCCTTGCCTTACTGGGTATTTGCGCTAGAATATTAAGCTCCATCTGTCCATCATGACCACCTCATAGCAAAGACTCCAGTCCAACATGGTCCTCAAACCCAGGCATTCAACTATCTTTGCACACTTCTGACCACAATGGAAGAAACCCTAATGATTATTGAATTTACTGCTGAGGTCCGTACCCCCTTGAAATTTAAGGTAGCTCATTCACTTAATATCAGAATTACTCTCATCACAAGGAGCCTGCATAATTTTGGACACACTTCCTGTAACAACCAAAGCAATTTTATCTGTACAAGTACATCAATTCAATATAGTACTTCTAAAATGTATAGCTGGCTCCAAAGCATAAAATTCCTTTGCATAATTTGCTTTTATCCTTTCTTACTGATAGAGTTTAATCACACTTTTTATTGGCTCAACACATACACACAATGACTTCTATCTTTGGATTGAAGTGCCTGCCACAGTTGTCACCACTTCTAGCCAGCGGGATATGGAAGAGGATCAAGAAGCATATAAGGATAATTTTTAGAATCATGATAAGGAAGTATCATGAATGATTTTTGCTCACATCTCTTTGAACAAAACTTGGTCTCACAGTCACTCTAAACTGTAAAAGAGAGCAGCAAGTGCAATCTCTATTTGGGTGGCCAAATGCAGGAGTTCTATTGCTAAAGAGTGGGAGAATGGATATTAGTGTGCAACATATAGCATCTAGAACACATGGAATATAAAGAATGCTTGGAATTCAACAGTGAATTTACTAAAGTCATATAAAAATATATTTACAAATATCACTAGCTTTCCCACACCAGTAGTAAATTAAATAGAAATGAAAAGTAACAAAATCAAAATAATAAAAATTGAAGACCATGAAAAATGACTAATCAAAAATGTATGCAAGGAGCCGGCCAGGAGGCGCAGCGGTTAAGTTTGCATGTTCTACTTCGGCGGCCCGGGGTTCCCTGGTTTGGATCCCGGGCGCGGACATATCACCGCTTGGCAAGCCATGCTGTGGCAGGCGTCCCATGTATAAAGTAGCTCAGGGCCAGTCTTCCTCAGCAAAAAGAGGAGGATTGGCAGCATATGTTAGCTCAGGGGTAATCTTCCTCAAAAAAAAAAAAAAATGTATGCAAGGATAATAATTTATGACTTTATATTTAGCAGAAACAGCATTCATTCAACAAACATTTATTAAAACAGCTACAATAGTAACTAATACTTATATAGTACCTACAGCACGAGAGGCCCTCTTCTAAGTGTTTTCTACATTTTGACTCATTTTTTCTTCACATTAGTAACCTTTAGGGCTGTTATTACAAACATCATCATTTATAGAAAAGGAAATTGAAGCACAGAGGAGGTAAATAATTTGTTAATGTTCATATCGACAGAAAGCGGTAGAACCGGAAATCTACTTCATAGTTCATGCCCTTAATCGCGCTCTATCCTATCTATTGCACAGGTACCAAGCACAGCATGGGGCCTTGAAGACACATAACAGTAACCAAGCCAGAAGTAACCCCTGCCCTCAAAGAGTGTATATTGGACACATATAAATTTAAAAATAATTTTAGAGAGCAGATAAACTCTATGAAATAAATTACACAGAGCTATGGATAGAGAGTATTGCAAATATAACCCATACTTATTTTCTAAATTTTTTGTGTCAAATCAGTTCTTTCTTTTGTAATATTATTAATCGATGTCACCATGTCATGTAAAACATTC
This sequence comes from Equus quagga, assembly GCF_021613505.1. Classification (NCBI taxonomy): domain Eukaryota; kingdom Metazoa; phylum Chordata; class Mammalia; order Perissodactyla; family Equidae; genus Equus; species Equus quagga. The sequence continues at coordinate 37,433,362 of NC_060285.1, forward strand.
CTGTTTAGATGTTACTCAACCAAAGAACATATGAAAAAACACATTTACTCCATCAAGTAATCACATTTTCAGGGATCATTGATCGTGTTTCTACTGATTTAAATGACATTAGAAGCAATACGTGAAAGTGAATAAACAGCCTAAGTCTAAAAATCAGGAAATAGAGTTGTGCCGACTTTCACTGGGTTCAGTGGAGCAGTTTTTAAAAAAAGAGATGAACCTGAGCCACCACATCACGGGTCAGCAAACTTTTCTGTAAAGGTCCAGCTAGTAAATATCTCAGGCTGTGACAAGATGGCCTGTGTTACTGCTACTCCACCATTGGAGAGTGAAAGCGGTCACGGGCAATTATATAAACAAATGAGCTTGACCATGTTCCAATAAAAATGTATTTAGGGTCACCGGAAATTTAATTTCTTATAACATTCATGTGTCACAAAGTATTATTTTTCTTTAGATTTTTTTCAATGGTTCAGAAATGTATAAGCCATTTTTAGCTTGCAGGCCTGACAGAAACAGCCAGGCTGCAGGCTGGAGTGGCTCCCCCTGCCCAGATGGCCACTGAGGTCACATCCCAGAGGCTCCCTCTGCCACAGGCTGGGCTGCACTGGAAGACTCCATGCACATTGGTCCTCATGGAAGAGTGTGTAATGGTCACTCTGAAGTTTACTAAAATCAAGATTCATTAAAATGGAGTCTGCATTTTTAAGAAGCATCATAGGTGATTTTGATGCAAGTGATTTTGAACTGCCAATAAGAGCCTTGGCCTAAAAATAACATAAATGTAGAACGTAGAACTACTATTGCACAAAATTGGGATCTCTTGCCCAATGCACGTAAAAAAAAAAAACCCTGTTAATTACAGCATGAGCTTTCAGGAAAAGAAAACAGCTTTATTCTTCAAGATCAATCTGCAGGGAGACAGCGGGGGTGTGCCCTCAGATCTGTCTCCCCACTTCAGGATTGGGGGCAAAATTTAAGAGGTTAGGGAGCACAGACTGGCATGGGGAAATGCTGGCCAGACAGGTTTTGATTGGTGGGCTTCAAACATTAATGGTAAGGTTCTAAACATTTATGATGAGGTGGGAAGGAATTTTAACACCAGGTCTTCCTGAATGACACATGCCTCACTTCTGATAAGAGTCTGACTTTGAAGTTCCAGTCACGTCCTGGTCCTTTGGTTCCATGGGGAGGAGGATCTTTGGTTCTTCGGTCATTTCAGGTCAAGATTTCTTCTTCTGTGCATGCTCTGGCTGTGTGACTTTGCAAATCTCCTGGAAGACTATTTCTTTCTTTTTTTTTTTTTTGGTAAGGTTGGCACCTGAGCTAACCACTGTTCCCAATCTTCTTTTTTTTTTTTAATTGCTTTTTCTCCCCAAATCCCCCCAGTACATAGTTGTATATTTTTTAGTTGTGGGTCCTTCTAGCTGTGGCATGTGGGACGCTGCCTCAACATGACTTGATGAGTGGTGCCATGTCCGCGCCAGGATCCGAACCAGCGAAACCCTGGGCCGCTGAAGCAGAGCATGCAAACTTAACCACTCGGACCCAGGGCAGCCCCGTGGAAGACTATTTCTTAATTACTCTGTTGATAAGATGGGGTCAATTGAACTGGATCTGGAGGGCCCATGGCTACAGACCCCATCAGCTGAAGATCACAAAACAGTGAGATAAATATGATAACAGAAATAAGAAGGAGAAAAACATACGAAATACTCTATGAAAAGTGGAGAGTAAGGAGTTGGTAGAAGTTAGCGTGGGCAAGTGAGGGGAAAGTGGTGAGTATAAAACCTTCATTCTATATAGAATACTTTTAATTGGGTGCTGTGGATATATCCTGCCCTGGCTAAGAAAAGAAGTCTGAGGACAAGAAAGGAAAGGAGGAAATACACTGCCAACAGGAGCTGTAATTCCTGCCCAGGGAATTTACTTTCTCCCTAAGTGGTTCTGCATTTGCTGGCTCTGTGACTTTAGGTAATTTCTTTATCCTCTTTGCCTCAATTAGCTCAACTCTAATAATAGAACTTAGAAGGTTGTGAGGTTTGAATGAGTTAATATTGTAAAGAGCTTAAAACGTGCTTGGCACAAACTATCTTTCAGTAGATATTATTGTTATTGATGGTGATGAGGTCATTGTTGTCTTTTTAGCAGTGATATTATCCTTCTTTCAAAGACGATTGGACTGAGATCCAGGAGGTGGAGTGTGGGTCCCACAGTGGGACTGACTAGGTGGCAATTTGTTGGGGACAGGAAGAGGTTTATCATTCATTCTCTGTAAACTGCATTTTCTTCATCCATAAAAATAAAAATATAAAGGCCATATAATTTCTGGTCGCTTCCCATACTGACATTTTGTATTGTGTACACATTTAAAAATCACATTAAAATAAAATTGAAATACGTGCCAATGAATATAACACATGATTATTACCATTAGAACCCAAGCAAATGGATTGCTTTAAAAGGAATTGTTAAGAATAATGGGTTTAGTATGCTTCTTTTGTTATTTCTAAGGAAGGAACTAAATGAATAAATCCTTTTTGTTTCCCTGGCTTGCTTTTTTACATGCGAGAATGACTAATGGATATTGTTTCTGCTTTTTACATTTTCTCAAGTACTTTTCAAGCACTTTGAAATGTTTTTCTTTCCCTTAAGACTCTTTCCCTCAGCATAACAGAGCTGAAAAGAATTGTTCCAGGACACAGCCTATAATTTTGTCACTTCTGCAGTGATTGGGGAAAAAAAAAGAACCTAGAAAGCTCAAGTATATACTTACAGTGTTAGCCATGCCTGGCTGAGGAGGCCAAATTTTATGGTGCTGAAAGGGGAATACAGTCCATCTTCACAGAGATTAATTTGATTGCTTCATATACTTTTTGGCCACTTCTATTTTTGAAGTGTTATTGAGGTATAATTGATACACCAAAAATGCACATATTTAATGTATACATTTTGATGAGTTTGGACATATGCATATACTCATGATGCCATCACCACAGAATCAAGGTACTAAACATATCACCTCCCAAAATGTGCTGTGTTCTTTCGTTTTTGTTTTTATTTTTATTTTTGTTTTTATCATAACACTTAACATGAGATCTATCCTCTCTTAAAAAATGATTAAAGAAGACAATTTAGATGCTACAAACCAACTTTATTTAACACTTCATGAAGGGAAGTCTATCTGGGAACTATGAAATGAGACAGAAGGCAAGAAGTGTTTCTAGGATAAAGAATAAAGAACAAGGAAGAGAAAAATAAAAAACACCTGATCAACTTGGGCCATATAGTCAATCTTGGGGTGAGAAGGCTCAGGCCTGGCTTGGCTTTGGGGCTTGGCTGACTGGAGATACCGCAATTCTGGTCAAGCTGGCGTTCACAAGGACATGAAAGTTAGCGAAGTTCCAGTTGGCACCCGGGCAGGAGTGCTGCACCGTAGGCCGAGAAAGTTATTTCAACAGTCCTTAGCACGTATTTTAAAGTGCACAATACCTTATTGTTAACCCTAGGCACCATGTTGAATAGCAGATCTCTAGAATGTCTTCATCTTGCATACTGAAACTTTATACTCCTTGAACAACTACCCAGTCCTCCCTTCCCTTGACCCCCTGAATACACCAGATCTCTTGTCTGATCTCGGAAGCAAAGCAGGGTCCAGGCCTGGTTAATACTTGGATCAGAAAGGTTAATTTTAATGTGACATTTTAAAAGATTCAAATATTTGTTGCTGGAAATATAGCATGTTTGCCTTATTAAAATACAACATTTCATTCTAAAGCATCCAAAAATTTCTGATAGCAGATGAGCCACTTAAATAAAGAGATGACAGAGAAATGATTAGTCCTATGTAGATTCACCTTTATTAATTTAATAATCAATATTTGATCAAAGCATTTTAATAGTTCTTAGTATACATAAAGTAACTAAAGTAGAAACTCTTATTCATGTCTTAACACATTTCATAAGAAATAAACATTTATTGAGACTTTTGAAGACAGAGACTCCTCATTCACAGCGCACTTGCTGCTCTGTAAACTGATGTGTGGGGACCCACTGGCTATTCAGTTTGCCGTGACTCTCTTCTCAGCATAACTCTCTCTCTCATTTTTGCTTCTCTTTTTTTTTGGAAGGAAAAAAAGGCGAAAGGGAGGGATAAACACTGCAGTCGTTGTCCTGCCCTTAGCTGAGGGCCAAGTCAAATTAGTGTATTTTGATACTTCTGACTTTAGAGCTAGGAGGCCCAGCGGGAGCGATGGCGGGAGTGAGAATGGGGAAGGAAGCCTCCGGTCTGTGCCAAGAAGTACTTTATGATAATCGATACCTTTATTAAGTCCTATTTGCTACTTTCATTCTGCGACACGTTAAAAGATAAACTGAGGCATATTAAATATTTTAAGAGTTTATTTGAGCAAAACACTATTTGAATCCAGCAGCGCCAAACCGGAAGTGATAAGGAGCTCTCCCGCCGGGAGCAGGGGAAAGACAGAGAAAGAAAGGAAATTATTTGATTGGGTGTAGTTTGAAGCCTGGTTGGCTATTTGTGGCTGGTTGTCCCTAGCGTTTTGATTTTGTAGCCTTGAGGCATTGATAGGCTTAGAGTTTGCTTTGCTTCTTTAGGTCGCCATGGCATCAGAGCCCCCTCAGTCTGATAACCTCCTCCTTTAGTTAATTTAACAGACACCTCATTTATTTTTTGAATGGGATTCTGCTGTCTTCTCCAGGGAGGGGAGAAGTTGTTAGCAATGGCATCTTCCTGGGTGATGGAGATTCTAATGTATTTTTTCCATGAAATTCAAAACTTTCAAGTGAATTACTTCCAACGTTGAGCCCTCAACACTGAATTATTGCAATTATTTTACACTTGGGGTTGTACTTCTCAGTGTCATTTATTTACTTCAGTGAATATTTTCAACTCCTCCTCATTTACTTATCTGCTTATTTGTATTTTAAATAGAGGCTTGTTTTCTTGCAATGGTAAATATAATTTGTTCAGGAAGTATTTTCTTACTACTGAAACTTTTGGGAAACTGTTTAGGACTTGTTTTGCTTTTGTTCTCTGGGTTAATTCTTGTATGTTACCTCCTCAACAGCTTTCTTGGTCATTTTTATTATTATTCTTCCATCTTATGTCACTCTTAGCTGCTGACCTACTACAATATCAATCTTGTGCCTTAACAATGCCTACTAACTCTTCTGCCCAATTTAAGTTGTTTTGTATTTTCTGCAGCCATTTGTATACCTCTAATGAAGATGAGGGTATTTGATTTTATTATCACTTTAAATATTAAGGATCTATTTGAATAGTGGAAATAAATTAAAGAGTACTCAGTGTCAAAAAATGTAATGACTGAAATAACGATTAGATGAACAGATTAGTCTGACAGAAAGTTGTAATCTATAAAGGAATTACATATCAATAACTATATTAAAAATATAATGATTGTAGAAATAACTATTCTTGAAAATTAAAATTAATGTGGAAAATGGATATTATAAGTGTCTCCTGCAAAAACTAATCTACTCAAGCAACATTTGAAATATTATGACTAGTGCAACACTTGTCTTAAACTTAAAAGTAAAACTAGCAGCTCTGGGGCCAGCCCCATGGCGTAGTGGTTAAGTTTGTGCTCCTGGCTTTGTCAGCCTAGGTTCACAGAATCCCAGGCATGGACCTAGCACCATGCATCAAGCCATGCTGTGGGAGCATCCCACCTAAAACAGAGGAAGATTGGCATAGATATTAGCTCAGCAACAATCTTCCTCATCAAAAAGTAAAAATATAAAAATAATAGTTCTGCATGCCAGTTATTGTTTTAAGAATGGTCTTTAAAAATCTTCAATATTATTTTTTGAAAGACTTTTTTTTCACCATTAAAAACCAGGTAAGCTTGAATTCCATGGTCATACAAGGTATCCTTATGTTTTTAGGGATAAGCAAAATCGGTTCAGATGTAAAATTTGGACATAGCCAAAATTTGTGTATTGCATTTTCCATCTAAGTGTAACCAGAAACTTACTGATGATGTGCATTTAAATTCTGGCACCCAGTCCATTCGTCAAATGGGTATTGGAAAGTCTGGTCGGCCAAAGTGGAAGAGGTTGAAAATAAAGATGTGCAGTGTGTTCACATTCATTTACTAAGTATTTGTTGAGTGACTAGAGATAGTGCACTGGTAAAAATTCTGAACAACCACAAAGTGAACCTATGCCTCCTACCTCCAAGCTATTTGGTCATTCATTAGAATAAATGGATTTGTTCATTAAACCATTGATCAAATAACTATTTTTTTAACTTGAGGCAAATTTTCACAACGCAAAGCTCTGATTGTCATCTCAAAGCAATTCAATCATTCATTGGATCAGTTCAGTTTCACAAATTTTCAGTCTATCTGTGCTCATTGGAAAACACTGAAAATGAATGTGATTTGTGAGGTGATCAAACTGCGTTAGACTACATGCAGTTGCTTATACATTGGTTTTCATATGCTTCCACGATGCTTATCAATCTTGTGTCCAAAAGCCAGAATTGGAAAGTGAAATAGCCATTGACTCAGTGTCTTTAATTCTGTTTGAATAAGTGTCTCAATCTTTATGGTTTCCCTATTAACATATAACAACACAAATCCAAACTAATGTGGCTGGAGAGTTGCTTAAGCGTAAATTATAAATCCCTACTCTTCTAGTTCTTTCTTTGTCTTTTTCATGTTGCAACCTCAGTGTGATCTAAGCATGGAATTCAGCTAAATTAGAACGAATATCTGTGTAGAAGCAAATTATGTGTTGGTGTAGTGAGACTTTTGTAGGTCTCACTCTTGGAATTGTTAATTGAGTTTGGGGTAAAAATAGATGAAAAGAATCTTTGTTAATTAGATATGGGCACTGTCTGGAAGTTGTTGTTAAATACGTACAGGCAAATATGAATGTAAAAACATCAGAACAAAGATCCCTAGAGACAGCATGAGGGATTGACATGATTTATTTTAAAAAGTAGTAGGGAAATTTTCAAGGTGAATTGAAATGCCTGGGCCACATAAGAGTTATAAATGAAAATGATAAATAATATAGACAACATGATTTTTATTCCTAAGAATAACTGGAAACATCTTCTAACTGTGTCTAAACTGTTTTGTCAAATCAAGGCAGGTAAATTCCCCTGTTATCAGACCCCAGAACTGCAGTCCTGACTAAGAGAAATATTTGGATTGTGTATGCAGCAAATCATTCCATTAATTTTCAAAAGATACTATAGCATAAAGCTTAAAAAAAAACATAAGTTTTGAGGCTGGCCTAGTGTTGCAGTGGTTAAGTTGCGTGCATTCCACTTTGGTGGCCCAGGGTTCACTGGTTTGGATCCCAGGTGTGGACATGGCACTGCTAGGCAAGCCATGCTGTGGTAGACGTCCCACATAGAAAGTAGAGGAAGATGGGCACGGATGTTAGCTCAGGGCCAGTCTTCCTCAGCAAAAAGAGGAGGATTGGCAGCAGATGTTAGCTCAGGGCTAATCTTCCTCAAAAACGAAAAACAAAAAAACCCCATAAGTTTTGAAGATATCAGACTTGTATTGGAAACTTGCCTCTGTTGCACCTTTTTCTGTATGACCTCAAGTATATTACTTATTTCCTCTGTGCTGATTTCCTCATTTGGAAGATAAAAAAATTACCCAATTTATAAGGTTATTGGGAGGGTTAAGTGAGATAATATGTGTAAACTACTTTGGAAATGTCCCATACATTAATATTTCCAAAAAGTTGAAGAAGAGAAAAACCAAGTGGAAATTAAATTAACTTGCATTGCTTTTCTTTGTCCACTTTAAAAATTCTGTTGGCAGAAAGTCCAGATGCTCTTGGAATTCCATTTTTTTGCCTAATGTCAATCCACTCTAAATCTAGAGCATAGAAACACAGCATGTACTTCAGTGCACCTGAATCATTTTTTCTATGCTGCAATATACTTGAAAATATATTTTAATATTTTAAGACAATGAAATTGCCTGTTTATATTTACATAATATCTCTTGTTGACTTTCATTAAGCTGCCCTTCCTCGATCCTATGCCTATCCCCCTTTATAGTTGCCTGTGCCTTCTTCTCTGTCTGCCTCCTCACACAAGACCTGTGAATATCCTACAAGACTATGTCAGTACTTCTGGTTCTTTTCTTTCTTGCTTGCTCCAATGAGCTCTTCCATGCCCAAAGGTCATTCTTGACCTTGAATCATGAAATATGAATGTTGGGAAATACTTCATATTCATATAGTCTATGTGGATGACTCATTTTCTTCTCCATGTGTAACTTCTTGAGTGCTTTTCCTCCAATTTTTCCAACTCCCTCTAAGTCTTTCCCATTCATGTATTCTGCTGTCATTCAACATTCCATAAATATTTCTAGAGTGCCTCCTACTTGTCAGTGTCCTAAGAACTGGGAATACATAATCAATCAGATATAGTTTCTGGTCTCAAGACACTCAGTATCAAAATGGGCAGTGAGAAAACTAACAGACATTTGTGATAGAGTGTTAAGTTGTTTGACATAAGTTATTGGAGAATACTAAGGAACTATATAGCTTAAATCCATGGAAGGCGGATGGTCCCAGAACCCATCCCAACGTGAGTGACATATAAGCTAAGACCTAAAAGATGACTAAGAGGCAGTCAAGACTGAGGAAGGGTGTGTAGGGAAATACTCCAGTCTACTTCCTGTGTTTCTCCTTCACTCTCACACTACTACCACACTCACAACACTTCTGAAACCAGATGTGTGTCAAACAATTCACTGCAAAACCAGTTGGGTGTCCTAAATGTAACTCAGTTCTGACACTATTTACTTGGAGATAGCATCAAAACCCACAGGTTCAGGACTCCACAAGTCTACCTGCCCCCCACTTCAGATGCCAATCTCAAGTCCATGTTGTCACCTGTTTCTGGCTGATTGGCTGCAAATCAGAGATTCCCACAACCACTTCCTTGGGTTCGATTAATTTGCTAGAGCAGCTCACAGAACTCAGGGAAACACTTAGTTAAGTTTACCAGTTTATTAAAGGACACAGTTATAAAGGACAGTTATAAAGCACCAGTTATAAAGGACACAGAAGAACAACCAGATGAAGGGTCCATAGGGTGGGGTCTGGGAGAGTCCCGAGCGCAGGAGCTTCTGTCCCCATGGAGTTCAGGTGTGCCACTCTCCTGGTATGTGGATGTGTTCACCAGCCCAGAAACTTCTTGACTCTTGTACTTTTGGGATTTTTATGGAGGCTTCATCACATAGGCATGACCAATCATCAGCTCCATTTCTAGCCTCTCTCCTCTCTGGAGAATGAGGGGTGGGGCTGAAAATTCCAAGCTTCTAATCATGGCTTGGTTCTTCTTGTGACAAACCCCCAGCCCAGAGCCCACCCAGAGTCACCTCATTAGAACAAAAAAATGCTCCCACTGCTCTTATTACTTAGGAATTAACAAGGGTTTTGCGAGCTCTGTGCCAGAAAATGAGGACAGAGACCAATATGTATATTTTCTATTATCTCACAAAGGACAATTCAAATGAATATAAAAACTCACAGTCAAGATGGCAGTTTGTGTGTGCGTGATGCAAGGCCTTCAGTAAGCTAAGGCATGAAGTACGAGTAGGAAGATAAAGTTGAAGAGAAGAATGGAGGTCTTTATTATTGACATTACATAATGAGTATTTAACATATATCATATTTGATTAAGTACTTTACAGTACAAACACACTAAAAAGTAGGTATTACTGTCCCTCATTTTATAGCAGAGGAATGTAAACTTGAGATTAAGTAACCTCTACAAGTTCATACAACCAGTAACACCTAGAAGGGCCAAGACTCCTCTTAGTCCTTTTAAGACTATTTAAAGAATGCTATGCTCCTGGGAATCACCTCCCAAATAAACTACTTGTCCACAGTTACTTGTCTCAGGATTTTCCTTCAAGAAATCTCAAACTTGGAAAGAAAGGATAGTATAGATGTAAAGTTGATGAAAAGAAGCAAATTTGTATAATGTGCTTAGCACAGTTCTGACTCACTGTATGAGCTCAATAAGTGATTTTTATGTTGTCTTACTGCTTCCTTCTTTTTTTTCTGTTGCTTATTTACTAAAATGTAATCTTCTTGAGAGAAGGATTCTGTCTGCATTTTCCCAGCAGTGTCTAATACTTAGAATACTGATGAATGAGTATTTGTCGAATAAATGATTAATATACCTTAAACACATTAGAAATCCCAAAGTTTGAGAATACAAAGATATTAGACTTTGTCATTTTCTCACGAATCACATTTCTCTTAAGAATCACCTGTTTCTGTGCATTTTTGGATACCCTAAATTTCCAAGGCATTGACTTTCACTGATATTTTACCTGTCTTTTGAAGAGGACATTTTATATCACCCGAAGAACTCACAGAAACATTTCATGAATCTCAAACTTTTGTTTTCGATAATGATTTACATTTTCCTCACCCTGTGCCTAGAAAATTCTTCTCCCACATATTCACATTGCTTCCTCCCCCTTATCTTCAGGTCTATACTCAGAAATCACCTAATTCCTAATTACACTGCACCTCACAGCACCCCTCCTGTGCTTTAATTTTCCATTTACAATTAAAAAGGTACTCTACTTATTTTTGTTTATAATTTCTCTCCCTCGACAAGAATGAAAGCTCCATTAGGGCAAGAATTTCATCCTTTTCTCCCCATTGTATTTCTGTAAAGCCTTGCACATCATCAATGCTCAATGAATATTTGTGAAATGAATGAATCTCTTCAGGCTGTCAAGGAAAACAGTTGTCCAAAGGCAGGGAGACAGGAGAGGGTCTGTTGGAAGACAGGATAGGACCTCACCGATTGTTTGGTAGAAAAAAAGAATGAGGGCAGGGGAATTTTCCAGACTGGAAGACTGGCCACCAAGACCATCAATAGTCCTCTGTGTGGAGTCAGAGCGTATCAGAGACTAAGAGCCAGAAACAACCTGACACAGAAAAAGGCAAAAACAAAACTGAGGAGATTGACGTGGAAACATAGTGGGTTGGAGAGTGCCTAGAAGCAGTAGGTCAGGCTGTCAGAGGCTTAATGAGAAATAGGAAACACAAATAAGGATCAAGGCAGAGCCATAAGCCTGAGAGAAGCAGCATACAGAGGCCAGAGTTTTAGCTGAAGTACTTTAACTTTGTCTTCCGTCATTCTTCCGACTTCTTTCAGAATCTTTGCCATGGGAATCTTAACCGATAACACTGGAAACACAAAGAACTCGTTCTCTTTTATGCACCTTAAAAGTCTTCTCCATTGTCTCCTTGGTAAATTCTTAGTCATTCTCCAAAATCTCCACTTAGATATTGCGTGCACTGTTCCCTACTGTATTTGCAAGGTCAGAAAACAAATCCAAACAAGTTTGAGCACAAAGGGAAATTTGGGGCTCATATTACTGAAATGTTAGGGGTAGAGATGATTTAAGAATGGCTAGAATCAGGAGTAGAAGTGATTCATCAGGACTCCATCTCTTCTACCTGCTTTCTCCATGAGGCGGACCTGATGGCAAACGGCACCCTGATCATATCTGGCCAGCTTACCTTCCACAGTAGAAAAAGAGAATCTTCCCCCAGACCTCTGCCAGAAACATCTCAAGGAATATTCTGATTGCCCAAGGTTGGATCACGTGCCCACCCATCAGCCATGAGCTCTGGCCCCCGGATTGACAGTTGCTCTAGGATTAGAGTAGGGAAGGAAAATTAGCCGGTGAAATCGTAAGATGTTGTTATGAAAAGGAATATGAAGGGAGGCCGGGCATTTAGAAACAAATGCCAATAAACACTGGACAAATCATGGTTGATCAGTTAAAATGATTGTGGAACTTTCCTCTTGACCACAGTTCCTTGGGCCGTCAGTGGATTGATATGCCGAATATGAATGCAAAACTTTGCCTACATGTGAATCCCTCCAGGAAGGGTTCCCTACCTAATAATGGGCAAAGTATTCCAGGGTGGGAGAGTAGCAATACAGGGAAAGGAAATTCTTTCTCTCCTATACCCACCCATTGTTGACGTCCTCTGATGTAACAGAGCCCACATGCAAAGCTGTGAGGGAAAATGTGACAGAGTAGAAAGTATAAAGATAAGGACTTTTATTTGATTCCTATTTAGTTCTTCTCATTAATGTCTCTTTCTCTCAGTCTACTCATTTGCTAAATGGAGATTGTAACACCTAGTTTGTAGATAAAAGTAGTTTAACACACTGCTTGGCACATAGATGGTTTCCAGTACTTTCTTGCAGTTATGTAACAGCTGGGCGAGCAACAGAGACTACCCAGAAGTGATTCCTCCTACCCACCATGTCATCCTGTTGGTGGTAAGCCATGCCGTTTAGCAGTGAGGAATCATGCCTACTTTACTATTCTAGACAGCTCACCCAGGCTCTCCCTTTGACAGCATTCCCTGTCGGTGAGAGCCCAGAGAATGTTTGGAGGACCTCAGCTGCTTTTCATTCTGCATGCTGTTGCAAGCTGGTTTTCAAGTCATCTCTTCCCTTAACATCTCAAGCCAGCTGGGAGAATTTCCTAAAGAGGCCTGTGCTAACTTCGCCCCAGTGATTTCTAGGTGACCTTCTCTGCTCCTTTGAACACATTGAAAGGAGGACCCAACCCCCAAAGCTGCATTCACTGGAGAGAACCTCTCACTTTCCCCAGTGTGAAAGGAAGAATCAAGCTTATTAACACCTCCATTTAAATCAGGTGCTGAAACTTTGCTTTCATAATTACCCAGGATGACTTGTTATTGGGCAAAAATAGAATAAAATCATATTAGAGTAATAAAGAATACAGAATATTATAGATCCTTTCTCCTGTATCAAAAATCTAATTTCAGGGCTTGATTTAAAAAAAAAAAGAGTTTTCATATTAGTGGTTGAAAATTACATCCTTCCTGGAACTAATTGTGTATATACTTTGTGAAAAACTTGAAGTTTATAATTTTTTTTCCAGCATGGTGGCAGAATCACATTTGCATATGGAGTTTTCCGTGTGAATTTGGTGTTTTGACTTTTTTATTAATGGCATTAATTCGTCCTTTTACTGATTCTTTCAGTAAACCTTTACGAATGGCCTGCTTTACTTTAGGCACTAGGACATGTTGAAAGTTAATCTGTAAGCTAAGAGCTAAATTTCATATTTAATTTTTTTTTAAAAAAGGTATCTCTTCACTTCTAAGTAGATTAAATAATGGAAGAAAGTGCAGAGACTTTTTCAATTTATTGTTACGTTTGTCTTAACATTTTTGTTAAATCATGGATGTTATCTTAGTGGAATGTCAGCATACAGTACTTGAATTTTAAAAATTCAGAATAAATTAACAATAATATTTCATTATGTATTGATGGTAATATAATATTATTGTTTTATGCAAGACACAAGATGTTAAGAATGTAATATAAAAATTATATATCCAGGAGCTATCTCATTCTTGCTGTTCCTTTGATGTAATTCATTTCCATGTTAGCTACATGCGAGGAATGTCTCTGGAGTTTCCCAAGTACCCTAAATCTTTATCATTTGTTATTTCCGAATAAATTAGGTTTACATTCTTTCTTTTTTCCTATCCATTAATTATTTAATTCAACACATTTTTATTGAATACCCTGCACATAGTAATATGATGTGTTGTTTCATAGGAAATTGTTGTTTTCAATAAGATATTCCTTTGAAAATTCTTTTCCCATGAGATATTATTAGGACTTCTCCTAGCTAAATAAATCAGCAAAGTGAGTAAGTAAATAAAGGAATAGAATATTATATTTTAATGGATGAAATACACGCAAAAATAAACAGGGATATATTGTAATAAGTGTTTGATGGCAAGGTCTGTTCTCTCTCAGGAGTGGGATTTCAGCTGAGTTTTGAAAGCTGGGATGTGTCAGCTGTGGTCTGAGCTGGGGAAGAATGTTTCAGACAGGAAGATCATCAAGTCCCTCAGTTCTGGGGGAGAAAGAGCCAGGTATATTTGAGAGACAGAAAGGAGGCCAGTGTGGCTAAAGGGATCATGTAGGATGTCACAGACTTTGTTAAGAAGTTTAAATTTATGCTAAATAAGTTGGGAAAAGATTGAAGTTCTTTAGAAAGCTGAGGAGTGACACAATATAACAAATTTAAAAGACGAATCTGGCTTCTTTGTGGATGATAGATAGTAGATGGGCAACAATGGGAGTAAGAGAACCACTGATTTAGTGATTGCAGTATACAAGAGAGAAGAGCATTTGCATGATTGCTCTTCATTACATGGTGACATGCCTTTATGAAATGATATGTCATATTTTCAAATGCTGGAGGTCACATGTGAGATCACCTGCTCTCACACACACATGGTGATTCCTCTGGGCATTGAGGCAGTGGCAGGCAGCAGGACAAACGACCAACCTAGTGATGTCTTTTGTTTAGTTAATGATTATTCGTCTGTGTGACATATTGGTGTCATAATTTCACCATATAAGTTTAATATGATTCAGTATTTGCTGTGTACCAAACACTATGGGCATTAATTTCTGCTAGAACCAACACTGGCTCAATATCTGAGCCGATAATATAATAAAATTTGCCAAGAAATAAATAATTTATGGCATAAATGTAATGGAAAATATTTTCAAAATATGTATAAATAGCAAATACATTTTAAAACACCATTCAAAAAATGCTAGAATGCTATTTTCCACTCTGTATATTACTAAGAGCGTTTAAACTACAACTATCTGAAAATCTTTCTCAATTGAACTTGTCATATCTGTAAAATTGAGCTGAAAATTTATAAGAATTAATTGCCCTCTGAGAATTTTTTTTTGTAAATTAACTATATTTGGACTAGTGGTGCTAAAAGACTGACCATCAAAATACTGATGAGACCAATTTAATTCTAAGTGCTCATGATAGAGCCATAAAATTGCTTAAGTCTAGTTTGTGTATTTGCTTGTTTTAAAATCACAGGTGCTGGCCCCATGGCCTAGTGGTTAAGATCAGTACACTCTGCTTCAGTGGCCTGGGTTCAGGGTTTCAGATCCTGGGCTTGGACCTACACCACTCATCAGCCACGCTGTGGTGATGACCTACATACAAAATAGAAGAAGACTGGCACAGATGTTAGCTCAGAGCTAATCTTCCTAAGCAAAAAAAAAAAAAAAAAAATTGCAGACTGCTACCTCTTTGGGTAAATGATGTACAATTAGACTTCAGTCTTCATTCTTTTCATTTAGTTTCCTTTGTACTTTAAAAATACAGACCAATGCAAATTTTATCACATTTCATAAATTAATTTTAAATGTAATCTCTGAATTAATAAGACATGGATCATACCATTAATTTAGATACATTTCCAACTAGATAGACAAATATTCCAACAAGAAAATATTTTCTTCAGTAAATTTCACATTCCTATAAAACTTATAAACATTACTCAAAATGCTAACCTAAATTTTAAAAATGTTTGTTGAATAATATGAATTAGATCTAATGTTTACTTTCTGGTTATTTGTATTCATTAGTTTTTAACCATATTTGAGTAAGTTCTATTATGTTTTACTTTACGCTCTATTTTAGATTTTAAAAGCATAGTGCTTTTCTCTTGCAGATTGTTGCCTTGCGTGAACAAAATGTTCATATACAAAGAAAAATGGCATCAAGCGAGGGATCCACAGAGTCAGAGCATCTTGAAGGGATGGAACCTGGCCAGAAAGTCCATGAAAAGGTACGACACACACAACATGCTCCTACATGGACATGTTGATTTGCTGTATCACTTGAGAGGAATATCAAATATGAAATCCATGTAGTAAACATTCTTTACAATTTTTTGATTTGTTGGTCAAAGGTTCATATTGGCTTCCCTTTTCATTTATTGTTCTTTTGTAATTCGATTTTCTTAAAAATAATATATAAGTGCATGTGTTCATGCATATATATATTTGAATTTCTCATTACTTGCTAACTTGATTCTTTTAAAAATAATTCAATTATATGTAATTGAATATATATAATTAAATATATCTATATGGATATGTCAATACTATATATCCAGCACTTTTTAAAGTACAATAATAATAACTTTGAATTTTAAGTGGTATTATGTACAGCTGGTGACTTTTCCTTTGTGTTTGGGAAGGCCCCAGCAGTAGTCCTGTTAATGAGAAATGACATAAAACAATATCTGAAGTCATGGGACTTTTACCACGTTTTTAGGAGAGTGATTCTCCTTTAGGGGGGCTTTCCCAGGCCGAGGAAACCCACAGCCTGTTTGGCCCTTTTCTATGCTGAACCCTTTGTTTCCAGCAGCAGCAGCAGGTCTGTTCCTGGTAGGTCTGGAATCAGGTAGAGATTACGTAGGCATTTGCACATCTTGTGTATGACGCTTAGAAAATCTCCTGGATATTTGCCTTTAACAAATTATGTCTTTGGATGATTGAGTTCCTTAATCATCAAGAACACATGACTCAGGTAGGTAACTTGGTGTCGTTGTGAATGTCAAGAGGTTTTAAAACATAGAGATTAAGAAGCAAGTGACTGGACCACAAGACAAATATCACTAGACTTCTTACCAGAAGGTAAATTGAGCGATTCCTCACTTATCCCACTGAAACAAATGAAGGGGCTTCTTACATTTCCTCCTTCAAGTATAAAAGCAGAGGAAGCCAAGGATACCAGGCTAATTTCCTGAGACTGTCAACAATTCTGGCGGTTGAGAAGCAAACAGCTCTTATTTAAGGCTTCACCATTTTAGACTTTATCCATGTGTTTCCCAGAAATCTTAAGCTAAGTATTAAAAGATAAACTACATTCTGACAGCTAGATTCCATGAGCTGCATTTCAGATCTCAATAAAAATTATTTCCCAGGGCCGGCCCCTCGGCATAGTGACTAAGTCCAGCATGCTCTGCTTCAGCGACCCAGGTTCGCAGGTTCAGATCCCCGACATGGACCCACACCACTCGTCAGCCATGCTATGGTGATGACCCACATACAAAGTAGAGGAAGATTGGCACAGATATTAGCTCAGGGCTAATCTTCCTCTGGAAAAAACAAAACTATTTCTCTTTCCTTCAGATAAATAAACTGACATTAATTCAGTAAATAAATCATCTTTATAATAAGGTATTTTCACACAAAACTCAGTTTAGGAAACTAACGTAATTTTCTATTACTGTTTCATTTTAATTATAGCATTAGTAATATAGTGCCATACCTTTCCTCAGAGGATTGTAGAATCACACTGATTTAGCTAAGAAAATGAACTTTATGGTCATCTAGTCTTTTTCTTAGAAGTCTACAAAATACTGTTTTCCATAACAGTACTGTATTTATGTATAATCCAGACTGGAATTAAAGAAATATGCCTTTCAAAGGCATAAAGAACTTGAGATCTTGTTGATTCTCTGATGCTTAAAGCATTCTTCTGGTTCTTCTGGAGAGGGGACATTACTCATACATGTATTGTTTTCAAACATTGTTTCTTCAAGATATAGCCCCTAAGTATTCAGGGGTCTAAGTGTTGTAGAATATAAGATAATTCATGTCAGATTAAATTTCAGAAACTGGTCACAGAATTAGGATTAGGATCTATGTAACTGATGTGTATGTGTGTGTATATGTATAATTGTCTCTATTGGACTCCACAGATAGAAGGTGTATATATGGAGGATACTGAGTAGTTAGTGACCTGAAGTACTCGTCTTTAACTTTCTTTGCCTTCTGGTTCTTGGTGAAAGCATTTAAGCCAGTATAGAAGAGAAATTCTGTGCCATTGCTAACTCACTCGCTCTTCATTATGTATGTAACTAACGATTTTTCAACATTGTAGTTTTTTTTTTTTTTTTAATTTCCCAGAATTATAGGAAGAGTGATTTTCACATGCTTTGGAATAATGGTATAGCATTATTGTTTAAAATATCATGCCCATATCCTCCAATGTGAACCTAAAATATATATAAAACATATATCACATATATGTTTATTTTAAATTTAAAAACAAATAAACTGTGTTTCACTTTATATTATTCCTGAGATTATTCGAGAAAGTACTCCAGAACTTTTATTTATATGACATTTCTTACCTGCCATTTCTCTTTTTTTCTGTGGTCAGAACATTTAAGATCTACTCTGTTAGCACATTTCAAGTATACAACACAGTATTGTTAGCTATAATCACCACGCTGTACATTAGATCCCCAGAACTTACTTATCTTCTAATGGCTGACATTTCTTGATAAAATATGACATAATAGCCTAATTATTATTTTTATCATTCTCATATAAGTGCTTCTTAATTACACACATGTAACATTATGAAGCATCTTTTCTTTTCAAAATTATCCCCTATACCATGATTATTTAAAGCATATCAATAACATTGAATAACAATGTCATAGGATTGTAACTTAAATCCTAGCACTTCACTTTTTTTATTGAGAACTGTTTGAAAGGTATATCCAAACAAAGAAAGAGAGAATATTATATTTGGGAGGGTCTCTGTAATGAAGGTTATCAGTGTAGGATGACTATAGTATTAGTGTGTAAATTATAAGGTGGTTTTTGGTGGGAAAAACACAAAACTATTGTTAGATACTATGGAACTGTCAGAAAGTGACTTGTAAATCCTAGTCACAAGGATTACCCTTTGTTTAGGGCAGTAAAGTTATTTAAATTATATAGTCAGGGTGGGTTATTAGCCAACAGGAGATGTTTGATGTTAGCGGCTTGAGAACTCTGTTGACAAAGTAGTTGATAAAAATAGTCTCATAAAAACACACTCTGAAATAGGCCTTATTACTCATAGAAAAGTTGTGTAATTACTATCAACATTTTAAAAACAAAAAATGAAAAGAAAAAAATAAGCTTAACTGAAACAAGTTTAAATGTTTCTTTATGCCATAAATTTAATCAATTGTTCTAGAAGAATGTAAATATTCACAAGATAATAAAAATTTTCAGAATGGTAAATTTTACCTCCTTAAAGGTTCAGAACTGGGCTCAATAACTTTTTTCCTCTTGTTTCCTAGAAGAGAGTTAGTTTGTGAAATGTTTTTAATAAACATGCTGCTCTCGTAAAGGAGTTAGCAGTCCTCCTGACTCATATATTCTGTACTTCCAATTATTTTTTTCAGCTGCAAATGTTTGCAAAGTGATGTGGATAAGTAGACGGTTAGCCAGTCATGGAGGCCCAGAAGACATAGTCCCTGTAGTAAATTCTCCAAGAAACTATAGTGAGAAACAAACCTGCCTAAATTAATATTGCACAACAAGATAAATAAAATAGATCAAAAATGATATTAGGGTTTACAGAAGAAATAAATTAACTCTGATTGGGGGATGTCAGAGAGGCAGCATGGAATAGTGATTTCTTTGAAATCGGTAGACCTGGATTCAAATCAACATTATGCTCTCACATTCCTTTGTGCCAGGAGATTCCTTTAGGTATTATTGTTGATTTTTAGAAGTTCATTCTAGCTCAATCTTATTTTTTCTGATCATTTATTCTTTCATAATTACACATATTCATTTGTTTTCTAGAGTTGATTATTTTATTCTATCCAAGAGCATGCTTTTTTCTTAATTTTTCCCACAACTTCTCCCAGTTACCTTTTACTCTGAGAAGATTCAAAACTGACTGCTGTGAGTCTGGCTCTTATACCTGGGCTAGAGGGGCCCATGCCCTGGGCCCACGATATCGTGGGTCCTGATCTGGTCATCTGCGCCCCTCTCTATGGGATGAGGAGTCCATGATACCAAGGGAAATCACACACCCGTGAACCATGACCATCCCTTCTAGATCACCTGCCAGTTACCTGGAAGCCCAGACTTTCTGACCAAGCACACCTTAGCCTGCCTCTAGGGCCTTCATGGGTCTATATAATAACATTATATAATTAAATTAGCTGTATGTTTAAATGTTTGGCTTACAAATATACCACATTTCTATTTAAAAATACTCATAAACATCCTTTAACACAAACACCACTCTTTTAAAGACCTCCACCAAGTTCTAGCTGAAAGTCGTCATCTATAGGGATGTCTCCAGTAGATAGACTGTATTTTGCCCACTTTTATATGCCTTCCTCACTACATGTCATCTACCGCCAACAACTCTTCTTCCAAAAGTTCAGTCTTTGTTAACTGTATTTTGCACATAGGTGGTTAAGCCCCAGTTTCTTCTCTATATCAGAGATAATTATCTTTTTGGTTTATTTGTATCTGAATAGCACTAAGAATATTTTCTTCTGTGCATTGATCCCATATATTGTAATCTAATTTCTCATAATAACATGATAATAAAGTGTATACTTCACTTTTATTCTTCAATTAATTTTTGAGCAATGAAACCAAATAGGAGAATGGGGTTTATGAATTTGCAATATTGGGGTTGGCATACCTCCTAGGAAAGACAAGGTCCGAGTATAGCCTTAGATACATGAGGCTGGAGTGGCCTAGAGGTCTATGACTGGGTAGGAAAGAGCCTGGAAGAGGCGAGGTTAGGCTGTTCTATGGTTCATCCATGTGTGCATGAAGTTATCCCATATCAAATTTATAGGAGCTGAGCTGGAAGGGAAGCTTGTGACCACAAGTCAGGTATCTTCTACATACAATCGAAAAAGTAAGAAGTAAAAATTTTCTAATGTTGTGTGGGAACTCATTAAGTTCAAAACAAATCTCTCTGAATGTAGTGACTGGGTTTTCATGCTTTAACTAGGATGTTAGCAGATGGAAGGGAAAGTGGAATCGACTCTTCCATCTTTAGTCATAGATTCAGTATCATTTATATTATTAGCCCAGATTTGAGGAAAACAGAATAAGTATATCATTGCTGAAGTAGGATGTTTTCAAATTTTAGAAGACTAGCGGGTTCACAAGAGTTTGACAGAAAATTTGTTCGTGTATCTCTATCCTATTGTCCTAATTTGAGGGTCTATTTTGTGCCAAGGAATCTGCTCCTTTACAGATATAGAGAAGAACAAATACTTTTCCCCTTCTCTGTAATGTTTTGTCTGATCTGTTAAGCCAGAGCAGGAGAGTTTTTAAGTCTGTCATTCAGAAGTTCCATGACTGACCTAATTTTATTCTTCACTTTGGTAGAGTTTTTCCATCTTAACGTTTCTCATGAAACACCAGTTCCCCAGAATTTAATGGGTGTTTCACAGAACCCACTCCCCCAAAAAAGAGAATTCCCAGGACAACAAGGTTAGGAAATACTTTACTATCCAGTTTTGAACTGACATCTTTACTGTAGTATTTATTAGAATTTTTATTTTTTAATATTGTCAAGCCCCGAGGGGAAGCACAGTCTGCAGTGTTTCCTAACGCATATGACCCAAACTCCCCTCTATCTGCAGGGGAACTGCATATGCCAGGATAAGTATCCTGAAGAATATTCTTTAACACTGGCTCTGGCCTTTTAAAGATAGGCAAACCATTCTTCAAACCCTTCTGGAAACCTCGTTAACAAGGAGTCTACAAGGCCAATAAGAACAAGATAAATAACTGGTATAAAGCCCTTTACAGGACAAAAGTGACTTTACATAAGTTGTTTTATTTGATCCCTGTAATAATCCTGTGAGGTTTGTAGAGCAAGGATTACTGGCTCAAAGTCATACAGCTTGTGAACAGATGGAGCAGAGATAAATAGTGTAACAAGTTTCCAAATATTAAAAGTGAACTGTGAGTGAAAAAAAAGCAGCATATACTACCTGATTTCACGGATTTCAAAATATGAGTATTTACTTTAAGCAAAATCTCAAATGTGTCCATGTGTCTAAGAGCATGAAAGAGTTTATTAGATTGAGTATGAGTCTTAAAAAAAAGTCAAAAACAAACCTTAGACAAAGCACCCATGTTGAAGACTTCAGCAATCATCCAATCAACTATTCTCCAGAAATTCTTACTAGGCTCTCCTTTGTCATCAATGTTTTCATCCATTCCCGTTGCCATAACAAACTTCTTCCAACTTAAAGAAAAATCGTCTTGACTCAGCTTCTACCACTAGCTATTGCTTTATTTTCTGCTCCCCTTTACAGCAAAGCTCTTCAGAAGGGTTGTCTCCTCACTGTCCCCAGTTCCTTTCTTGGCATTCTTTTATAAATCTATTCCAGTAAGATCTTTGACCCACCACCCCATAGAAACCACTCCTGCTACCATCATCACCAAATGTGTATCACTGCATATAATGGCAAGTTCTTAGCCCTTATTGTAGTTGATGTCTCAGCAGCATTTGACGTAGTTGATCTCTCTTTCCTTCCTCCTTGATAAACTCTTTTCACTTGCATTACAGGAAATCATACTCTCTTTGTTTTTCTCTGGACTCACCAGTGGCTCTGTCTCAGTCTCCTTTCTTGGATAACATTCTTCTTAGTTTTGGAGTGACCCAGGGCTCTGTCCTTCATATCTTCTCTATCTATATGCTCTCTCAGCGATTTCAATCAATCACATCACTTTAAATACCATCCATGTGCTAATGACTTCTAAATCTTTACCTCTAGTTCAGACACTATAACCAAATGCATACATCCAGCCACCTATTGAACATCTCCACTTGTATATATAGAAGACACTGTGAACTTAAAACGTCAAAAACTTATCTCTTGATAATAGAATTAATGATGATAAAAAACTCTCTTCATCTTCTCCATCTCAGAGGATGGAAACTTCAACTTTCCAGTTGCTCAAGTCAAAGAATTTGGAATCATCTTTGCATCCTCCCTCTTTCTCACACCCAACATCAAACTATAAAGAAATTTAATTTACTGTACCTTCAGAATTTATCCATAATCTGACAACTTCTCACCACCCCCACTAACCACTCTGGTCTGAGTCACTCTCATCTCTAACCTGGATTATTGTAATTACCTCCTACCAAGTCTCTCTGCTTCTCCCATGGACCCTCTGCAGTCTATTTTCAACACAGCATGAATTAGAGTGACGTTTTAAAACATAAATCTGAACATATCAATCATCTGCTGGAAACTCTGCAAATGTTTCCCATTTATACAAGGTTCTACATGATTTGGCTTTCCTTATCATCTGACATTATCTCCACCTCCACCGCAGCCACACAGGGCTCCCATTGACTTTTGAATTGCTCTTTCTCCTGACTAGAATGCCCTTCTTCCAGATATCTGCATGGCTATCTCCTGCCTCTCCATCAAGCCTTTGTTCAAATGTCATAACATATTCTAACATAGTATACAATTTACTTATTTATATTGTCTGTAGTTTACTGTCTGTCACCCCAGCCAGAGAATAAGCTCCAAGAGGAGCTTCTTTGTTTTATTCATGATCAGGCTCAGGTGGCTGGAACAGCTCCTGGTACATGGTAAGCTCTTAATATGTTCAATAAATAAATAAATGAACACCATGCTGTTTTAGCTACTGTTACTTTATGAATCTTGATTCTTAGAGCTTAATTATAATATCAGCTTTTCAGATCTCATTGTAAAACCCTATTGAGATTTTGATTGGAATTACTTAAATAAGTATATTAATTTGGGGAGAATAGTCACTTCTATGATAAAATGTCTTATCAACCGTAACATGGCTTATGTCTCCATTTTGTGTGTGTGTACTGTTTTATGTTCTTCAATAAAATTGCTCAGTTTTTCACATAGATGTCTTTCAAATTATTAGATTTATTTCTAGACACAAATTTTTATTTCTATTTTGATTATTATCTCTTTTCTATATATATATTGGTAAGGAAGACTGTCCCTGAGCTAACATCTGTTGCCAATTGGCCTCTTTTTTGCTTGAGGAAGATTGTTGCTGTGCTAACATCTGTGGCAATCTTCCTCTATTTTTTGTTTGTGCGACGCCACCACAGCATGGCCTAATGAGCAGTGCGTAGGTCTGCACCTGAGATCCAAACCCACAAACCCCAGGCTGCTGAGGCAGAGTTTGCAAACTTAAGCACTATGCCACTGGGGTGGCCCCTCATGGTTTTTTCTAATAAATTAATGCTGACATATAAAGATGCTATTGATTCTTCAGTGTTGATATAGCATCCAGCAAACTTGCACACCTATTAGTTCTAAGAGTTTTTTGTGTTCTTGGACTTTTCTAAGTAGTTAAACAAATAAAAAGTGTTTTATTCTCTCTTCTCTTCCTTCACAATTTTTATTTCTTTATTTATTATATATTACCTAAGACTTCAATCTTCAATACACTGTTCAAAACTTCAATACAGTGTAGAGTAGCATGCGTCAGAATAGCATACCTGACTTTTTAAAGTCAAGCTTTATAAAACTTTATAAAGATCAAGACTTTAATGATAATCTTACTCAAGTTTTACCATTAATGGTGATGCTGGCCATAGTAACCTTATATCAGATTTGGAATCATCCTTCTATTACAAGTTTTCTAATAATTATTATCAAGAATAAGACATATTTATCTCTTAAAGTGGTGGACTTCATTAATGGATATTCTGATAGTAAACTATTTTTCTATACCTATGGATAAAATAATTGATTTTGTGTCTTAACTATATTCATGCTTCTCTGACAGAAATTCAATTTAAAAAAATAGAAAAAATAAAGCTCTCTTTTGCTTCATATTTATTATTCTTACATTTATTATTAATTCTTTACATTTATAATAGTTATGATCTGATTGGGATACAGATAAATTGAGCCCTCTTTTGACTATTTAACTATTTTGACTACAAGAGTACTCGAGTGACCCAATAAACAGCAATTCAGGTGGTACTTTATTGGGTCCATTCTTACTCTGCCTGAGTTATCCAAGAACCCCAAAACTTAATCAGGTCAAAGAGACTAGTTCCTCTTTGAAACATTTTGTGAAAAGAGAACTAGAAAATATGATATGGTAATAAGTGAGCAACCATTCTTTTAAACTACCATTGCTTCTTTTGAGTTTTCAAAGCATCACTTTTGAAAACAGATTCAAAACCAAATGCCATCCATGTACCATTGCAATAACCCACTGACGTCTAGGCTAAACGAAACCATTCCATACCATTTACTAGCTTGGTTTTGAAGCAGTAGTGATGTTCCTTAAGAGAGTGGTTCTTCAGGGAGGATTTCCCCTTCTCCAAATTATACTAGTTTGAACTTAGTGTCACACTTAGGTTCCCAAATTCATCGAGAAGACTGAGCCAGGAAGGTCATCCAGACTCTGCCACACACCAAGCTGGAAGCACAGCTGACATTGGGTATGGGACTCAGGTGCCAGCGCACACGCTACTTCCCTCATGGCAGGTTCTTCTAGGGGCTCTCTGAGACCTTTCTGACGCAGTCAATTGTCTTACTCTGTAGGAGAATTCAGAATAACATTGAATTTCACAATTGAAAGGAAAGTAGTCTTGTTTTTCCTCTCTCTCTAGAAGTTTACAGGTATTAATGCAAATTATTCTCCCGTTCCCCTGTCTTATATCAAGACAGAGTAGAAGAGACAAATTTGTCAAAATTTTATTAAGTATTCTTCCTGGGGGGGGGGGGGGGGCGGTGTCTACTTTCATTATATTTACATATCTAAAAGAAGGGCTGAGTGATTCTTCTAGAAAGAAAGAAGATCCTCTCCAGGTTACTTCTTAATTCTACAGCTGAACAAAGAAGTATTTGAAGATCTTCACTTGAAAACAAAAATAAAAACCAATAACAAAACCCTCACTATCCACACTTTACCTCCTTATATCTTCTAACTATATAGATCATTTGAGAATTGTATAGATGAGTGTTTTTCCACATTAATCATTCAATATGTTTATTTTGCAATATGGGAATTGGCTGCTTTTTACACTTCTGAGTGTTATTATCATTCATCATGGGAACATTGAATAAAAATTCCTCTAGTTTTATCTGAACTTAAGATCTATAAAATAGCATATATTTCTATCAAGCCACATGCATAGGATATAGTGAATGAATTGTATTCTAGTTTAAACGTTTTGAAAATATCAGAACTTCAAAATAGCATATTCCTCAGATGAAAATATTCTTGCTTTTAAGTTTGGTGGCAATTAAAAATGGCTTATAATTTCTGTGGAAATAACACATTTATTTTATACTTATTAACAAAACACTGATTACATTAAACTAAAGAACTAACAAATAAAGGTCTATCAGCTGATATTTTAATTAAATAAAATTATTGGGAATTTGCTATGTCGTAATGACTTTGCAAACCTCAATGTTGAATGATAAAATTATTAATGAGGAAATAACTATGAGAAATCATCTGGTCTAGAAATTTTTCAGCTTTTCAATAATTGGTTAACTCTATTTTAGAGGTTTATTTCTTCTCATCTTTCAGAAATAAGAGATAAAGTCAAGACTTTCCATTTGAAACATTAAATATATTTTTAAAATAATTAGTTAATACTAAGATAAAGAATACTAATTCCTTGAGTGTATATCTCATTTTTTATTAAGATTTATCTCAGCAATTATTTTATTATGTATTACCTTAAACTCTTTACCTTTTTGTGCCACACAGTTTTTCAGGTTTGATGACTAAATTAGATACAGTAATTAGTAAAGTACCTGGATAATATGGATCTGTGATTCTTAACCACAACTAATCATTACAATTACTTAGGGAGATTTAAAAACAATTCTATGTCTGGACCCCACTCTTGGATATGGTCTAGAGTGGGATGCATTCTATATTTTCATTCAACTCTCCCGAAGATTCTAATGTGTTGTCACAGTTGAGGATAACTGATAAGGAGTACGAATATTACTTCTGCTTTTTGCTAGGTTCTAGGTTTATAGGGATTATGATGGATGGTTTATATATAATGAAATAGATTTAGCGAGTCAATGTGGAATTAAAAATAACATCTGTGAATTCTGTGCTGGAGAATCTTAGATCAAAGATAAAATGTGGTTATTCATAGGACAAGATTTGAAATCTGAGATCAGGTCTGATTTTTAAGAACTAAAAAGCAATGTGGTGATTAACAACAACAGTCTACACGCATTCAAAATGCCTCAAATTCATAGCCTTGAAGACTTTGGACTCCTCAGTGCTTGAATGCTTTCTGGTCCTTATGTATTTTGTTAATTGCTTGGTTGCTTAATTTTGTTTATTCTTTTTTCCCACATTGTTAGTCGCACAAGAATTTTCATATTCTGAGCACTCAAGCTAGCGGCATATAATAGAGAATAAACAGGTAGTAGAGTTTTGGAGATTGAATGAATGAATAAATGAAACAACAAGTAGAGATTGAATTAATGGGTAAATGAAGCATTGAATGAACCAAAAAGAATTAACAGGAAAAGAAAATGAACAAAATAAGGAAAAAAAAGAAGAGAGGAAGAAAGAGAAAAGGGAAAGACTCTTAGGAATATGACACTAGAATCAGAATGCCTAGGTTCAAATCTTAGTATTATTACTTTTTAGTAGTGTGACCTTAAGTGAAATACTACACTCAGTGCTTCAGATTCCTTTTATGTATCCAATAGGTTGTTGTAGGAATTAAAGAGTTTGTGCACATAATGCACTCGTGACAGTGCCTAACACATAGTTATAACTTAATAAATGTTAGTGAAGTGGAGTAACGGTTAAGAATCCAAGGTTAAAGCAAGGAAACTTACCAGTGTACGTTTTTGGATAAGTACTCAATAAATGTTAGCTGTTATTCATTGTCATTATTCTAATGAAAGACGCAATGTTATTTGGAGGTTTGGAGGTAAGTCCAAATTTGAGAATTTGAGGTAAAATGAAGAGCATGATCTGTTGGCATGAAAGGAAATATTTGCTAGGGCATCAGATTGGATGAAGTCATCCAAAGTGCTTCTTTAGGTCAATGCCTGGTCTAGGATTTACTCATATAGTTCGCAAGGTAGGCTTTATGATCAGCCTATAGGCTCTCTGACTGATTCGGTTATGACATTTCTTTCTCCTTAATACATTGCTGACTTCACGAAATTTACAGTGATCTATCAGCTCTAGTTTTGTGGGGGTTTTTTTTCTTTTTCTCTTTCTTTTTTCACTATTTTTACTTCTGTGAATACTTTCCTTGTTTGCATTTGTGGGTTTTTTAAAAATTTTTGTTCTATAGTTCTTTAGTACTGCATTTCTCTTCTCACAGAATGAAATATATTTTATGACTTTCCCATTTTATAAATTTTTTTCCCATTCTTCCAAAGGATTATTGGTACTAGATAAGTTATGTTAATGATTACAAATCTTAGTGCGACTTCTTGACCAGACAATCAATAATTCATCTCTAGCCCAAAAATTTCCTAGAACTCTTTTCAAAAATGAAATGGAACTGCTCAATGTTTACCCCTTAAATGCTGATAAATTTTAAGTACATCTGTACCTCTAATATCTGAATTTAATTAATAGTAAGACAAATTTCAATTTCTACTCTGTGGCCCCACATTGTTCTATTCTCTCTACACTGATTAATAAACTTTGAGAAGTAAAATGAATAAATGAAAAAAAATATTTGAAATTCTTTGGGAGAGAATAAAAGACATAGTTTAGACATGAAAACATGGGAAGAGAGGTGTCAAAAATGTACAAATCAAGTTTATAAATATGTTCATAATAAAGATTAAATTATCAGCTGCCATGGTTATTTCAGTTAACAATACTGTATTGTATATTTGAAAGTTGCTAAGAGAGCAAATCTTAAATATTCTCACTACAAAAATAAGATAAGTATGTGAGGTAGTAGATGTGTTAACTAACGTTATTGTGGTAATCATTTTACAATATGTATGTATATGAGATCATCACGTTGTACACCTTAAACTTACACAATGTTATATGTCAATTACATCTCAATAAATCTGGGGGAAAATTATCACCTGCCAAGTGTAATAGCTCCTCGGGGGTATAAAAACCTTCAACAAAATATTCATTCTGCATAGGCAGTGTCCATCTAACTCTAAAAACTTATAATTAACATAGCTCCTAAATCCTATGGAATACCGTGTCAAGAAATATCTATCCAAGATGGAAATTAATTGTTATATTAATACAGCAGTTTAAATGCTCTCTGTTCTTTACATTCTATAGGCATTATTTTTCCACTTAAAATAAATGTGAAAAATTATTCATTATTGTGTTTAATAAATGCTCTTCTTTGGCAGAGTAGAAGAGCAATGTAGTAGAAGAGCCACTAGCATATGCTCAAAAGAAGCAGTAACCATTAAAGCACCATAAAATGCGGAATGAAAATGGTAACATTAGTAATTTAACTGTACTGTTGTTTTTTAAAAACGTGTTATAGTATTTTCTTAGTAAATACTAAGGCTAGAAGTAGGATGAAAAAAATGTTAATGGTGAGCTCATTTTGTTAGATTACCAAATACAAAAAGAGGTGTATTTCCATTGTTTGCCTGGTAGAAAATGGAAGAACGTGTTTAAATTCCTGGCTTCATCTCATAAGAAGTCAGTATGACTTGACATGATGAGACTTCTGGGGCTTCATTCATTCCATTTTGTCTTACATGTGGGCTGTATATTTCTACCACATTATTTATTTTAATGAATATTTATAATAACAGTTTTTAGGTTTACTTCAGATTTTTCTACCATAAAGATAATTCATCTATATAGTACTTTTAAAACAAGAGAAAAAAAAGACTGTTCTCTTTCATATTTGCTTTTTATGAAAATATTTTTTCATAAATTTATGAAACGGTGGCTGAATATATTGTCTTTATATTTCATTTCTTTTTGAATCCTACTCTTTTTCTTAAAAGTCATCTCATTCATTAATGAAAACATTTCTCATTTATTCAACAAATATGTATTTGTGGAAGAAGCCGTTCTAGTCACTAGAGACACAGAAGTGATCAAAATATTTATTCAGTCAACAAAAATCTATAGCATAACAATCACGTGCCTGGCATCAATCTAGGTACTTGTGATACACCAAAAAGAAAACTTACAAAAGCTTTTTCCCTCCTGAAGCTTGTAATCTGGCAAGTTGAAGGAGGTTCGCAGACAATAAACAAGAAATGCAAATAAGTAAATCATCGGATATGTTAGAACATGATAAATGCTATTCAAGAAAAGAAAAAGTAGAAAAACACAGAAGGTTCAGGAGTCCAGGGAAGATGTAGGGGTGGGGACAGTTTGCGCTTTGAAATAAGATGGTCAGGGTTGACCTCATTGACATTGTTGAGGTTTCTAGCCATGTGGATAGCGGAAGATCATTCCAGGCAGAAGGAAGAACTAAACCAAAGGCGGTAAAGTAGGAGAGTGATTGACTTATCACAGGAGCAGTGGGTTGCCAGTGTGGCTGAAGCAACAGAACAAATGAGAGGATAGTAAGAGAGAGGTCCAAGACATAAGGGTGTGGGGAAAGGGAAGGGAAGTGGGGAAGGGGAAAATTGGATGGGAAGCCGCGGTTATTGCTTAGTCTAAGATTTTTGCTTTTGTTCTGAGTAGAATGGAAAACTATTGTAGTGTTTTGAGCAGAAGAGTGACTTGATCTGACTACAGTGTAGCATGATCACCGTGGATCACTCTGGCTGTTTTAAGAATATACATAAGAGGACAAGGTTAGAGGCAAAGAGACCAGTTAGGAGGTTCTTACAGTAATTCAAGTGAGAGGAGGTGACCCAGACAAGGGCTGTGTTGAGCAGGGAGATCTAGCCATCAATCCCAGGTGAGGATTTGCGTGGAGGATGACAAAGATCATAGTAATCCAATCACTAGGAGTAGGATCCCACAGACCTTGGCCTGCTGCATCTTCTAGGGGTTCAGAGTCACCAAAGAGCACTGAACACACAAGGGGCTCCTTGACATACAGGGAAGTCATGAAAATGGGTCCAATTCTGATATGTTGCAAAGATAAAGCAAGCAAATTTTTCTAATCGACTGTCACTCTTCAACTCAACACCTTCCTATGGTGCCCATCTCACTCAGAATAAAAGTCAACACCCTACAATGATCCTGAGAACCCACATCAGCTGCCCATCTACATCTGCTCACTCCCTCTTGTTTATTTCACTCTAGCTACAATGGTCCCCTTAAAATCCTAAAGCTACTTGTGTCTCCCAATCTTTGATCTTTTTATTCCAATTGGAACAATGCTCTACTCATAGAAAGGAGAAGAGATGCAGCAACATAAGCATATTTATTGTGTGAAGGTCTCCACAGCCAGGAGGTCCCTCCTGACAGCCAGTGTAGGGTGATAGACTGCATGCACCCCTTTAATGCTGCGAGTGAAGACACATTTCATTCCCAAGAAGAGCAGATATGCTGGAGGGGCTGGCCAGTGCCATATGACACACATGCACTCAAGCAATACAAGGAAGTTCACTGAGTACCTAGGATAGGCGCAAAGGGTTCCCCTAATAAAGAGGCATCTAGACCCTAGTGACAGTGTGGCACCTAGCTTCCATATAGGAGAATGTTCCAGGCCCAGGGCACTGATTGAGCAATCCTAGCGAGGAGTGGCAGGTAGCAAAATGACTGCTTCCCCAACATAGCAGAGGTCATGAAAATGGGGCAGATTCAGATATGTTGCAGAGGTAAAGCAAATAAGTTTTCTGATTGACTAGATAAGAGATGAGAGGCAAAGGAGGATTCGAGGATGACTCCAAGGTTTTCTACCTGAGCAAATGGAAGGATGGAGTTTTCACCAATTGAGTTGGAGAAAAACGAAGGTGAAATAGATTTGGGGGAGGGGCACAAGACTTTAATTTTGAACATTTTAAGTTTGGCTGGAATATCTATTTTATATTGAAGTAGGAAAATAAGTAATAGTTGAATAGACAAGAATATGCAGGTTAGGATTAAAGCCTGGATAGAGAGAAAATTTTAGGAATATATATTTTGGTGAGTGAGACAGACAGCAATTCCTCTCGTATAATCTCAACCCAAATACTGCATGTGACACCTTATAATTAACAATTTTTTTATTGTTTATCTGAAATTCATATTTAACTTGACCTCCTGCACTTCATCTGGCAGCTCTAGCTGTGGGGAAAGGGGATGGGTGAATGGATGCTGAGCAGTCAAGTAAAAATTGCCTTGTACAGGTAGTTAAGAAAGGCTTTAGACAGATTGCCAGGATCAGCAGGAGAGATGAATATTTTGCCAGCAGATTTTTACATGTTATTTCTCTGTTCAAAAATCTTTCATGACTATCATTCTGTCTGATACACAAAGTTCATTCTATTTCATTTGAAAAACTAAGGCCATCTTAATATGTGCTGGCCCTCCCTTTCAAGTCTCACATCCTCCCATTTCCCCACAGCACATCTTCTGCTCTTTACACAGGACAACTTGTAATTCCCCTGCAGAGGAGGTCTCCCTGCCTTTGCTCCCGTTGTTTCCCCTTCCTAGAACAACTATCCCCTCTCTTATTTTACTTGAAATGTAGTTAATCATCTTTAAAAATCCAACTCAAAGAGTATCACTAATAGTATCTCCTTTCTGCTCCCATAACATAAATATGTAAGCAAAACATAACTTTATGATAACCTTGGATTGCAACGCTTAATAGTTGCTTACTTGTGTGTCACTTCTCCACTTGATGAGAATTTCCTTGATGTCAGAATATATCATCACATTCAAAAAAAAAAAATCCTAAAACCTAATACCTTGCACTTGGCATATAGTAAGTTGCTCAGTAAGTATTTGTTGAATGAATCAAAATATATATATTTAAAACTTTAACATCTTAGCCTTTATTGCATTTGAAAATTAATAATTTAAGTATATACTTCTATACTTTAGAAGAAAGAAAACACTGAAAGTCTTCATAACCTTGTTTTGGAAATAATTTCTTGATACAACACCAAAAGTGAAACCTTAAAGGAAAAATTTTGATAAATCGTGCTATCTTAAAATTGAAAACACTTGCATTTCAAACAGCACCATCAAGAAAATGAGAAAAGAGGCTGGCCCAGTGGGATAGTGGTTAAGTTCACACACACTGCTTCAGTGGCCCAGGGTTCAGAGGTTTGGATCCTGGGCACAGACCTAGCACCACTCGTCAAGCCATGCTGTGGCAGCATACCACATAAAGAGAGGAAGAGTCTCACAGATATTAGCTCAGCGACAATCTTCCTCAAGCAAAAAGAGGAAGATTGGCAACAGATGTTAGCTCAGGGCAAATCTTCCTCATACACACACACGCACACAAAAAGGTGAGAAGATAATCCACAGATTGGGAAGAACTATTTGCAAGTCATATATCTGATAAAGGATTTATATCCAATTTATATGTAAGGAATTCTTAAAACTCAATAATAAAAAAAAAAATAAACCCAATTAGTAAATGCTCAAAGAATTGGAATAGACATTTCCCCAAAGGAGATATACAAATGGCCAATAGGTACATGAAAAGATGCTCAACATCATTCGTTATTAGGAAACGTAAATCAAAAGCACAAGGAAATACCACTTCATACCCACTAGAATGGCTATAATAAAAAAGACAGACAAGTTTTGGTGAGGATGTGGGAAATTGCAACTCTCACCATTGCTGGTGTGAACGTAAAATGGGGCAACCAGTTTGGGAAACAGTTCTTTAAATGTTAAACATAGGATTACCGTATGATCCAGCAATTCTACTCCTAGGAATCTACCCAAGAGAATTGAAAACATATGTCCACATAAAGACTCATACACAAATGTTCACAGCAAAATTATTCATAGTAGCCAAAGGTGGAAACAACCTAAATGTCTATTACCTGATGAATATATAAATTACATATAGTATATCCACATGATGGAATATTATTCAGCAATAAAAAATGAAATACTGATAACATGCTACAACATGAATGAATCTCAAAAACATTATGTTCAGTGTCTAAAGCGAGTCACAAAAGCCTACATATTCTGTGATTCCATTTATGTGAAAGGCATGGAATAGCCAAATCTATAGTGACAGACAATAGATTAGCAGTGGCTAGCGCTGGGGGTAGGGATTGGCTGTAAGTGACTGCTAATGGTTATGAGGTTTCTATTTGGGGTGATGAAAATGTTCTCCAGTTAGATTACGTTGATAGTTGCACAACTCTTTAAGTATACTAAACTCCATTAACATTTATCCTTTAAATAGGTGAATTTTATGGTATGTAAGTTATATCTCAATAAAGCTATTTAAAGTAAACATTGGGTTTTCCTTTAATTCAGTAATTTGTCCTTAGGTTAAAGTCCCACAATTTATTTTAAAGGGAAGTCTAGATAACAATGATTTGGAACAAAAGTTATATATTCTTTTTCTAAGATACAAACCACAGTTTTATATGACTGAAATTATGAAAACATATGTTGAGCTTACTATAAAATATATTTAAGGTGATTTGGATAAATGAAATATTACACATTTTTAAATATAAAAGTTTCATAAGCACTTCAGAAAAAAATTGAGTTACAAACTTTTCCCATAGATAGTCCCAAATTCCAAAGTATTGTAAAGACTGTGCAGTACCCATCTGTTGCTTAAACAAATTAAAGAGGTTAACATTTTAAAAGTGTTTTATTTTAGTTGCCTGATTACTGTTTATGTTTAGTTAAATTTCTCTTACCTTGAGCCCATTTCAAAATATGCAATTTTTCAACAAGATTTTAATGGACCTCAGGTGCACAGAATTGGAATGATCATTTTTCTAATTAGAAAATTAGCATCATTCAGTTGCAATGAACAAATATTTGTCGAATATATATGTATGTGTGTATACATATGTATCTATCTTGATACACACACATAGACTCCATTCTTGGTACTTGCCTATCCTGTATAATCTTCTCTTGCTGATTTATATGTTCTGATTAAAGGCAATATGGTAAAGGGTAAATGAACTGAATTGGGAATTCAAAGTTCTGCATTTAATGCAAATCAGCTCTGTGTGATTACCTGAGTCTCAGTTTTTCTAAAGTTCATTAGGGCTCTAGAATTCTAAATGTAATTTTTCAATTATATAAAACATTTTTCAAAGTAAAAACTTTTCTAGTTATTTTTGTAGTTTCTAAAAATTGCCATTCTTTAGTTGACTAGAAAAAGTTCTCAATGTGAGGAGGTGGAAGTTCTGTTAAATCTTCAGCTTGCCTAGTTACTTGTAAGTAGTGTGCAGAGTTCAAAGGTAGTTGCTGTTATGACAAAATCCCTGTCTTATCAGACCTCAGTTACCCCAAATTTGGGCATAACTGACTGGTGATCCACTCTAGCCTCTTCTCTGAACCAGTTCTAAATTGCTGCCCAATGATTATAAACTGGCCTTTCTCAGTTTAAAGCACAGATGGTTGTAGAAAGGTCACTATTAATATTTTTGAAGTTTGTGTCCACGAAAATTGTCTAAACAGTTGGTTTTTCATTAACTTCACAATAATACATTGCATGGGGTATTGCATGCCCCAGGGGAGGGGCATAATTTTGGAAAGGCAGTTCCTTTCCACTAAGAGCAATTCCTAGGGGCATTCTCAGCTCTGATCCCTCAGCAGGCAACAATCCCAGCTGTGAAGGGAGTAGAGACTCTGAAGGAGGACCCGGTCAATGGCCTGCAGCATCCTCTCTAACAGTCCTACCTGTTTGTAATATCTCTTACCCCTTTTATAAGACAGTTAGAGGTTGAGCAGCTGCAATACAACAGATGAGCAATATCTTCCAAGTATTATGTCTGTAGATCCACCACTGGCATCTTTAGACATCATCTTAAGACTGACTCCATCTGTCTCTGCCCTTGTAATTTGGACATGCCCAGCTATTTCTCTATGTGTTGGGTTGTGTATTTATAATGCTCCTTGCCATTTGCCTGCTTTCCCTTTCTGTTTTATTGTTCTCACTGGTTTTAGGATGCTTTCTGTTCTCCCCCTTGTATACTACAGTCGGTTCTGCTTTAATGTGATATTTGCATCCCTAAAAATCATGAGTTATGCAAAATTGCACAGTAGAAAACATAGGACTTATAGAGAAAAAAGGAGTTTGCAGTTCAACACCAAAAACTTTATCAATGACAAAAAAAAGAGATAGAAAACTAATAAAAATGGTAGCACAATTTTACACGTCAAATAGTCAAGAATTGCATAAATGCTGTGATAAATGTGACTCCTTACCTTGAAAAAGACCTGCAGTTTGCTTATGGAAGTGGATGTCACAAGGGTTATAGCTGTGAGTTATTGTGAAGTGGTGGCAGAAGTATCTGATATCAGACAGAAAGTTGTAACACGGAAGTGGATGGTTTGACTCAGAGCACACAGTGAACTGAGCTCTGTCTTAGATGTTTGAGGAAAGTGCACACAGGCATTCTGTGCAGCCCTGTATGGCTTGGTTCAGCTGGGTGCAGTTTTCTGTGTTCAGCGTGTGATTCCCAGTAACGAAATCACACATAAGAGAACACATAATTAATTGTTTCTTAATATATGTACTATGGTGAAAGAAATTCATGTTTTCCAAACCAGCATTATAGCAGTACTTCCTTTGCTTTTTCTCCATATTTTATTTCAACTTGATTGTGCTTTTTTTCTCTTAGCATTTATTTTTCCCCCATTGTTGCTCTGTCTTCCACAGAAAATCTCTCCAGTTCAGCTAAACTGTAGGGCATGCTTGTGAAGACGTGGGTCACCTTGGTTTCTAGGCAGCTCCTTCAGATGGGGGAAAATCAGTATCAAAGTATTTCATCCCTCTCAGGCTCCTTCTCATGGGTTTTGTGCGCTCATGACCTATGTTGATAGAAATATAGAAATCAAGACTTATCTATGCCTTTGTTCCAGCTAGGTCAGATACACAGCAGGAATAACCTTCTTTAAAAGAACAATGTTGTGTAAGTTCTTTTTCTGAGTGTCACTGAAAATAAAACTTGCAAATGCACAGAAGATCTTGAATAAAAATAGAAAATATTACATAGATTCTGTGGCCTCACTTATCATTAATGATAATATGCTGTGTTACATAAATATCATATGGTTTGTTTATAAAAAATTTTATATATCATTGATAAAATAATAGCTGCCACTTACTGAATGTTTCAGATACACCAGTGCTTTGTGCTAAGCTATATATGTGTGTTAGTCCCAGTCCAAATGCGTCCATCAATCTGCTTGAAAATTACTCATCTATCTTTATCTTTGAATGTCAAATAAGAATTTTCTCAGAAACTTGGTTTTTTCTAAAACTAGTTTTCATCTAAAACTTTTCTCAAAACTCTCTTGGAGGTTTTATTTCTCAGTGTGAAAGCTGTATCAATTTCATTTCTTTAAGTTCATGAATTTTAAACTAAAGATGAAGAAGATCTTAAGTGCCATTTCTTTTTCTTTTCCTGCAGCGTTTGTCCAATGGTTCTATAGACTCAACTGATGAAACCAGTCAAATAGTCGAACTTCAAGAATTGCTTGAAAAGCAAAACTACGAAATGGCCCAAATGAAAGAACGTTTAGCAGCCCTTTCTTCCCGAGTAGGAGAGGTGGAACAGGAAGCAGAGACAGCAAGAAAGGATCTCATTAAAACAGAAGAAATGAACACTAAATATCAAAGGGACATTAGGGAGGTAAGTGATTCATAACACTTTCAGTCTTTGCTTTGTGAATGCTGCCTCTGAGATGCCTTTTCCACGGTTTCCCATAATGGCATATACTCTTTACATCTTCACAAAAGACTGTAATTTGGGATGCATCATATTAGTTATGAAACTTATGGACTAAGGCAAAAATAGTTCACCGCATCAACCCTTTAAATGTGTATGGAAAGAAAGTGCGGTATCAAATCTCAGATACAATAAAAATTTTTATACAATTTTTAATGAATTTTTTGAATTTTTAAGATGTTAATTTTAAATAATTCTAGATGTGGGTATGGATGATGAATTGCTATACTCTTAGCCTGTGAGAATAGTCAAAGACGTTACTTTAGGTTTTGCCCTCTTGGTTTTGTGTCTATGAATGTGAGTGTGTATGTGTGACTGTGGTAACCTTTCTTTCCGTATATATTCAATTCTTATTAGACTTAACAGCGCTTCATCTATTTAAAAAAAGAGTACTTGAAAGTTACTACAAAAGATACAAGGAGGTGTTTTATTTGTAACATTGCCTAATCATCTTACCAGCTAAGGTGAAAAGTTTAGAATCTTTCACTTTTTCACTCTACTCAATTAAAAAGAAAATTACATATATTTACGGAAATTTTATTTTGTGACTTTTAACCTTTTCCATTTTTATATATTCTTTTAAATCATATATTTTTCTATTTTTGTATCTTTTGTATGTAATTAACCAGTTATTGTTACAGTTAACTCTTTGTATCCAATTATTTTCTTCCCATTCTCTCTTGAGCCCATTTTATCATACTTTTCCTCCATTGTCTCGTTAAGCCTGTTCTTATCCAAGTTATTATTGACCTCCATGTTGTTGAATCCATGGGTCAGTTCCCAGTCCTTTGAAGCACTTGATCCAATTACAACTTCCTGAAGTACTTCTTAACTTGGGTAATAGCACACTATGCTCTCCTGATTTTCCCCCATCTTTACCTGATACCTCCATCTCAGGCCCCTTTATTGACTCTACTTCCCACCAACCTTGGAGTGCTTTCCATTTTCAATTTATCTTCACTCCCCTGCTAAGTTTATGAAGTTTCTTGGCTCCCAAAACCATCCATTGCCTTATGACTCCCAATTTCTATCTTCAGTTTATCCTTGTCTCCTGATTTCCAGATGCCTGTATCTAACTATCTAATGGATATCTCAAAATTAACGTGTTCAAGACTGTTTTCCTCTTATTCCCCTAAGAAACCAGACTTTCTTGCAGTCTTACACGTCTCAGCTGATGGCGACTCCATTATTTTGGCTCAGACCAAAAACCTTGGAGCTGTCCTTGGTACCTGTCTTTCACTCCTATACTTCATTTGATTCAGCCCTAAACCCTATTATTTCCAACTTCAAATTATATCCATAATATGACCTCTTCTTACAATCTTCATGGCTCTTCCTTGTTCCATGCAACCATCATATCTTACTGGATTATTACTGTAGTCTCTTGACTGGTCCTCCTAATTCTGCCTTTGGCCTACTTCAGTCTATATGCAACACAGCAGCCCGAGTGATCTGTTACAATTTAAGTCAGCTCAAGTTACTTTTCTGCTTCATCAATGGCTGCCTATCCTACTCAAAGTAAAATCAAAGCCATTATACTGGCCTACAAACCATGCATAATCTCTGCTACCACCTTCCTGACCTCTTGGAACTCACCTCCTACTCTTTCATTTTAGCTCACTCTGTTCAGTTAAGGTGGCCACTTAAACAAGCCAGATCTATGCTGTTACATTTTCTTTTTGCCCTGCCTTTTGTTCAAATGTCTTCTCAGTGAAGTGTTCCCAACTGTGCTATTTACACATATACACTCTCCCTCTTTCATTTTTTTAACCTCACAGCACTTACAGCTGTCTGACACAATATGTACCTTACTGATTTACCTGTTTGTCATATGCCTCCTCTCCACTGTACATCAAGATTCAGAATGATTGCAATTTTTCGTTGTCTTATTTTGTTCACAGCTCTATTCTAACCACCTACACAACTATTGAGCATATAATAGGCACTCAAAAAATCTTCGTTAAAGAAGGGATATTTATAGGTGTTTGATGTAAACATCAAAAGGAATGGATGAGATTAGAATATGTACTACAACAATGCCTACTGTCTCAGAAAAACATGGATGGTCCATGAAGAGGTAGACTACTCTACCACCACACAGATAATGATACTGTGCTCTCTACACCGTTATATGAATTAATAGTTCATAGATGCATCCTCATCTTCACTCTTCCCCACAGCCCTAACACAGAGAATTTATAAAGTAAATGAAGATTTGGCTCTCCCGATATCACTGTTAAGGCATACTAAGATTTCTGGCTAGTAAACCACCAAGACTAGGTCTTAAGCTTTTGCTTATTTTGCATTTTACCACCCTCTTAGTCCCAGAGATTTAGCTGTTTTCCTTTCACTTAACACTCACCTCCTCTATCCAGTGTCACAGATAGAGCCCAGTATCTCCAGCTCCCCTTTCTTATTGCCTATGTTAAAAA
Source organism: Equus quagga (assembly GCF_021613505.1). Lineage (NCBI taxonomy): Eukaryota > Metazoa > Chordata > Mammalia > Perissodactyla > Equidae > Equus > Equus quagga. The sequence continues at coordinate 37,473,330 of NC_060285.1, forward strand.
AGAAGGAAAGAAAGGAAGAAAACCTTGATTCTAATAATCCTTTGCATGTAGGTGACAAAAAGCTAAGTCTGATGGAAAATATCAATCACCTGTTGCCAGGTGTTCTTTTATTAGGAATCCCTTTAATAGGTAAGATGTTCTGCTTTCACATGGAATTCTTTTAAAATATAACTATTCTTATCAGCTCTATAATTTCTATGCAGTTGTATTTTAGAAGAGTTTCATGAGAAAGGAATATCTCTCATCATTTACCTTCGAAGGGAAGTTGCAAACACAAATGCTTTCAGACTCATGCAGGCAGTATAAATGTGTAAAGTGCCAGGTGCCACAGCAGGAAATGATAGAGTTAACAAGACCTAGACAGGGAGCCTATACTCTGCCTTCTTGTCTGGATGCATCATATTTCTTTGTGTGTGTGTGTGTGTGTGTGTGTGTGTGTGTGTTAAGGACACTGTGAAGGCCAAATAAAATATTTCCAAAAAGACTCAGGTCATAAGCCAAAGGTCCCTGGTTTGCTGCTAGGAATTTCTTGAGAACCAACTATGAAAACTATTTTAGGTGCTTTACATTTAATGTCTCTAATTTCTTACAACAGTCCTATAGGGGACATTCTTGTCATTATCCTCATTTTTATTAGGTGAGGTAAAGTGACTTGTCCAGGGCCTTTACACAGCCTTCCCCAACACTCCACTACCCCTAAGTCCCTAACCCAGGAAGACACAGGATCAGCCTGGCTTCAAAACTTGTGCTTCTTGGGGCTGGCCCCGTGACCGAGTGGTTAAGTTCGCGTGCTCTGCTGCAGGCGGCCCAGTGTTTCACTGGTTCGTGTCCTGGGCGCAGACATGGCACTGCTCATCAAACCATGCTGAGGCAGCGTCCCACATGCCACAACTGGAAGGACCCACAACGAAGAATATACAACTATGTACCTGGGGGTTTGGGGGAGAAAAAGAAAAAAAATTAAAAAAAAAAGAATTTAAAAAAAACCAAACTTGTGCTTCTTCCACTATGAGCAGCCTCCACAATCAACAGAATACAATTATTTATTCAGTGATAACAACTATCATAAAAAATGCATCTGCACTGTAACTGCCCCCTAAAAAATCGATCTTTTGATCTTTCTTTCCAACAAGCAAGAAGATGTGAAAATCCGTACTTTGTAAAGGTATCACTTACACTTGAAACTCCAGACTCTCCTCTCATTCTCCTGAATAATAATGTATTTTTGGGCTGTGATCACACAAAGTCTACTGGATTCCATGTTTTTTAGTAAGAAGAAGAATAAGGTGATTCTTCTTGCTACCCCTATAGCATTGCTAGCACAGTATGATTTATATATTGTATAAGCAATAAATATTTGTTAAATTAATTAAGGAAAAAATCAAGGAATAAGAAAAACTGACCATATAATTAAAAGCTGAAATGTATTTTTCTTTGCATGTGAGGATAGTCTGATAAATCTAAAATGAATTATATAAGTATATTTCATTAGTAGTTTCAGTATATATTTTTGTAATTATTCTTGTCAAGAAATACATCTACTCCAAAATTGGTTTTATTTGAAGATTTGTCTTAGTTGTTCCTTAAAGTGACTGTGACCTGCTAGGGTAGGGGGCTGGATTAAAGCTAGGCACAGTACTCATGTTAGAAAATATATGTACGGTAGTTCCCCCTTATGAGTAGTTTTGATTTCCGTGGTTTCATTTACCTGAGGTCAAATGTGATCCAAGAATGTTACATGGAAAATTCCAAGTATAAACGATTCATAAATTTTAAATTGTGCACCTTTCTGAGTAGGAGATAAAATCTCATGCGATCCTGCTTCATCCAGCCCAGGACGTGAATCATCCCTTTGTCCAGCGTATCCATGATGTACGCACAATCCTCTTGGTAGTCGCTTAGTAGTCTCCTTGGTTATCAGATGGACTGTGGGTAGTCTTGCAGCTCTTGTGTTCAAGTAACCCTCATTTTACTTAATAATAGTCGCAAAGCGCAAGAGTAGTGATGCTGGCAATTCCGATACACCAAAGAGAAGCAAAGTAAACTGCTTCCTTTAAGTGAAAAGTTGAAAGATCTCAATAAGGAAAGAAAAAAAAATCATGCTGAGGTTGAGTAACTTTTATTACAGTATAGTTTTATAATTGTTCTACTTTATTGCTCTTACTGTGCCTCTTTTATAAGTTAAACTTTATCATAAGTGTGTATGCATAGGAAAAAACATAGTAAACACGGGGTTTGGCACTATCTCTGGTTTCAGGCATCCGCTGGGGATCTTGGAACGTATCAGAGGGTTGGCTCTTTGCTTTTTAATCAAGAAGGCTATTGATCGGGTATGGGATAATGTCTCATTAAATATATAGATATGCAAAGAATTAGAATTTTCTGTGAAACATTTAAATTATGTTTTGTTTTGTGAATAAAACCAGCTTATCTTCCCAACTTCCTGTTAAGACCTCTTGAAAACTTCTCCAAGTGATTAAATGAATGAATGCATATCAATTTCTTTTATTATCCAAAAGATGGAGTTATATTTTTCACTTTACTAGATCTAAGTTGCTGTAAAGTTATAGTAATTTATTATATTATATATATTATATATTATATATAGTGATATATTATATTATATATATTATACAGTAATTTATATAATAAAATCCAGTTTATACGTCAACTTCAGGTCAAGAGATAATCGAATCTTTACTCAGTTTTTATCCTTTTTTTAGGCAGCAGTTTTCAGGCACTATAATAAGCTTCTTTTTTCAGAATTTCCAAGTCACACACAGGGATAAAATATTTCTCTGACGTATAAATTTAAAATTTATTTTTGGCGACAGTCTACAGTTAAAAATTGAATCTCCCACATGAATCACTGAATCTAAAATGCAATACCAAAGTCACATATAATGACTCCTGCATATAACATATGCCATAAAGTCAGATCAACTAATTATAGGCATGGAAATAATTAATAATAAAAAATCAGCTATTATTTATTGAGTGTGTTTTGTACACAAGACACCGTGAAACCACTTAAAATATTGCATCACAACAATGTTATGTGGTAGGTATTAATATCCCAACCAAAAACCAAAAAACAAAGAAAGAAGATGAGGTATAGAGAAGTCAAGCACTGTTTACCCATAATAACAGAGTTAACAAGCATCAAAACTTAGGATTTGAAGCAAGTATGTGCTACTCAAGTGCTCATGTTCTGAAGAAATGTGAGGATGTGTATGCATTTAACTGAATTTATTGCCATTATAATTTAGTAAGAAGTTTATATATGTAGGCTAGATTCAGAATTTTCTCTTTGGGCTACAAAATTGTTGTGATATTCCCATAGTTCTGTATGAAAATGAAATTGACAGAATATAATGCAGTCATGCATCCTTTAATGGTGACAAATTCTAAGAAGTGCATCATTAGGCTATTTCATCATTGTGCAAACATCATAGAGTGTACTTACACAAACCTGGATGGTATAGCTCAGTACACACCTGATCAGGATTTGGCTCTATGGTACTAATCCTATGGGACCACCATCATATATGCTGTCTGTCATTGACCAAAACCTTGTTATGCGGCACATGACTGTGTTAACAATTGTAAGCACTCTGAGAGGATCCTCTAAGATTAAAAACTCTACCCTCATTCGGCTAAAAAAATATATATAAGATAGAGAAAGATAGATAGAATTTAAGATGAAACCTTTTTAAACAGTAGCTTTTGTTTGGAGTGTCTAAAATCTAGGGGTGTGCACAAAATGTTGAAAAAAATTATTGTGGATAATTTTTGCCAAGTTGATGGATTAATTGAATTTCATACATTTGAACTTTGATACTAACCTAATTAACCAAGTAATCTTTAATTGGGTCTTGAAGGTCAGCAGAATTTGGGTAGACAAACAAGGAAACAAAAACGCATCCCAGGTAGAAATGAAGTCACAGGGTATGTTAGTTTCCCTGAGTGCCTTAACAAAGTACCACACACTGAGGGGCTTAAAACAACAGTAATGTGTTCTCTCACAGTTCTGGAGCCTAAAAGTCTGAAATCAAAATGTCAGCAGGGCCATATTACCTCTGAAGTCTCTAGTGAAGAATCCTTTTTTGCCTCCTCTAGCTTCTGGTGGTTGCTGGCAACCCTTGGTGTTCTTGGCTGGTGGCAGTATAACTACAGTCTCTGCTTTCTCTCTTCACATTGCCTTTTTTCTGTGTGTCTTTGTGTCCCCAGATATTCCTCTCCTTGTAGGAAAGCCAGTCACTAGATTTAAGGCCTACCCTAATCCTGTAGGACCTCATCATAACTTGATTACATCTGCAAAATCTTATTTGCAAATAAAGTCAATTCACAGGTCTGAGGTGGACACAAATTTTGGGTCGAGACTATTCATCCCAATACATAGACACATATTGGATCATGAAGCTATTTGTTTTCTAGGCTTTGTAGCTCAGATTTTACATTGAAGGTGGAGGAGCATATAAAGGTATTTAAGCCAAGAAATGATATGATCAGATGGGCATTTAAAACTATCTCTTTGTCAGCAGGGTGGAGAATAAGTAAGCAGGAAAAAAGACTAATAGCAAGATGACAGGTTAGGTTATTAAGTGGGAGTTAGGGTAAAGGAGTTTTCAAGGATGATCCTAAACTTCTGTGGAGAGTAGTGCCATTCCCTAGTCAAGTAATATGAGAAGAAGAGTTGATTTGTGGGTGAGCAGGGGGACTAACATGATGAGTTTCATGGTAGGTATATTATTTTTTAGTTAATTTTAATTTTTTATATATACATAATTTTTCAGTCAAATAGCATCAAGATGGTGCAAATCCAAAGACACACATACACACATACAGAGCCTGCACCCACCTCCCATCTCACTTCCCTGAGATTCTTAATTTCAACCTTTCAGTCATTACTTCTGGTATTTTCTCTCTCATTTAAACTTAATCTATGTCTTGCTCTTATATTATATGAGGATTTTAACTTTCTTATTCTCTTCCCTCCTTTCTCTTCCACCCATTTTTCTGCTATAGTTATCTCAAAATCACACTCAGTGTTACTATTTTTATGACTATGTAAATAATTTCCACAACCAATGCAAGTAATGGCTTCCTGTGATAGTATTTCCTTTCATTGTACAGCTTTCTGTTTTTCCAGGATTTTATTAATTACCTGATATATTAATTTGCTTACTTATTTTTAAAACTGCAGTAAATCTCCCCACCCAATCCAAAAGTTTGGTAAAATTTCATAATTTCATTTCAATTATGGTCAATTTTCAAGTAGACAATTGATCATTCTTATTTTTATTTTCTTTGAATCATCACTTCTTCCTCTGCCCTCCACCTCTGATGTGTACCAGCTTCTTTATAAGCCTGCTTCATTGTTTCGGCTGTTGTTATGGGATTTACCTCTACTATCACTTTGAAAATCCAGAAGAAAAAGTGATCAAGCTCCCTTAAGAAGAAAATGCATAGATAATAATTAAACTTTGAGAGAAGATGAAAGATCTGTTTTAAATGGAAAGCTAGAGGTTAAGGATCTGTGTGTATGTGGTTAAATTTCCTGATGGTGGTGAGGGAAGATCTGGAAGTTGAAGGACTATCCATTTAAGGGCTTCTATTTTTTTTGGAAAAGTGGAGAAATACTTTTCCACTGGATACTGGAGGAGAGGAACAAAAGGACTAATTAGGAATGAGTGATCAAGGGAATCTGCATAATAATACATGGAAACCACCACCATCCCCTCAACTTCAGGCTCCTTATGCAAAGGAGTGTCCTTCAGTATCAGGAAACCACACCAGGCCGATGAGGCTCCCTTCTCAGCTGACTTTTCCCAAGATCTTCTCAAAAAAGTCAATCTACCTACCAATAAATTCGCAGTAAGCTGTTAGAAAGATAAAAATCATCTCCATATCATCTATGAGTTAGATGGTTTAACAATTATTTAAAATATTATTAATGCCACAGTTTTACTCTATTTGCACTGATAGTTGATTTTTCCCTAATTATGTGTTTATTGAGCTCTCTAAATTCTTTTTATTGAAATATAAATAGCAAGGGAAATGGTTAAATTCCAAAGTCAATTGGTCAATTTATATGTGAATATAATTCAATTTTACTTTTTATATTTACTTGGCCTCCTCTTTTAACTATTGAGTTACTCTTGCTTATATGTGAAGATATGAAATCAAATTTTTGATTTTTCATGATGATATTTGTTACCCTTATTTGAAGATTACTTTGCAATTTGGAACTGTAGCCATCATTTTACCAACTTTATGGTTTGCAACTCTCCCCTTAATTGTACTTATCTCTATTATGCAAAAAGCTGATTTCTCTGCCACTTTTTACCTAAGAATGCCAGTTCCACAGTATGCAGTTTCAAACTGTATTCCATTGCATTCTCAGAGAGAGCTTTTGGTTAACCCAAGATATAAGAAGAATTATGACAGATAAGTTGGGAAAACCCACATGAAATCTTGCACCCCTTCCATGAAAATAAAGGAATGAATATTTACTTTAAGAAAGCAGTAATTTTTATATCTTACTATTTTATTTAAATAAGAAAATACAGTAAACTATCTGAGAATCTGATTTGAATTTTTTTTATTATTTCAATTTTAGGCCATGGCACAGAAGGAAGATATGGAAGAAAGAATCACAACCCTTGAGAAGCGTTACCTCAGTGCTCAGAGAGAATCTACCTCCATACATGACATGAATGATAAGCTTGAAAATGAGTTAGCAAATAAAGAGGCCATCCTACGGCAGGTTCAGTATCTCCCTCTTGGTTTTGTTTTGGTTCATGTGTATGTTCTCACCATTGTCACAAAACGTAGAATAAATAAAATAGAGTATTTCTTGGCAATAAATCATTCTCTAAAACTGAGAATGGAGCTAACTCAACAGATGTGATTTTCAATATGTAATTTAGAAATCTGTCTTAATAATAATAAAAATAACAGCTAATGATTACTTTGGATCTAGGCATGAACCAGAAACTGTGGTAAACAGTTTACGTATATTACCTCACTTAAACCTAACCACCACCTCTGAAGTAAGCACAGTTATACCGGGGACACTAAGGTTCAGAGACATGAACATTCTTCCAAGGTCACACATCTGGTAATTGCCACAGTCGATAATGGTAGCCTAAGTCTGTTTGGCTCAAGCAGGAGTGGGCAAAGTATGGCCCATGTGCCAAAACTATGGCTCTATTTTATAAATAAAGTTTTATTGAAACATAGCCATACCCATTCATTTAATCATTGTCTATGATTGTCTTTGTGCTACAATAGCAGAATTGAATAGAGACCAAACAGAGACCAAAGCCTGAAATATTTACTATCTGGCCCTTCATAGAAAAAGTTTGTCGACTCCACCTCCTGAGCCTGGACTCTTAACCATTATCCTCCCTTCACTCTCCCACTCCAGCTAATACTGTGATTTTCAATATTTTGCCATCATAGTACATCTGAAGTCTTAGTACTGATTTGTATTCCATTTGTCCAAGTTTAGACTCAGTAGTAACTTCTTTTCTTTTTGCTGCCATTGGTAAGAGCTTTTGTATTTTTTTAATGTGTTGAATTTTATTAAGGAATATGGATAAGTAATATGTGAAAGCATGAGGGCAATCATCTCTTTGCACAGGAAGTGTAGTAGGAGTAGCTAATTTTGAGTGTAGAATAATGGCTGAAGCCCAAAGCCCCTAGTGACTGATGTTTGCTATCCTAACAGTGACTGTTTAAGTGTCTCTTTTTTCATCCCTATTTCAGATGGAAGAGAAGAACAGACAATTGCAAGAGCGTCTTGAGCTGGCTGAGCAAAAGTTGCAACAGACAATGAGAAAAGCTGAGACCTTACCTGAAGTCGAGGCTGAACTGGCTCAGAGAATTGCAGCCCTGACAAAGGTACTGCAATAAAACAATTGGTCAATCTAGATATCCTTGTAGAAGTGACTAGTAACCCACACAGAATCTATAAAGAGTTTCTTTAGCCTTTATGAAAATCGAGTTTATTTAATGTTTATTATATTGGTCTGTTATTTAGATGAATTTTTCATATTACATGTATCTTTTTGTGCTGATATGAATGACTAATACATGAATGGGATGATCCCTTTGCCTATTTTAAACATGAACAAAAGCAAACAAACTTTTCTGTCTGTATAATTAATTTTCCATGGTAATATTGGCACATAAGTGTACTCACCAAATGTAAACACACAATGATGATATTTGATATGTATATACATGAGGCATAACAATTTAATAGGCTTAACATAGGTAGTTTCATATTAGAAATGTAGGAAATATCAGAGGAATTGATTCCTTTCTGACTAGAGTAGGAAAAAAATTGTTACAAGTTGGAAGTTAGATTTGTAGAAGTCTAAAATCTAAAGCCATTAAATAGTCAGAAAGTGGTTTTAATAGCTGCAATTTATTCTGAACCAATTAAAATCAATAATAATGTGAAGAATGTTCAAAATTATTTTCTATGCTATGGCCATTAGATGCTGCAATTATCTGCACATTTTAGAATTTTGCAACGATTATAATGTTAGAAATGATTATTCTTACCTTTCACAGTGAAATGGAAATGGCATTGCTTCAAAGAGTATATGCATGTCACCAGAATAAAAGTCCAGCTTTTGTCACTAAAAACATGTTTGACTTTTAATATCAATTAAAAAATGTACACACATTTTAGATGTTCACACAATCGTCACTATGTGCTAAGTTTTCCACGCCACTGCAGTAAATGAGTGAGACAGATACATGAAACTGAAGTTACAAATTCTGGCATTAGGGATTGTCCAAAACAATTGATGCAGCAATGTAAAAGTAGGCACACACACTTGCTTTCCTGAAAAAATAAATAATTAAAGAGGAACAATAGAGTGATGCCTATTGGTTAAAATAGGATAGTTAGGTAGTGAAAAGGCAGACATTTGACAAAACAGAGCAAGGTTAGAAAGTATTGGAATAGTTGGTTGTCTATGGAATATTGGAATAACTAGCTGAATAAAACATTAGTCTCGTTAGGGTAGTGTTACAATCTGGGTCCTTCTCTTGTTACAGATCGTGCCATAAACCCCTCCGACAATTTCACAAATGTGTGATTTCTAAGATAAAGATAAGTTTATCATTTGCTTTCAGAAATAGTCTTTAAACTATATAAAAATGTGCAAATATAGTAGTAGTACTCTGTTTTTTCTTGTAAACACATTTTAAATTATTATAATATGAATTAAGATATGTATACTTAGGCATTTTATCTGAGGAACATAACGAATTTTTATAAAGAATGATCTTACTGAATTTCACTCTTTTAGATAGAGGTAGGTGAGTGGCTAAATAATAAAAACAAGCTGGGTAAAATTTTAGTGTAAAATAATCATCAGTATTATCCTGAGTGAAATACCACAAAGTCTGGAAGTCTCCCAAAGAAGCACAATTTAAAATTCAGCAAATAATTGTCCCATTTTAACCTCTAGTGGACTGAAAACAAAACATAATTTCAAATATAATACTTGACTTATGAGGTTTTAAATTAATAGTCCTAAGAATCTTTAATTTAGAATATAAAAAATAACTTGAAAGAGTTGTCTCATCTTTTTTGTCTTTCATTTTATTCTCTTTGGCTCTTTATTTTATACATATATTTACTTGTGCACCCAAAATAATTTCTTCCATTTAATCTTACGTAATCATGTATTCCTAAAATTGCACTTCTTCTGGACCCTTTTGATTTCCTCAAGCAGATTTTGTAGATTTAGTAGGTGATTTTTCAGTAGAGTTTTATTCCTCTTTAAAAGCGTTAAAAATGCTAGGATTCACTCTGCTTCTTCTTTTTACCTCTTTCTCTTCTGGCTGGCTCTATATCAACAACATTATTTCAGATATTCAGTTTTTATGTTATTGCCATATTTAATTTGTTATACACGCTTCTCTAGTACTGAGATTTTATCCTCAACACACTCCCTCTGCTTGTAACATTTTTATAACATTTGAAGATCACTTTTTCACTCATTCTCCCAAGTTTTATGGCGACAATGATCTTGTATTTTTCTTGTCCTCCCTTCTCAAGACCTTTAGGGATGGTCTCTAGAACTTGTTTTACTTATTTATTTTTTCAACTTCAATTCATTTTTAATATCTCATTATGTTTGATCATCAAAATCTTGTTCTACTTCTTAATATTTTTCACTGTTTTAAAATAAAAAGATTTCTGCTTAGCTTAAATCCTAGGCTCCCCTCTCCTAAATTTTGCATGGTATTCATAACAATACCTCAGACATTTTATTTGGCCTATACATATTTTTTCCCTACTTTCATTATCTGATACCTATTTTTTCTGCCTCTTTGACTCTCCTCCCTTTAAAGTTGATTTCTTCTCCATTTCCAAATATATTCATGCTCTTCTCAACATCATTTCTGCCTGTAATTTCTTTTAAAATCTTAGCTCATTTGAAATTTCCCTATCGCATTAAAGAGTGAAATCAAGATAAATCCTAACAAAGTCCATCAAGGAGTACAAAAAAATAGCAGATTGTTCTCATGTGACTTGTATTTACGACAGTTGCTTAAACTGCAGCCTCCACAAGGCTTAAATGAGCATAAGTCAATAGTGGTTGAAATGCGATCCCAGTGTTTGTTTAGAGATGGTGTCCGAATTTATTCTTCGGCTGCTAAGACTATCTTTTCTTTTCATGTGTGTGTGTGTGTGTGTGTGTGTGTGTGTGTGTGTGTGGCTATGTAGGTAAAGCTCATTTAAGGCTTTTAGAAAGTCAAAAGTCTTGAATAATAGGTATGGATAAAACTGAAAATTTGCCTTTGGCAAGACATATACATAATTGACTAATAAAGATTTGGGCCTCCAAATCTTATGATTTATAATGTCTACTTCTTTAATTAAAATGCATATTCTCTCAACAAAGATATAATTCATCTTGAATTCCACAAGGTATTTCATTCAGTTTTAGTACCAATAAAAAGTTTCAGCAACAATATAGTAATTTAAACATGATAGAAGTCTTGTTCAATCTCTGAAGTGAATTTTCACAATGTTCGGTGTGTTTTCAAATAGTTAGGATGTAAACAGGCAGAAGTTTTAAGAACCTTTGAAAGACCTACTGGACTTTATGCGTCTTTATGAAAAGACAGTTTTAGAAATTGAAATGGTCACAGCTTGACTACCTTGAATCAGTCACTTGAATCACTCACTTTATTAATTTTAATAGCACTAACTACCTGTTATAATGTACTTTTGAAAGATTACAGGTACCCTAATGAATTTAGATCATATAATTTTGACCCATTTACTGTATTTTTCATTGAATTCTAAGTTTTAAATCATATAAAACCATTCTATAGCATTTTGGGACTATGGTAGCTTTTTGTGTTGCTTCTGCTTGGAAATTTTGGAAGAGAGATTGGTTATTTGTTATTTCTTCGCTATTTTCCCCCATTTATGAAATAAGAATATGAGACGGAAAATCTTACAAAATGTAAATGTAGAGTTATAATTTTCATAAGCAAATCAGATTTGAAATGTTAAATGTTTATTTTGTAGATTAAATTGGAATTTGTTGCATAAAATAGTACATATGCATATGAACTAATACATGAATAGGTTACTATTTCTTTTCAGGTACTGCATGACATATTTATATGTAGTCCTATATTTGCATAAAGTAAGTTTCACTGTTTTAGAATGAACTTATAAAATGTAATAGTATATGCTCTGGAGTTAAATTTCGTCATATTGACCTAGATCCTTTTGATGTTATAATTACTTAACTTCTAATTATGATTAAAATGTTGATGTAACTTTACATGTAATCTGTGCATAACATACTAATACAATTCAGCTATCAGCAATGTCACATGTGTTGAACACTCTGCGTCTGTGGTAACTTGACAATCACCTCCAAGACATGTAACTAACCTGCCCTGGCAAACATTAGCTCACAAAGGCACTGGGCTGCCTGTTCACTTTAGGGCACTATTTTGTTTCCGTAGCAACAAATCAGTGCAGAAACAGTTTTGAAGTGGTCCCTAGTGTCATCCAGTAGAGTTCACAATTAAGTTTTCTTGTCCTCATAGCATTATTGTCACCTTGATAATTTGAGGACTTTTAATCATTTTTCTTTAAAATTTCAAATTAAATCTACATCTGTGAAGAGGCGCTGAAGTTCTAGGCCTACAGTCATAATGTGTGTTCAGAAGTCACTTTATAAGTTTGCCACCGTTGCTGAGGAAACTCAATCCTGCTTGAGTTGAAGAATACTCAATTAACCCCGTGGCTTAGCTTTTTCTCTGATTTCTACAAAGTTGAGTTTGTAATAACTTTTGTTCCAAATTTATTTCACCTGAGTCATTGCCTTAGCATACTCCTCAACATTGAGATACATTGTTTCCATTATTTTTCAATTCTGTGAGAAACAAACAAACCAAATTACAAAACTTTACCAATCTGTCAGAGACATATCCTAGTATTTGGTTTCCCATAATTCCAATTATCACGTGACTCTTTCAGAGTTGCTTTAATTCACTCTGTAGTAGTCTTTCATTGCCAGCCATCACTAACCTTCATACCTTAGGTTGGTAGCTTTTTATTTGGGCATATCATTGTTTTCCATTTATAACCATCAATGGCATCATGTTCACCAGATATCAGTGTAGTTCTTTCCACATAAAATTCTGTCTATTGAAGTATTAAATTTGCTGTCACGCTTTTCTTTTAAGCATTCTGTGCTATGTTCTGTTCAGTGTCAGTGTCTTTAGTTCTGATTTTTCAATTTTGTCCCTCTCCTTTTCCTTGACTTGTTAGTCTGATCCAACCTCTTCTACCTCATCTGATGATTATCAATATGTTATGGAAGCTAAACTACAAGAAATGATCTCCATACGTAGGAAGGTAGTCCTACTGGACTTTACTTTCTATTGCTAACTAGAATCCATCTAAGTTTTTCTTTTCATTTATAAAAATTATGTTACTTTTATTTATTGATAATCGACCATCTGTGCAGTTCAGTGCTTCAGGAGCTTAAGATTGGACAATGGCAGGTTTGTGTTCAAACCATGCACAGTCTGCATGTTACATTTGGCTGATTTCATTGCTCATAAATAACTCCAATGTTTTGCTGATGCTTGGATGTAACAGGCCTTTGTAGCTGACACATTTCAAGCAATGCTGTTCAGCTGCCTGTTTAAAGAAAGTTTATTTTTTGAAAATTACATTTGCGGTTGGTAGTAGCTTGCTTTACATTTTATTTCAATTTATTAAGAGGAAAAGTGTTAACCAAATGTTACATTTCAGGTACATTCTTCATCTTTCTTCACAGGCTGAAGAAAGACATGGGAACATTGAAGAACGTATGAGACATCTAGAAGGCCAGCTTGAAGAGAAAAATCAAGAACTTCAAAGAGTATGTATATGAAGCACCCCCCCCCCCAGTCATCATTTTGTGGAGTTACACTCTACATACAGGAAAGGAATATCTTTCTTGATTATGGGTTATATTTACAGTCTTATGGCTATGTCCTGTGCATTTTAAAGGAAAAAAATTTCTAACAATTTAATCAAGACAGACATAAAATTAAATCCAATTTTAAAACTAAAAAACTTATAAAAACAAACTCAAATGGTCTTATAAATGATTTTTATGTCAAATTCATTCAATTTTTCTTGAATGTAAGGCCAGGCAAAGAGAGAAAATGAATGAGGAGCACAACAAAAGATTATCCGATACTGTGGACAGACTTCTGACTGAATCCAATGAACGCTTGCAGCTCCACTTAAAAGAAAGAATGGCAGCTCTGGAAGAGAAGGTAAATCTCACAAATGTTCAGCAATGTTCTAATGATCATGTTTGTTTTATATCCCGCTGTCATCACTGTATCAGTCAGATGATCCTTTTACTTTCTTTAATTTTAAGAAAAATCCTGATACATTCTTAGAAGTGAATGAATAGTTTCTGTAAAAATGTGTAAGATCAACTTTTAAGTGAATAACATATGCTGCATGGTGGATAAATCTTGCACATTAGCATAATCATATGAAAGAAATGTTTTAAAATGTGCTACACTTTTGTGATGAAAATGTTCCATTTATCCTTCTCATGGGATACAAAGTCAAGAGTGATAAGACAAAAAGAAATGTTTTAGGGGTGTGCAGGGATGTTTGCTTTGAATTATTCAAATATTTCAGGTTACTGCATCTATTAGTATGCTAATTACTACACTCAGTTTAATTTTACTCTATAAATTTGAAAAGAATGTACTGTTTTAAATCACTCTTTGTAGTACTATAAGAACAGTATAAAGCTTTTACAACAGTCATACTTTTACAGCAATAATTTTTTAAAATGCCTCTGAAGCCACTTATTTCCACATGTCATGACATGTAACGTTAGTTTTTTAAATAGCTAAAATTTCATTATTTCTCTAATAATTTAGCTATTATTAGAAATTATCAATTCCGTGTTTGAAATAGAAGTCCAGAAATAAAACTTTTAAAAAATATGGTCTGATAATTTCTTCTTTCTTCAGATAATAAAAGTGAGTTCATCTGAATTCTTTATAACACTTCTAGTTAATATTTAGCTTGTCATTCACTTTTTCTTGTTTGAAGAGCAACCTAATCATTTCCAACTTTAAAAAAGCTGAGAAGATGCAAACAAAAATAGCCTGAAAAATAATGTTTATTCCATTTATCTATCCAAGTGTTACAAAATAACTTTTCCTATGTAAATTATGTATTTCTCAAAATATTAATATGTCATGTTTAAAGATTCTGTTGAAATTTGTTTTCTATGGAAACCAAGAAATAGATGCACAAAGGGAGAAATCAGAGAAGATTCTTGAGTGATAAAAAATTAACCTATATACTTAATTATTTTCTATTTTATTTATTAATTCTTCTTTTTTCTTTTATGTAGAATGTTTTAATTCAAGAATCAGAAACTTTTAGAAAGAATCTGGAAGAATCTTTACATGACAAGGTATTATGGGAACTTACATTTCGCCTATTTTTCTACTTCATAGGGTGAATGTTTTGTTGTAAAACAGACTTGATAATAAATAATTTCAGAATGTTATCCTTTTAAAACAATTTTAACTTTATATTATACATACAGAAAGCTTGATGAATTTTTACAAACCAAACAAATCAACCCTCTGGAAGCCCCCATCTTGTTCCCATACAATCACTACTCTTATCCTAAAGGATAACCACTGTTTTGACTTCTAACAGAAAAAAATTGGTTGTGACTTGTTTGAGGTTTATATAAATGGAATAAAAATGTACACACTAATTTGTGTCTTGTTTTGAGATATTATTTTAGCAGAAATGTATTAAGTACCTTTTATGCAGAAGAATTATGCTAAGCTACATATTTGCAAACATGATCCTAGTTCCAAAGTAGCTGGAAAATCTAACTGAGGAGAGAGAACACACCTTTGACAGACCACTGAGTCTCAGAGTAGCAGATGCCAAATGTCAAAGGTGTGACATAGACAGTAAGAGCTACATCATACATTGCTGCTATAAAGAAGGCTTCAAGGAAGTGGGACTTGACTAAAATTGTAAGAAAAGGTAGGACTGTGTTGCAATCCTTTCAAATACAGAGCATATGGCATGATCACAGATGCTTGGTCGGGGAGGGGGTGAGTAGTGAGTTTGGTATCTTTAATAATAATAGGCATAACAATTTGGCTGGAATCAGTTATTCCTGTTGCAGGATGTTTGGTAGAACAGGCAGATAAGGACTAAATTATGAAGTGTTAAAAATTGTAATTGCTAATACATCTTTTCCTCTTTCATTAGCCTGTAAAATACTTGTTAGCAATTTTGTCTCATTTCATTTTGTTTAGCATAGGCAAATAAAATAATATAAAATTACTAACTTAAGAAATGGTCTATAAATGTGTGTTGAATAAGTGATGGAAGGAATGGAAAGAGAGAAGGGAGAGGGAGTGTTAGAGAGAAGAAAGGAAGGAAGGAGGAGAGGGAGGGAGGGAGGAAGGAAGACCTGGCAAGAGTATGGCATATGGAAGGCATTGGAAAAGATGAAAGAATAAAGATTAAAAAGAACAATTGTACACTTAATCCTATAGAACGCTACATATTATGGTGTTAATTTAAAAAATAGCTATTTGGTCCTGCAATCAGGTTGTACACAGTCTTCCAAAAGATAGATCTTCTAGAGCAGTTCAATATGGCACCTAGAAGATAGCATCTAATTCTTTCTGAAGCAGTTCAGAAAGTCTACATGAGGGAGATGACATTTCATCAGGCTTCTGAAGGCACATATGATCTTGACAAAAAGAAAAGAGTAGGGCAGAGGCCAGAGCATATGCAACAGTGCAGAGAAAGCACAAATGATTGATATGCTGAATCACCAGAAGTTTGCTGTGACTCATATATGTTTAAAGAACTAGGTTGTGACCAGATTGTGAATTTTGGACTTGATCTCATTGTGCAATGTTATGTCATCCAAAGCTCTGTGTGCTCCTGGCAAGATCCCCAGAACCCACTCCCCTGCCACCTACCCCGGCCTTGTAGCTTCAACAATCTGCCTAAGCAACCAGCAGTGCTAATCATTCTGTGCTTTGCATCCTGGTTCATGTCAATCGCTAGAGGAAGCAAATTACAGGTCATACATCATTTTTTAATATCATCCCATACAGCTGAACACATTTTCTAGTCTAACCATATCTCTTATAAATCCTCAAATTTCTACTCAATTATATATAATTAACAATCCATTGTTAGCATAAGCCACTGTGTACTCAATCTCTTCTCTCAGTGTTACTCTTCAGCATCTTGATCGTTAAAATTTGAAGTTCCTAAGATTGTCCTTGGATTTCTTCTCTATGTTCAGTCCCTGGTCGTCTCCTCTGATCTTATGGATTTAAATACCATCTATAAGTTGAGCACTTCCAATTTAGATCACCTACTGGATCCTCTCCTCTGAGGGAGTTTGTGTATTCAAGAGCCAACTCAATATCTCCATTTGCACGTGTAGGCATCTCAAACTTAACAAGTCAATCTCCTCCCTGCCCCCAAAACACCACCACCTAACCTAACCACCATTGATAGTAGTCTTCTCAGTAAATCACACCTTCTTTACTTTGACTTAGTTACTCCTGTTAAAAACCTTGGAGTTATCCTTGATCCCTTTCTTTATCTCACACCCCACAACCAGTCCAACAGAAAATTCTATTTGTTCTATCTTCAAAATATAACCAAAATCCAACCATTCTCTCCCAACACCATTGTTGTCCAAGCCATAATTCTCTTGCTGATTTTTTTAAAGAACAGTAATAATTTTATTTCTTCCCCACCTCCCAATCCCATTCAACAGTCAGTTTCACAGTCATCAGAATGATCATGTCACCTCTCTGCTCAAAAACCCTCCAGTTATTTCCTATCTCACTCAGAGTAAAAGCCAAAGACTTTTTAAAATGGCTTATAAGACCATTCAAGACTGCCCTTCCAAAAACCTGCAACCATACTTTTCTCAGTCTTTTTCCTGTCTTCCTTCTTAACCTCTCCAGTCTAGCCACACTGACCTTCTTGCCCTCTGCTGCACCAAATAGACTCCCACTAAGGAGCATTTGCACCTGCTCTTTCTCCTATCTGCCATACCTTTTCCTAAGACATTCCCATCTGTTTAACTCCCTCCTTCTCTTTAGGTCTTTGCTCAAATATCGCTTTATTGGAGAGCCCTTCCATGAGTGTCCTATTTTCTCCTTCCTACCAACATTCTATGGACCCTGTTTATTTATTGTCTTTTCTACTAGATCGTAAATTATATGAGTGCAGAGAACTCTATCTTAGGGCCTAGCACACCAGAGGTGCTCAGTGGATATTTGTGGAAATAACAAATTAATTAATAAATACTATAAGAAATTGGTGAATATTTTTAAGCAAAGAATTCATTTGATCATACATACATTTAAAAAATGATACTTGTAGCAGAAGCATGTGTGTAGAAGAGATGGAAGGAAGCACCACCTCTGAGGAAGCTGGTAAAATTATTCAGGAGAAAGGTTAAAAGCATGTAGAGTAGGATGGTAGTAGTAAGAATAAAAAGGGCAAATAAGAGAAAAATCCAAAGGCCACACTGACAAAAACACATGGTGAGCGAAGTAAGTCAAGTAAAATGTGAAGCATTGGCCACTAGGAGGGGGAAAATAGCAATAGAAAATCTAGAAGGACACTGTAGACATTTATAACAATATGAAAGTTATAATCATGAAAATAAAATTAAGTGCTTACGTGAGCACTTAATTAAGGCCTCTAAGACAACTCCTATCTTGATAAATTTACAGATCAAACTGATAATACCAATCTGAAAAAAAAATCATCAGATACACAAATACTTGTACCGCTATCAAGCTAATAATTTTAACTCATATTAGGTTGTTTACTTTGTGTCGGTAATATTTTTTCTTGTCATCCTTTTAATCCAGTCTTCTTTCTCCTTCACTTGTATGTCCTTCAACCCTCACAAAATAGTGGAAATCCTTCACTTACCGCATAAATAAGAACTTTTCTTTATTTTTAAATTAGCTATGGTTTCTACTTTGCATTTTAAAGTAATGTATACATAGCTGGCCATGACCTTAATATTCCTATATGTTTGCAAAAATTTAGAATTAGTGAATGTCAGGGCATATAGATAAATTTTTATTGATTTCTGCTGTTCACATTTTCTAATCTTTCATAAAAATATATCCATCAGTTTTCTATTTTTAAAAAGCCATTAAGCTTCATAGCTTGGTTTATCATAATTGAGTGTTGGTATTATTGGCATATGCATATCATCTGAATAACACTTCTTTGATTTTTAGGAAAGGTTAGCAGAAGAAATTGAAAAGCTGAGATCTGAACTTGACCAACTGAAAATGAGAACTGGCTCTTTAATTGAACCAACAATATCAAGGTAACATTAACTTAAAAGCTTATCTATATTTCACTAAAAATCAATATGTACTTCCTTATGGTTTCACATCTCCTCAAATAAAATAAATAAATACCTCCTATTGCTCAGCAGTTATTGCCCTATTTTGATTCCCTACCACCGATTTACAGTTTTTACACTCAAAAATAATTCTCTAATTTAGAAATCCTTTCTGCTGATATGCAATAAAAATTTAAATTATTACCTTTTATATTTTGCGTTTAATTATATAGATAGAAATACATAAAAGATTCTCAAATGAAGAAATGGAACTGTGTATAAGGAGATTCCACCTCCTTCCAGGAAGGGGCATTGTTCCTTTTATCTATATGCAGAAATGTTTTCAATGCTTAACGCTACTGAAGAAATATCATTGACTATGGTCACTTAGCATCTGGCTATTTTGTTAAAGTAATTGAAGATAAAGAGGGAGGGAGAAATTACACATGGTAAAAAAAAAATTCAAATAAATTTAGCCGTACTCATCTACTTTTACTCAATAGCTTATCTTAAAAGAAAGAAGCAATGAGAAGATTGTTTACTCGACAGACAGACAGATTGATCTATCTCAATGTCACGTATCATTTTCTTTTGTGCTTAAGGCCTTTTCTTTAAAGTTGATAAGAAACCCTAGATGAATTTACTCATTTGATCATTTATTTAGTAGATAACACAACAATATCAGCTATTTGAAACTTATGACCACCACAGAATTCTATAAGTCAGGTTTTCTTGGTCTTATGCTTATCCTAAGAATATTAGCTCCACAACAGCTGGAATTTTTATCTGCTTTGATTACTACACTCAGGACCTAAATTTAGAAAAAGAAAATAAACCCGGTATGTAGTATGCGCTCAACAGATATTGTTGAATGAATTAATATCTAGTAAAGCATTTTTCAGATACTCAAATGAAAAATCAAAATTAAAAAAATGAAATCCTAAAGGTGCTTGTATTCTCTTCAATATAGGTATTAATAAAAGCAAAATTCAGTATTTTGAGTATTTCTACCTTCAGTTTAGTATAATAAACACAGTTCTGCAGGCATAAAAACACCCAAAGAACTTTGAAATATGTAGGTCTTTACTTTGGAAAATTATCTTTATTTTTCTAAGTGTTTTATTATGATTTATTTATCTGAGCTGAAATGATTAATTCAGTGATATACTTTCACATGGTGATGATGATGCTGAAGAAGGAGGAGAAAAATAGCTGATAAAATATCAACAAAGTAAACAAGCAGAATGAGCATTATCCAATCAACAAAATAAATGCATTTTTACAGGACAAATGGCCACTTCGTTATCTTTTTGACCCTTGGTCTCAGAAATGCAGAGTCATAGAAGTGTTGTCTAAACGCTCAACACTGCAGTGAGTCATCACAGGCAGCCTAAGGATGCAAAATTTATCCACAATGGAGGATCCTCAGGGAAGCTTGGGAACCACATACAGAAAAATTGTAGTAGAAACTACATACGGTAGATTGTAGTAGAAACAACGCTAGACCAAGAATAAGAAAACTGATGTTCCTAGGTCTCAGACACACAATTGTTAGTTGTTTGATTTTAGAAAATCCATTTTTCTTTAATAAGTTCAAATTCTATGTATATTTTTACATGAATTATATAAAAAATGATATTTTTATGAGTATCGCACAAGTTTGCTTTGCAAATAAAATGTGGCAACTGAGCAAAGGGGGTTTTGAAAACAGTAAATCACATCTTAAGTATAAAGTATTATAGGAATTATTAAGATCGACAAACCAATGGAATTTTTAATAGGTTACAGAATAACTGAATATTTATCAAACATCAATTATTTATTGAACATCCATGCTTCTCAGCGCACATAATTAAAAAAGAAACAATAAAGAAAACAGAAGGTGCATGAGAACTTCATCTATTAGTTTTTGATCTTATAGGTGGGGAGGTGGGAAAGAGCTAAAGTTAATGAATGTCACTGCTAGTGGTAATAACTAATATGCTCCACTAGTACCTCATCTGAGAAGAAAGTAAAATGAGTTCCAGAGTGGCTGGAGAAGGCCTGATTTGGTTCAACTCTGAAGAAAGGGTAGGATCTGGATAACTGAAAAGGACAATGGAAGACATTCCGAGAAGCAGGGGGATGGGTAACAGGTTTTCTCTAAGAAAATTCATGCTCAATTTATCTATGGAAATTCTTTTGCAAGATTATATGCAAGAGTTACAGGAGAGTCAGGAGGGGAAACTACATGGTTCCTTGTGTAAAGGAACCTGTGACTGTATTGTCACTTAAACTTCCAGTGCCTCTCAAAATACTGTACACCAAAAATGATTTAAAAATTGAAATATACGGAAATATTGCCTCTGATTTCTCCTGCTAGAGAATCAGCTCACAGAGTTGAATAAAAGGAAAGAGATGAGCAGTGACTGCTCTAGATGAAGTATAAGCAATGGGCTCTTCTACCATTGGTGTTTGCTCAGGTCTTTTGTTCTTTCAAGATCAATTAAGCACTTTCTACCTGCCAGACATGGCAGGATTGGAGACAGAATGGTGATGGTGACGAATACATGTTCCAGATGGAAAACACAGGAATGCTAGTGTGAGGACTATTTTAATAGAAAGAATACTGGGAGCTAGAATATTACATAACAATGGGACTTTTAAGCTGGGACTTTAAGAGTGCTAACCATACAAATGTGTGAAGAGACTGTTTCCAGCAAAAAGAACAAGTTTAAAGACTCAGAAGTGAAAGAAAGTGCATCACTGATAGAGTTGAAAGTCAGTGCAGCTGGATGGAGAGAGTAAGGCAAAGAGTAACTAGAAGTGAAGCTGCAGAGGAGATGGAGCCCAGATTGTAGAGGGCCGTGTGAAGACATCCAGGAGTTTTCAGCAGGACATCCATGGGACCAGAGCTGTGTTTTGTTTCATGTTTTTATACGTGACCTGGAGTTAAGAGATAAAGCAACAAGGAAACAGCTTTCCTGGGATGATGAATTGTAATGTTAGAAACTCCACTTTGATGCCCAGAGAGACATTACCCTAAGCAGCCGCAGATAAAAGGTACCTAGAATGTTCTGAGCTAGATAGTTCAGACTGTATTATAATCAGTTTCATTCATTCATTATCTTGCCACATATTTATCAAGTGCTACTATATGTGAGGCATACCTCCTTGAGTATACAGTGGCGATTAAAATCTGATCTTTGTCTTCATGAAACTTATACCCTCTGACAAATAGATGAAGACTGAAAGTTGTGCCTCTTGTTTATGAGTATGGCCTGGTTGGTTAGTTTTTACATATGACTAATCCACAATAAAGCCAGTTTGCTTAAGTCTCAAGTGCAGTGCTATAACAACAATAGCTGTTATGTATTTGGTGGATGATTCCTTAGTTCATTTGCTTTAACATCCTATTTGGCAAAACAAGGACTTTCATCAATCAGGTCAGTGCCTTCTGCTGTTGCAAAAACACAGATCTTACCTATCCTTTTGTAAACTTACCAAATATTTAGAAATGTTTGTTTTCGTTCACAAGGAGAACTAAGGGAGGAAGCATCAGCAGGGGCCCCCAGTACAAGAGAAAATATAGCTTTAAGCGTATTTCCTACTGATGATGGATCATTTTATAGGACAGCATGTCGTCCTTGTTATTATTATCATTATTGGAGCAATAAACTGCATTTGCTGTAAATCTACATAGTATCTAAATGATGTGCCTGGAGAAGCCTTTACTGCACTTTGACTACACTGTGCTTCATTATCATGTTTATTGAAAGCCAGTGTGATGATATTTTCCAATTGGAATTTTCCAACTGTTTCATCTCTAAGCAGATTTCAGAATCAAATGTGCTCATCAAAGATTTTTCTTTATCTTTTTGGAACAATGTCTTATCAAAAGCGGAAAAATTGTTCTGGTGGTATTGCTATTTTATGAAAAAAATGATATTATTAACCTTAGGTTAATCTGATTTTAAGCATTTTGTTGATTTCCTAAATTGAAAAATAGAACGTTGAAAAACAAATAATTCTGGAACCCCAAAGATTTATCCATTTTTCTCTTAGATTAATAGGAATACTTAAAAAAAGTATGGTAATAAATACCAAATATTGGATATCCACTACACAGCTCAAACTAAATAGAATTGCTAGAATTTAGGCCAAAGGATCTCGGTTATCAATCTTAACATGTCTCATTGTATTACCATATTTGAAAATGATGAGTAAAGAACAGAAGGACTTTTTATATACTAAAAAAAGAAAATACAATTTGACCTTCAGGAATGGAGCTGAGACTAGAATTTCTGACATGCAACCCTGAAGAGACCTCAAAAGAGTCATGACAATTCACCAGTTTTCTTCCTTGAGGTTTATTTCCTTGAAAGTTTATGTTTTGTTGTCAATTAAGTTATGGATAGCGATTTGCTGGTAAGCTTAATTTTTGAGATTGGGTATATGTCATGTTCTTCCTTCTTCCCAGAACCCATCTGGACACCTCAGCTGAGTTGCGGTATTCGGTTGGATCCCTAGTGGACAGCCAGTCTGACTACAGAACAACTAAAGTGATAAGAAGACCAAGGAGAGGCCGCATGGGTGTGCGAAGAGATGAGCCAAAGGTTAAACTTTTTATTTGAAGTCTTGATGGTTTTGAGTAAATACACTATTCCATTTTGGATATAATTTTAATACTAAGAGAATTCATAATTCTAGCATTTTCATTAGTTTCAAGTGTGACATATGTCATATTTTTAAAACTATAAAACTAACATAAAGTCCCTACTGTGTGCCAGAAGTTGAACTAAGCATTTCCTATGTTTTTATCCACATAACTCTATGAATTTGGTACTGTTTTTATACTAATTTCAGATATAAAAAAAATTGAAGCTAAGAAATTTTAAGTGTTCAGCATTACACAGCCAGCAATGTTATAAGAGTCAAAACTTAGGCCTGTATTTGTGGGATTTCAAATCCCATGCTTTTGTCCATTATGCTATATTGCCAAACAAATGGATTTTTCATTTGCTTGGGCACTTAAGTAATGGCATTCATCTTGTTAATTAAAAGCAATTAAATATTTTAATTATAATTACTACTTTAAAAGCAATTTGAGGAAAATGTACATAGATTATTGAAAGTGTTTGTGGAGAACTGTTCGTGATAAACTGCAGTGTCAGCCTTTCATTCAGTCAATAACTTAAAATTTGTAAGCTATGCATGTTGAGTAAGTATATAGCTGCATTTTATGGAGAATTAATATATTTCCTTTGTGCCATAAGTGTAGTTTCTTCTCCCCAACCACTCGTATGTGTCAGAAATACTACATAACTTATTTGTCCTTATTTGTACACAGGCTCTTGACATCCTTTTGTTTTTAAATGACACCTATGTGTCATGTACAAATTAATCCCTCATAGTAGGCATTCAATATCCCTTGAGAGGGTGAATAAATAAACAAATGAAGAATAAATTAAGTCCATCTCAGTTCTTTTCTTATTTTTATGTGACAAATAAATTAGTGCTCCTTGGTAGCAAAATAATTAATAACACAAATGCTAATTCAGGTCCTCAAATCTTAAGTAAATCATCAAGGCAATATCATGTGGTCCCTCCAAAAGTCGTTTTATATTATCATGAAAATGAAAACCAACTTTTTAAAGAGCAGAAAACTCTAGGACCTCTCTCTTATTCCCAACCCTCTCGTACGTTCCGATCACAGATTGAAAAATACTCGTCTATTGGTTACTCAAGACTCATTCACATGGAGGACTTAATCAGTTAAAAAAACATAGCCGTGTAAAATAGCATACCTTGGGCTTAAAAAGTCAATGAGGCATTTAAGTGACCAGAGCACTGGAGATGAAATTAAATTACTTTTCAATATTTTTAGTAATAATTTATTAGAGTCTGTGTAAGTGAATGTTGAGAGAATTCCTGTGTAATGTGTTGTGTGGTAATATTTGTAGTCTCAGCCTCTAATAAGAAACTGTAAGTAAGACTAATTAGTATAAGAAATGGGAATGCTTGAATACACGTGAATAGAGATTGTTACATTTGGAAACAGGGGAAAATATTGCAAACATAAATGCTTTAAAGTGATTGTTACCTTGAATTGAGGTTAAACTAGAAATCATGCAGAAGTTTATGATCTTTATTCCTATTAAAATGTTGATATTTATGCTGACAATTAATACACGCCATTACATAAGATGTCAAGGAAGTATTTTATTGAACCAATAAATTTAAATGTTAATAATCAGTTCTGCTTTTGCCAGGTAAGCTATAAAAGCATGTTGCTTTTTGTTTGCTGTTTCTCAGAATAGTGCTTTGAAAATGAGTAATGTGATAAATACTATAATTGTTCTTTGACAATCCAGGTGAAATCTCTTGGGGATCATGAGTGGAATAGAACTCAACAAATTGGAGTGCTAAGCAGCCACCCTTTTGAAAGTGACACAGAAATGTCTGATATTGATGATGACGACAGGGAAACAATTTTTAGCTCAATGGATCTTCTCTCTCCAAGTGGTCATTCTGATGCCCAGACTCTAGCCATGATGCTTCAGGAACAACTGGATGCCATCAACAAAGAAATCAGGTGAGTTCAGTTATTACTGATGGTTTCAAGGGATTAGAAGACTTTTGTTTTTTTTAGTTATGACCTGGGCTCTCTTTCTCTCTTGTTTTTTGGGGGTATTTTTACTGAGCTAACACCTGTTGCCAGTCTTCCTCTATTTTGTATGTGGTTTGACACCACAGCATGGCTTGATGAGTGGTGTGGATCCGCGCCCATGATCTGAACCCATGAACCTGGGCTGCCAAAGTGGAGCGTGCCAAACTTAACCACTGCACCACCAGGCCAGCCCTGGGATTAGAAAAATTTAATACTAAAATTGCGATCATCAGATCAGAAGTATTAGCATCACCTGGGAGCTTGTTAGAAGTGCCGAATGTCAGACCTGACCCCATATCTCTTGAATTAGAATGTGCATTTTCACAACATTCCTAGGATATTTGTATATGTCCCCTATAAAATTAGGACAGCCTTTGTAAGGGACCTACATGAAACATATACAGACTAATGATGTTACGGTATATAAAAGAATGAGGTATATAAATTAATTTTTACTGAGTTATTTCAGCCTGGATATGAAAAAATGTACTACCACCATACAGCAGATGATAGATGATTTCCAAAGAGTAGATAATATCATAAAGTTGAAATTGTACAAGTTAACATTTCAGACCCCAGCGAAGGACCCAACTGTGTCAGGTGGATTTGTTTTCTTTTGAACATCAGGAAACTAAACTTAACTTGTTTTTTCAATTAATGAACAGTCTTTTACTATTTTGAACAATGCTTTTATTTGCTCTTTCTGGGTGTAGCTAAATCTGTTGGCCTCCTAATATGATTCATATCTACCTAGCTCTCTACCGTCATCCCCCTATCGCACATTGTAATAGTTTCTCATCTGGAAAACGACAGTAGTTTCTATCTGGTTTCTTTATATTGTTTGGGTTCCTGATATAATCCAGACTAACACTGCAGCCAGAACAGACTTTTTAAATCCCAAATGTGCGTATGTAATTTCCCATTTTTAAACCCTTCGATTGCTCTTAAGATAAAGATCAAAATCCTTCATATGGTCTGCAATGCCCCACCTGCCTCAGCATCCTCTTGGCATTCACCTGTCCAACCCCATATCCTTTAATACATGACTTTCAGTTCTTTGAATGTCCCCTTGCTCTCTCCTTTATTGCTATTCCTTACTTCTGGAACGTTCTCCTCAACACAGCATTCTACCAGAACACGTCACCAACTTTACTCTCAACTCATCATGAGCAGCTCCACCCTCACTTCTGTTCTTCAGTTCACTGTACTGTCCTTAAGTTCTTTACCTTTCCTAGACTATAAGTTATATAAGAGCAAAAAATATATCTGCTCACTGTTTTATTTCTAGGTCTTAGCACTTTGCTTGATAACTAGAAAGTGCTTCATAAATATTTCATTACCATAAATAGAAAAAAATATAGAGAACATGAATTCAAACTGAATAACATTTTCCAATGTTGTGCAGCTAATGGCTGAACTCACTGAACAGATTTGAAATCAAGTATATATCCTTGTGATATTTGCTTTCACCAAAAGTATATACACATACCCTCAATAACAACCTATGTCTCTCCAGGGACTCTTCAGTTTGTTACATTAGAGTAGAAATTACCAGTAACAATCTTGCTGTAGATGAATTAAGTTGATACCCACATAACCTGTTCAAACTACTGTCCTTCAATATATTTCCTCATTGTCCTCCATAATGTAGGTTAATATAGTTGCTGATTTGTAAGAAATATATAAAATTAAAATACATAGCAACATTCAAAAGAAATAGTCAACTTGATAAAAACCGTGGTGAGCTGCTAACACCAACCAGACTTTATCTCTAGTTAAGATTTTTCTTCTTTCATGAACTAACTTAACCATTTAAAAATAGCTTTTTCTGGCTTCTTTACAGTTCACTGACTCTCTTAAAGGGAGAGATCAAGTGACTTCAAACTCATTTGCCACTGCAACGTTCATTACTGTTCGTCTACAGTTGCTGCTATTTAGCCCGCTTTACTTCTGTAGTCTTCTTTATTCTTTCTTCCTTCTGTTTGATTCCGATAGGAATCCCTCCCCAACACACTGGGACCTTCTGAAGGGAATCTATTTCATCGCTATTTTCTTTGCTTTCCGTATTAACATCAGGATTTGAAAGATCAATGGATTGTGGTGTATTTTTCCAAATAAACTGAACATCTAGGTAGCACTGGTTCTCCTGTTTGATTAAACCTCCACCTACCTCCTACTCACCTTGTCCCTTTAGGTTAGACTCTCCTTTACAATTAATGGAATACCTGGAGGTTATAATTAAAATTTCCTTGTACAGCAGAACCGTATTGCCTCTCACCGGAAGATTTTTCTGAAAGAATAATTTTCCACCAAGCATTTTAATAGTACAAAATTCCATTTTTTTTTTTTTTTGGAGGGAAGATGCTGTTTTTTCATTGGAATGTGTTGAAAGCATTAATGATGTTGTACTATATTATTTGATTAAGGCTTCCTTTGGGATTCTGGTTTTTGGGTAAAGTTAATATGCACACATGGGGGCCGGCCCTCTGGCCGAGTGGTTAAGTTTGTGCACTCTGCTTCAGGGGCCCAGGGTTTCACGGGTTCGGATCCTGGGCGCAGACCTGGCACTGCTCATCAGGCCATGCTGTGGCGGCATGCTGCATGCAACAATTAGAAGTACCTACAGCTAAAATATACAACTATATATTGGGGGGGATTTGGGGAGAAGAAGGAAAAATAAGAAAGAAAGAAATAAAACCTTTAGAAAAATTTTTTTAATTGATAAAAAAATAAAATGCACCCATGAAAATAAACTTCAAAGTAACAGAATTCGTATTCTTTGTGTATGTGAAAAATTATAATTAAGAGTAAATGTGCCTCATTATTTTTATTGACTTTTTCTTTATAGCAGTTTAGAGCAGTTCACAGCAAAATTGAGGGGAAGTTACAGAGAGTTTCTGTATACCCTGGCTGCACACATGCATAGCTTCTCCCTTTAGCAACGTCTTCCACCACAGTGGTACATTTGTTACAATTGATGAACCTATACCGACGCATCATAATCACCCAAAGTCCATAGTTTACATTAAGGTTTACTCTTGGTGTTATACATATTATGTGGGCTTGGAAAATTGTATAATGACATGTACCCATCATTATGGTATCATGCAGAATATTTTTTACTGTCCTAAAAATACACTGTTTTCTGCCTATTCATTGCTCTTCCCCTCCCAACACCTGGCATCCACTGACCTGGTTACTGTCTTTACAGTTTTGCCTTTTCCGGTGTGTAATATAGTCGGAATCTTTTCATATTGGCTTCTTTCATTTAGTCATATGCATTTAATGTTCCTCCATGTCTTTTCATGGCTTGATAGCTCACTTCTTTTTAGTACTGAATAATATTCCATTGTCCAGATATATCACAGTTTATTTATCCATTCGCCTACTGAAGGGCCTCTTGGTTACTTCCAAGTTTTTGTAATTATGGGTAAAGCTGGTATAAACATCTGTGTGCAGATTTTTGCATGGACGTAAGTTTTCAACTCCTTTGGATAAATAACAAGGAGCACGATTACTGTATCATATGATAAGACTGTTAAGTTTTGTAAGAAACCGCCAAAGTCTTCCAAAGTGAATACATAAAAAGAAAACAGCAGTGATCATAACTTTGAACTTAAGGCTTATACATCATAGGAGATCACAGTAAGCCATTTGGAGTTAAGAGGGAAATATCCCAGAAGAGGTTTCTGACCCCTTTTTTCAAACAAACTGTGTTAGTACACAGTTTTATTATAACAATAGGGAAAATGTGTGTAGATTCAACTTAAATAGAAGCTTCACACAACCAGGCGAAAGTTCTTTATTCTTTGTGTCTTTGTAATAACTAACTTTACATATTCTTGAAGCTTCTCTTTATTTAAAGAAAAAGAGTAATGTCTAGTGTTTTGTCTTCTCAAAAGCATTTATAACAACAATTTTTTAAAAATTTTTTTCGTTATCTATCTATCTTTCTAGTTAGCTAGCTATCTCCACATTATTAAATTGCCTGGTGCTTGTTTAAAAGCACCTTGGCTGAGTAGATATTAATGTAAAAAAAGACTCAGGGTTTTATTTAGCCAAATGATAATTATAAATGATAATTTATTGAAGAGTCTATCTATTATAACTTTTTCATTGGAAAGGAAGTAAGATTCAATAACATTGTTGGAATCTGAGTTTCTAAATTTCTCACTCATTGACACCTGAGTTCAAATGTAAGATTAGAATTAATGGCAAAATTAATTAGGCAGGCAAGTTTTCAAGAGTTTCATAGAGTTTCAAGAGTGGCATAATATAGAAAGAAGGTCAAAGGTCAAACTAAAAGTAAAGAGGAATTATATATCATTTCAAAAAACGGATATTCTAAATTTCAGCAAGAAAGTCCGGGAATTTATTGAAAATTATATTGCCTAGAAAAAAAAGATGAAAATATTAGATTTGATATAAAATGTTCACAAAGTAGTTTTTTATTGATTCCAGTTACCATTAGAGCAGCATATAATGGGTCAAAATTAAACTGTACCTTTCAGGCTAATTCAGGAAGAAAAAGAATCTACAGAGTTACGTGCTGAAGAAATTGAGAATAGAGTGGCTAGTGTGAGCCTGGAAGGCCTGAATTTGGCGAGGGTCCACCCAGGTACCTCCATCACTGCCTCAGTTACGGCTTCTTCACTGGCCAGTTCATCTCCCCCAAGTGGACACTCAACGCCAAAGCTCACCCCGCGAAGTCCTGCCAGGGAAATGGATCGGATGGGAGTCATGACACTGGTATGATGATGTGTCCAGAGAACCCTCATCTCCTTTAGGAGTAATGATGCAATAACTGAAACTTATTTGGTGTTTATTCTAGTCTAAGGACTTCCTGTGTGTTTTATTGTTTCTTTTTCTTGTTTTTTTACAACATCTCTAAGTGATAGGTGTAATTATTAATTCTACTATGAGATGAGGAAATGTAGTCTACGTAAGTGTAACTTTCCCACGGTCCCATAATAAGTCAATGGAAGAGCAGGAATTTAAATATCACATTGGAAATCTGAATAACTCAAACTATTAAGTACACTGATGATATCTTGGTGAACTAAATTAGGGCTAGGTGGGTTTTTTTGACACACCAAATTACAAAAATTATTTAATTGTTTCAATACACCAACATAGAATGCTCTAATTTTATAATATAATATAATTTTAATAAGAAGAGCCATTAAAAACAACAGCAGCAATTTCCCAATTTTTAGATTTCCATGTCAATATTCTCACCCTTCTTTATTCTTTATTTATTTATCTTCATATTTAACATTAAAAGTTGGAAACCTAAAGTAGGAAGTACCTTGAACATAAGTCAGAGAAAATCAAAGTATTCTGCTAAAAATAATACAGGAAAACCTCTGGAAAATATGGTTGAAATGAATGCTGAATGCCATGGTGTTTAGTCATTTAATTCTCATTATGACATTTGGAAGTCAAAGGGCATTATCGTAATAGAGTAGAGGTAACTGAGCCTTTGAGAGTAGGAGTAAGTGGCCCGTGCTCAACACAGCTAGTAAGTGGAGCTGGGTTTTTCTTCAAATTTGCTAACTCAAAAGCATGTCCTATTCTGTCTTTTTTTCTTGTGATTACCTGGAAATGTGTTGAAATAACAACAATAATGAAGATTTAAATATTCTGTACTGTAAAATTCTATGTTTTTGTAGTGAATATTAAAACTATATTATTAAAACAATAAAGTTCCAATTAAAAATAAAAGTTTGGGAACAGAGATTAATTAAAATTCAAATAGGCCACATAATAGTTTATATACTGTCAAGTCTAGTACATATACAAGAAAAGGAGGAGATATTAATGATACTACAGAAGAACATGAAATATAGAGAGAGTTTCTGGTCAGAAGATTGTGAAGCTACCATAAAAAGTGTTACAATGTCTGTATCTGTGCGTGTGTGTGTGTGTGTGTGTGTGTGACATCTGAACAACAAAGTTTAATTTATTTCTGTGTCATCTTTAAATAAATATGTTGCAAAAATGTGTATTGTGGCTAATAACTTATAACAATTATGTATATTAGAATTAATTATATAAATGCACATATATGTGCATACTCTTACCTCTAGGGGAAAACTACCTTATAAATAATTTTATTTTTATCTTCACAAAACTTGTTATGTATATAGATTTGGGTATCTTTTTCTTTAATTTTGCAGTTGAGAATTGAAACAGGAAACTTTTTACATGGCGAAGCAACATTTCTCATATTCAAACTCTTTACAATTATAAGACTTCTATGCAATAAAGTCTGCATAAAAGAGAAATGGTGAAATTAAAAATATAAAAGAAAGGTTTACCTCCTTAAGCCATTGAGTCCTCTATTCTGTGCTCATTCTAGACTTGATGTTAAAGATATTTTTGAAATAGACAGCACAGATGATGGCCAGTCAAAACAAAGGCCAGCTCATCAGAACTGACCCCACCCAGGCACAGGACAGCTTTTAGCCAACGTGCTCAGATACGCTAGCCCAGTATACTGAGCTACATTATGATCTTGTTTTAGAAATCTAGGAACACACATCTGATTTTATTAACTAAAAATATTATCTCTGGCTTAGTTTCTGCATAAATAATGTATGCTGCGTATATTGATGACCTACTTATTATCAAAGGCTACAGTATGAATCTTGGCCCACAGAGCATAATTTAGTCAGCATTCAGGGCAAACAAACTTTGGTTATTTCTGTACTGCTATTATTTCCTTACATTCTACAACAGAGTATTTTTCCCTTTTAAGTATTTTCATAAACATTGGCATCACAATCCTTGACAGAGTTATTATTTGTTGACAGTGTTATTATTTTTGTAATAATAAAATAACATGTATATAATCATTTAGAAGTGATGTTTGTGTACATGTGAAAAGGATACCACTGCTTTCATGCATTTTCTTGAACAGTTAGTCATGAATAAATCAGTGGTACATGAATTTTATTACACTATAATTAGAGTACTTAAAAAATATTTAGGAATTTTCCTGAGGGTGAAAAAGTATTTAGAATGTTTAATATCTGACTCATAAAAACAAGAAATGAAATCCAGGAAGTTCTTATCACCGAATAAAACTTTATCATCAAATTCTTGTACCTGTAGAAGATATTGGAGGAAAAATAATTTTGCCGAATATAATTTATGTTTTAATATTCAGAGAATAATTAGAAATTTTAGGAGCAGAAAAGCTGAGATTGAAAAAATATTGTATTCATTTGTATTGTATATGTTCATATGTTTTGCCAACATTGTTATTTGTTCTGATAATAAAGAGTACTTGTATTTATTTTACCTCATTACAAATCCATAAGCATGAATAACATGATGGCAATATCTAATTGGAATATTGAATGGAGTAAATCAACCCATTTTCCAATAGCAACAAAAATGTAAAGTAGAATAGTTTGAGAAAAATTGTTTTACTTATATAAGGAAAATTAGCAAAGATACTAAGTGAATAAGGTTTGTCTGGAATTGTAAAGAATTAACTATTTTTTTTAAATTCTGTAGAAAAGCA
Source organism: Equus quagga (assembly GCF_021613505.1). Lineage (NCBI taxonomy): Eukaryota > Metazoa > Chordata > Mammalia > Perissodactyla > Equidae > Equus > Equus quagga. The sequence continues at coordinate 37,506,481 of NC_060285.1, forward strand.
CTGACAAGAAAACACTAGTCACAGAAACACGTAATACCGAGGCCAGAGCTTTTGGTATTTGAGAACTGGGGGGTTGTTAGGATGCCAGGAAGTTTGAGATCCCTCAGGAACAGCGTACTTGCCCAAAGGAGGCCCAAGGCTCTGCATAGACTGGGCAAAAAGGACTGTTATAAACTCCATATAAGATCCATTGGATCTTCATTTATACACAATTTCTTCATTCCCATCTATATTTTCTTAGGAGGATATAGTCCAGTATTTATTTCTGGCCTGCTCACTCCAAATGCGCTTTATATTCCCTACGGTCCATGGCTCATATCTCATGCACATACACACGACCCCATCATGAAGGCATGCCCCATCCATACCGTCTAGGAAGTCCCCTCTCTAACTCTCAGGAGGAGTGCTTTTATAGTGGTTAAAGACATTTATTTACAGAAGACTGGAATGAAAAAAAAGTATAGCCAAGTTATAGATATTATTTAAACTTGTAACATTATCAAATGGTAATCATTAATTAGACCTATTTTCTGTTGTTTTTGTTATTGCCAATCACAGCCAAGTGATCTAAGGAAACATCGGAGAAAGGTATTGTAAACATCTACATGATTACTAGTTGAATATTGTTTTCTATGAAAGCTGTAAAATTATATTCCCTCTAGTTGAAGCATTTTATTAACAGAAAAAAATAAATATTACAAGTATTTAAGTGTTATTGAATTGTTTAAATATGATCATAAGAGTAAATGCATCAAAATAAAATTGTTTATGCTTTCTAGGGTAATGATTATATTATGAGGACTAAATATCCTTGTTTTCCACAGAATATTTAGACTACTGTTGATAAAATTAGATAGTTTATTGTCCATACTAGAGCAATGCTGCTTGTTTTAAAAAGTAGGTTTTTCTACTATTCAGGCATGTGAGACCAACAGATCAGGAGACGACTGCCAGTAAAGATAGCTTGTTACTCACGTTTCCCAAGAGAACGGGCATACCATGCTGTGTAGGGCAAGCAGAAGCACCAGGGTGGGTCAGGAGGCAGACAGAATGAGGGGAGAACGTGGGCAGGAGCCCTCACTGTGGTTCTTATGGGAGAGGCAAGGCAAGGCAGGGTAAGCAGGCTTAGGACTGGCTAGTTTGAATAATTTCAGTGGCCTCTAGGGTTATAGGGGTTATCTCTAGTTGTCTAATCCCTGGCCTGGTATGGTGAAGGCAGAGGAATATTGCCTCCTAGGGTACAAGAGTCAAATAGAAAAGATGGTTTGGGGTACTGGTCTAGATTGGTCAGTTAGCATATGGAAGGTGCCCTCCAGGGAAGTGTTTTGCTTTCTCTAAGAATTAGCGAACTCCTGGAGGGCATTCTATCCTGGGTCAGCATGACCCCAGATGATGGAGCATCAAGAATACAGAAAATGTGAAAATATAGTTAATATACTGCTTTCCTGTTTGGTATGACATCAATAGAATAAATATTGGATATGGGTAACAAAGTGGACTTCAGTTTTGACACAAAATGACATCTTGTTAGATAACTAACAGCAGAGGTCAGACTCACAGGATATCACATAGGAAAGATTTCAAAGATTCAACCTACTATCCAGGGCATAAATATTTTTCAGCATCCTCTTGGTGTAGTAGTCAGTCTATGCCTAAACAATTCTGGAACCAGAGAACTTTTTTTAATTAAGGGAATCTATATTATGCTTACATGGCTTAGGTTGAAAGAATTTTCTTTTTCTTTTTCTGGGGAAAGAATTTTCTTTTTCTTTTTCATCTCTCTTCCTATAGCACCTTTTCCTTGATACTACCAGTTAGTTCTCAAGTGTCAAATTAACCATGCATGATGTTCTTATTATTTGTCTTTGACTTTCTCCACCACTTAAAACGACTATACTGGGAATTTAGGAAGAAATCTGAATGGGTAATATAAAAGAAATTCAGTAGGTATAAGAAAAAGCAGTCACAAAAGAAGATTCTGTCCAGAAATGCAGCCTCAGGGAATTGAGGGAGTAAAGAGATGATTGGTATAAAGGTAGGTCATGGGAAGAGGACCATAAACTAAAAATTGCTGTATGTCAGAGTAAGAAGTTGCACACATGATTTCATTTCCACTTCAGAAAAACACATTAAAATAAGTATTATCACTTCCATTTTATTGATGAGGAAACTTAATCTTAGAGTAGGTAAGTCGTTGGCACATGTCATTCAACAAATAAGAGAAACCAGGATTCAAATCCGTCTCTGATTGTAAAGCCTTTCTCCTCCACTTTGTGTCTGTTGTATGAGCTCTAAGGGTTATTCAGAGAATGGTTTTTGTATGACATTTTCAGAGGCTGATATTTGAGTTGGCATAGTTTGACTGGCAGTGTGGAGAGAGGAGGGTATTTTCTAAGAGGGGGTTTCAGGAAAAAAAATCTGGAAGTAGAAATGGTCAAGCCTAGCAGAAATAGTCATGGAAAACAACCATGGTTAGATCATGGAACTGTGAAGACGTAAATACATATCAGGAAGAGTTTGGAAACACACTTCATGAGTTTAGAGAGATGTGAGTTTAGAAAGGATTTGCCATAATATTGACATTATGCTGAAAGTAGTTCTTGAAAAAGATTCTTCTGGTGGCCGTAGGCTAGTCGAAATGGAGAGAGGAAATCCTATTAAGATGCCTCCCTAAACTGTTAAAAGTAACGCTGGCTTGGATGACAAGAGCCCAGACAGTTTTATTAAGTTTCTCCAATGCATGAGGTCTTTGTCATATATGAACACATTTATGCATAATAGCTTAATGTATAAACAAGCAAGATGTTGCATAGATACAAGATGAGAACACAGCTTTAACATTTTTGCTGTAACCATATTGAGGAACTTTTTTTCCATCAGAACTTCCAGAGCCATATGTCTTTTAGTTTTGCCCTCCACAATCTTTCTCTCTCTGTGTATGTATTTTAATGCACAATGATGGTATTTTAAAAAATGCATCATTGTTGTAAAAAAAACTCTCAACAATTAAATTGACTCTTGAAAAGTCTTATATAGTATCTCTGACAAAATTTATGGTATCCCTGAATTGTTCTAGATTCTGAAATAAATTCTTTAAAGAAATTCCTTTCATCTCATCTTCTTGGGTTGTTCTGTATGCTTTTTTCAATTTTCCCATGAGAGGTAGTGAAATGAAACAATTTGCAAGAATTATGTTCTTAACTTTTATTATTCTCACTTTACAAAGTAAAGTTTTTTTCCTTATAAACTGCAACTTGTTTTTTAAACATCCTGGAACACATTTCATTAGCCTGATCTAAAGCACTTTATCTGATAAAGGTGTATTTTGCCAACATTTCTTCTTAGTTCAAAAATCTCCCTCTTGAAAGACGTCCATGTTATGATAACCTGACTATGCATAATCTTTTTTTATTGAATTAATTCAAATATACGTTGAATAACTTTCTGGAAAGCATTTACTTCTGGATATATTGAAATGGATTCCAGGATAGCTTTTTCATAGTCCCTGGATATTGGTCTATAGTGTTTATTAACTTTAAGTAATATTTTTGTGTAGTGGGTCCATTTTTTTTAACTGGAATGTCTTCACTTTTAAATAGTTATGATAGTCATACTCGTTAATAATGTGACTTTGTACGTGTAAGACCTATATGCCCCAAGTGTCTTTGTATTGTTTTTGTATTAGAATTACTCAAATAGCTTTGCTTTAATGATTCTCCACTTCCATCAGTTTCATTTGAAAATTAGAAGGAGATCATCTGAATGTATTGTTTTTGATTCTAGATTGCAGTGGTGGAAGAAGATGGTCGGGAGGATAAAGCAACAATTAAATGTGAAACTTCTCCTCCCCCTACCCCTAGAGCTATCAGGATGACTCACACGCTCCCTTCTTCGTACCACAATGATGCCCGAAGGTATGACTCTCAGCACACTGCAGGTTCTATGCTCCCCTTCCGAAAATATCCCTCTCCCTTTCAATGTTGTCAAATAGACTGCTTAAAAATTTATACAAAAAATTTGATTAGCGCTAGAATTCTTTGTTGGGGCATTGTCCTGCTCTCTCTCCCCAATATCATTTGTGAAAAAACCAAAATTTCCATTCTGAGAATATTTTTAGTTTTAAAATTAACTGTATGTTTGCAATCTTGTTATTAGCCAGTGTTGATAAGAAGAGCTCTTCTATTTTTGGCCTATATTTCTTATTAAAATAGAGTCAGGCTAGAGAAAGGATGTACTAAGAAAGTAACAAAAAGCTGAAGGGATCCTAGGACAAGACTATCAATTTGGCTTATAGTGTAAAAGTGATTAAGGTCTGAAAAGTCCATAATTGCGCCTCACATACTTTCAGCAGACAGGTATGTACATGACCGTATGGGTGCTTGTGCTGCCCGCTAGAACAGCTCCTCAGGCAGAAAGTTCTTAGAAACGAAAAAAAGCAAATTTGCCAAAATTTTAAAAGAAAAGGTAAGTTTACGTGGGGAGAATATCCCATTTGTCATAGTGACTCTTCATACTGTCCTTTCCCTCTGCATAAAAATTTGCAAGCAGATCTCTATAATACTGATGTAAATAAATCTAAGCATGCAATTTACATCTTAAGAGTGTGTCCTTTCTTATCACTTGCAGCTCTTACCAATTGCAGCATCTCTGGACACATAATCCATACAACAAAATGTGATGACTTAGTGATTAATACTTTAAGTAAGACTCTATCTTCTAAATGATTTATGTATATCTGAAAACAGAGCTTTTTGTGCTGTCAGGCATTTTGTTCTTCATATTTTGTTTACTTTTCACTTCTAATGTGGAAAACAAACACAGTTACTCCAGCTTCGAAATACATACTTCCTCCACTTTCAAAAAAGAGAGTGAATTATATTGTAACATATGAAAAGCTATCGCTTTGGAGTTTAGAGAGTGTGAACCTAGATTAATTAGGATGAATAAGTAAAGTTAAATAATTCATTATATTATTGTCAAATTAACAGTTGTAGGAAAAAATGATAGAAACATCTATTGAACCTCTCCGATTAATACAGTGTCAAATATTGATCAGGAATAGAGCCGAGACAAACTGCTTGAAAATCCTTTCACCTTATAATGTACCTAAAAGAATACCTGAGAACTAGAAGAAAACATATCCAGTGATCACTAGGGTACGTGATCTGTTGCTGTTAAATACCACCCAGACGACTTGAGACTAGATGAATTAGACTCTAAAACTGAGAGAGAGAAAGAAGGCTGGAGGAAAGTCCCATAAAACCAGGGGCTACAATAGCACCTTAAATTTCGCTATTGGTTATATTTAACTGTCTTATCATAGGTCATGACGTTTAAGATTACAAAAACAAGCTCCAAGAAAGAAATAGGTAAATGGTCAAGTGCTAAACAATAGATCGGTTAACAGGCAGTTAATAAGCCAATCTATGTTTATTGATTAGTTTGAGATTATACAAAAAATAAGGGAAAAAATAATTTGGAACCAAAAGAAATTTTTCTAGAGAAAATTTGGAGGCTAAGGGCCCATTGGCTGAGGAAACCACTCTTCAATGTGCTTAAGAATAAACGTGGGAAGAAAGGGAAACATCAACATTCAAAGTCTACTTGTTCCCTCTTGTGTGCCTTCACAAAGGAAACAAGCCTTGTGTACCTTGGGGATGTTGCACCAAAACTAGCAGTTTGTCCTCTTTTGTGTTTTGCAGTAGTTTATCTGCCTCCCTTGAGCCAGAAAGCCTCGGGCTTGGCAGTGCCAACAGCAGCCAAGACTCTCTTCACAAAGCCCCCAAGAAAAAAGGAATCAAGTCTTCAATAGGGCGATTGTTTGGTAAAAAAGAGAAAGCTCGACTTGGACAGCTCCGTAAGTAGGCGTGCACTTGACTTTCCACTGCCGCTCACTTTAGTCACTTCTGAGTGTCTATTGATTTTACATTTCATTTCATTTCTCATCTTTTCATTTCTTCTTTTTCCTACTTGACAAACTTTTTATGTTAATCAGCTTTGTAAATCCAATTTAGCTGAGTAATGCTTGACACAAGTCACAAGGGAAGACTATTTGTAAAACTTTCAGTCCTTGTCATTTCTCTGTAAATAACAATAGCTAGAATATGTTCAATGCTAACTGTGATGGACTCAAGGACCCTCTGAGGCAAGTTTTATTACTGTCATCTTTATTTATTGATGAGTAAACAATGTCTTAGTAATTCGCAGAACTGAGGTATTCATCCTAGTGCCAAAGTTTCAAAACCAGCTTAAAATCACTGAGTATCTTGTATCCATGTGTATAAACGCTTAACTCAGCAAATTTAAAGCTTTTCTGTTGAAAAAAATTGAGACGCTTACAAAAAATCTGAAAGAATTTTTAAAGTCACAATAAAGGATTATGATACATAGAACATAGAATGTAAAAGACAGGGTTACTTTGTTTAAAACTATCACAGCTTTCTGCTACAGCCTCTACAGCATGTAGGTGGGGAATGGAGGAAGGAATAGGATGCTAGAGATTGTTAATTATTATTAATGATTAATTGAATAAAATATAGATCAGTACATTTGAAATGACCCCAGGTAAATACATAAACATAGTTTAATAGCGGGAGACACGTATCTATATAGAAACTTGTCTGAAGCAAAAAGAACATGTAAAATGTGTTCCCGGAAACGATGATATAGACACTTGATTTTTTCGTTGTTGCCTTTCTATATATTTATTTCTTATTCTGAAATATCTTTTAATCATCTTGGTTATTCGTGATTGCATCTTTTTTTCCCCTCTTCTTCTATTTACCTGAGAACTAGAGTTAAATTACCGAGAAAGGATTTAGCTCCTACTTCCAATGGTAATTGCTGAACAGAGTGATACCAGAATTTCATAGCACCTCCTTTGGTTTCTCAAATAAAGGAATGACTATTCACAGGTCATGCCCCAACCCCCAGGGTTAGTTTCCTGCCCTGGCACCAAAAGGATTTCTGAGAATAATATTTATGTTTGCAGATTTAGGGCTGTGGTATTATTCAAACATGGCTTTGTCGACTTCCACAGTGTGAAACCCACACAAAGCATCAGAAGCCATGGGAAACTGATGTGTAGCTAGCTGTGTGATTAAGTGCTATTCAGCAGGAGAATTAATTCCTCTTTGCATTTCTGTTTCTCAGGAGAGGAACCCCTTAGGCTATAGAAAATAGTATTGCACAAGAAAAGAAGCAGGAAGATGGTTATTTTTTGGATATAAAATGTATAAACCAAAATGTTGTTTTAAAATTTGTTTTATTTTATTTGACAACTGTTTATATTCTTACCAAATTATTTCTCATTTCCAGTATATTATAGTGTAATTCACAATAGTGTGGATAGTTATTTTAAAATATTTATTTTAATGACATAGTAATCATTTTATTTTTTCCTATTTCAACATACATGTTCATCTTAGGCTCTATAATTTACTTTTCCCTTTTAAAATGTGCTTAATTGTCTTTTCACTTAGATTATCCTACTTTTATTTTATATTTAACTTTGATGAAGAATTACTAAATCATTAGGAATTTCGCTAATAATAGGCCGTCAAAATTGGAGTATCCTAGATACAATTTAAAATCTAGAAAACTATACGCCTTCTAGAAACGTAGCCTTTCCTATCCATTTTCAATGACTGTGTCTCTATGTCAGAACAGATGAGAACAGAATTAATTACAATTATATTCTTATGAACTTCATCCAAGTTAGAACCCAGCAATAGTTATTTGGGATCACATCATAGACTTGGGAAGATTTCAGAACCATGAGCAATTTTGTTTTACTCCACAAAACAACAGAGATAGAGGATAAACAAAGCTGAGTCATCAGCATGGTCAGGACTGCGATGATGATGAGGAAGTCAAAGACAGAAATCTATACCTCTGAAGCTGCATAGAAGCTACATTGAGGTTGAATCAAACCTCCTAGATAATCCAAGAAAAAAAGATGTTTATTGGAAATAAGACTTGAAGAAATATGAAGAAAATATAGACATAAATACATTTCAGGAAACCATATTGGTACCAGAAGAAAATTGTGCATGAGACAACTGGTACTTTAGTTGAAGGATATGGACTCATATGCCTGGACTCATATCCATTTGTCCTGGAAGGTATATCCAGGTTGTGAGGTAAAGATCATGAAAACTTATCAAACCCAGGGTCTGCCACCCCATGCTAATGACACATGCATCAGAAGAAACTAGGATAACATCTCTAGTGATTATGATTTTGATATCTTGATCTGGGAAATTCAGACACAGGAACACTGACAATGTTATTTCTTCTACTAGTAAAAATAGAGAGAGGAAATAAGATAGGATGGCATGGAAAGTAAGATGGTACTGAGATGATGGTGTCAAAGAACCAAATTTGAAATTTTGGGCCATGTCCTACTATTTAGAACTCTTAGTTGAAGAGTTTAGCACATAAGGACAGAGAAACGTAAGTTAACCTGAGAGTAGCTATGCTAAATGCCTTTAAATGAAATATGGTGTGGAAAAAGAAAATGGTCTAAATAAAACTATGAAGATGTTCGCTTGGTTCCATCAGGAAGGATAAACAACAAGAGAGGAATTCTTAGTGATTCACAGAGGAGAATAGTGGTAAGGGGGTGTTGTTTGCCTTATATGACCATCTGAAAAGCTAGGTAATAAGGTAAACTTCAGATGACAGGTCAGTAGATATGACTACATTCGTAACCCCTAACTATGGAGAATCAAACTCAATATACATATTATCTGTTTTTACAAATATTTTACTAGCAGAGGCAATATAAATGTGGAAACCCCAGAACTCAAAGGAAACAATATTTGGAAAAGGATTTGCATAAAGCTAACAGAAACCAAACAAAATTATTTTATTCCAGAAATCTATTACAGCATGTTTTCCAAATGGTTGGTGATTATTCAGTCAAGTCACAGTAGTAGCACAGACAAAAGTTGGGTAGTAATAGGAGGTTTCAAGTTTTCAGATTTCTTATAGAAAATTCATTCTACTCTTATCAGAGGGTTTGACAGTTCTTGTTCAAAGTATTATTGCCCATAATGTAGCAGCAGGATTTGCGAACTAAAATATCTACTTGAAGGTACTTCAAGTGATGTGCAGGGTAGAAAATAACAGGAGTGACGTAGACTCGAATGAATCAATGAACATTGTTCTTCCATTAAAAGCATTTAAATTCAATTTTTAAGTACTATTCAGGAAAGATAAAACATTTATATGCACCAAGTCTACTTGAAGGTCGCAATGAATTTGAGGAGAGTGTCCTGGCAGATGAACTGCCTTCTAGCAGACTTGGGAATCTGACTTTAGTTTCTCGTTCTCTCTCTCTCTTTTTTTTTCATTTCTTCATTCACTCTCTTTCTATGCTACAAGTCCCAAGATGAAAAGATTCAGAAATAGGTTTGATAATTTCATTGAGGGGCATGGAGACAGCAGGGCTGATAAAGACTTCTGCTGATCTCCTGGAGCATAGATCCAGGATGTAATAGCATCCTTTTAAGACTTAGTAGCCCAGTGACCACAGCCTTTCCCCTGCTGATTCATGCATCCAGATACAATGCATCCCTGATATTTCCATTAATATTTAAACACGCTCATATCTAATCTATATTTTAAAAGTCATCACTTGATCCTGCCATCTTGCCTAAATATTGACTCATCTTTCCCTTACTCTTAAGATCCAAGCTTAAGTGAGTTTTCCACAACTGCTATTTTTACTTCCTCATCTGTCAATCACTTTACAACCTACCACAGCCTGACTTCCACACAAACTTCTAGAAACAAGTTCAATCTTAACCAACATAGAAGATTGGTTAGGACAAGGAAGGTTAGATATTATCAAAGCAATTCAAGAGGAGGTAACACACTCATAATTTTTACAATGATGTGAACTTAAGAAGCTGTATATCTGAAATAGGAGACATCCTTCTAAAAACAGATTTTAAAAGAGTTTGGTACTGGGGCCGGCCTGGTTGCACAGCAGTTAAGTTCGCACATTCCACTTCGGAAGCCCAGGGTTGGCTGGTTCGGATCTGGGGTGCGGACATGGCACCGCTTGGCAAGCCATGCTGTGGCAGGCGTCCCACATATAAAGTAGAGGAAGATGGTCACGAATGTTAGCTCAGGGCCAGTCTTCCTCAACGAAAAGAGGAGGATTGGCAGCAGATGTTAACTCAGTGCTAATCTTCCTCAAAAAAGAAAAAAAAACAGGAAGAGTTTGGTGCAAAGTTGTATCTATAACAAATAATAGATATAAGTAAATAGCATAGACACATAAGAATAGTGTCAGGAAAGCCACTTGTCAAAATAAACTGATAATTGGAAAAACTTCCCCAAAGGGGAATTATGAAATCCTTATTATTACTTTTGTTTAGTAGTTTTAAAATTTAAAGAAAATAAGTAAAGTGAAGGTTTACCTTATGTGAACAGAATATACAGATAGGTGGAACTATTCAAAAACTCTCATTTTTGCCTCTATCTGCTTACTTGAAGAGAAAGATTTCTCCCAAAAAAAAGCATTAACAAGAGGGCATTGAAGCCCAAGAGGGTAGAGATTTTGAGGAAAAAAAACAAAACAGATAATCTAAATTCATGTATTTCTTCACACTTTGAGTGAATAAGCACAGCCACTGTTGAACGCAGAGTACCAATCATGGACTTTAGGAAAATGGCTAAAACGTAGCTGATGGCTTTGAGGAACTTCCATTTTTTAAGATGGATAGTCCATAAACATATTCAAACTTTTATTTAAAACAAAACAAAAACTTCAGTGTATTTCTGGCCCAGAAAAATTTTACCTGATACATTGTCTGTCCTATCAGGACAGCTAGGAGACAAGGGCTCTGAACCCCAAGGTCCATGATTATGCATCAATAATTGCAATCTTGACTGGCTTGACTTTTAATTTTGTCTGAAGGCATTAACCTATTTTGAAGCAAACCAAATTAAACTGTGTTAAATATAGGCATGTCAGGCAACACTCGCTTGTTTCTTTGACAAAGTTACTCAGTAACAGAACAGGAAGGGCAGTGGACAAGCTGTGACTCATGACATCCCTGTGGACAAGATGTCAAAATGGGGCCTGAGTGATGGAAGACTTGGGTGGATTTATAACTGGTTGAATAATCCTCTACTAACAGTGCTAATGAGTGGAGTGATGCCACCTTCGATAAAGTTTCCAGTGGCATGATTCAGACTCATTCTGTCGTTGGTCAATACATCACCCAATCACTTGCACATGAACATTTCAACAGTGCAGATTTATGGATTACTGATATGGAGAGGAATCACAAATGAAAAAATTCGTGTTATTTATAAAAACTATCCCCAAAACTGAGATATGGAGGGTTCAAAATATCCCTCTCTAAACATATAGCTCTTGGAAGCATTTTTTTATACGAAAAATTTAGAAGTTTAATGTGACTCTAAAGTCAATATATTAGTCAATAAAGGTATGCCACGTTAATAGACACTGGTCCTCCCAGGTCTTCAAAGAGCCCTAATGGCTATAAAGAAAAATGAAGAGAACACATGTGACCAGCCCAGATGATGTTAACAACGAATGGTAAGGATGAAAAAAATAGGCCATTGACAGGCAATGCAGCAGAAGGAGCAGAAGTCAAAGAAAAAGAGATTTTCAAGAATGGAGAATTGATCAGATAGAACCAAGTACAGCAAAGCTGTGAAAAAACAGTAAAAAGAGAAAAATATATTAAATTTGAAGAGGCAGAATCCCCAATTATATAAAATTATATATATATATATATATATGTATCTCCCCAGACATATAAAATGCGTATATTGTTGAGTAAAAACAATAAAGGCTACTTTCACAAATTTTCTTTAAGTGCACTTGAGAAGCAATATATTTCACAGAGAATTTTTGCCTGCTAAATTGAAGTTCCGTTTCCTTTATGATCATCAACCAGATTTTATTATAATTGTCTGAACTCATTGACCTACTATAATCAGCATAATGAAGAAAACAATTTCACAGTGACAAAAAACAGCATCAACATTGCACCAGCATTGTTTAGCAAGCACCTTTTCACACATAAAATTTGAGTGGCTGTGCTGGCCTTTACTCAAAAACTTAGATTGTTCCTGGATCTTATGGGACCAACAGATATAAATTCCACAAATTGTCAATTAGAGACGCACGCTCTTCATGGTGAAAGGGCCTGTCTTTGAAGAAAGCAGTATTTAGCTTCCCTTGTGAATGCATTTATTTCACACTCTTTGTGAGCCAGGCACTGCACCTGGGGACAGCCTGCAGAGATCTAACAGACTAACAGACATGAAACCACTCAGTAACTGTTTATAAATTGAAGCGTGTTTACATACGAAATGAGTGGTATGGATTAATACTGAAGGGAGGTCAAATGAAAGAAAGACGAAGCTGCTATCAGCAGCAGATTACAGTCTTGATCTCTCTGGAGTAAGAGCTTCCTTTTTGTACAATGACAGAGCCCTCTGCTGGACAAATGGAGAGGCAGAGACTGCAATGTGGGTTTTGGCCAGAAATTCCTACAGACTTGTACGTCAAGGGCCAACATGAAATAAATTATTCTGAATGGAATCTAAACCCCAGGCAAAACAGAGATAATTGCCTTCACAATCTAAATGAACGGATATCTCTACTCAGTACCCCGCATAGGTCTGGGCACATGAGGATTCCTTAAGCTCCTCAGCCTGGATCTTAGTAAGCCTCACACTTTGCTGTACTTTCCTTGAAATGCTCTAAGACCCTCCCTCTGGTGCCTTGGGCAGCTAGGGCTGGCAGTGCCATCTGGGCAGGGCACCCTCAGCCGAGACCTTGACCTGTGTGGGTCCAATTGCTAGAAGCATTGAATTTTCTCTTATTTTTCAGACCCTAGGACCAGCCAGGGAGGGAGTGCTATCTGGGCAGGGTACCTTACCCAACCAAACTGTGTGGACCTGGGTCCCTGTTTCTCCTCTTCAGCATGTTCCCTGACTCTCTATTGCCTTCCTTGGGGTTGACCAGATACCCTGGGGAGCCCAGAAACTCGCACTTATGGAGTTCTGGGCCAGTGGCCTGACCCCAGTTCCAGGAGAGTGCTCTGACAAGTGAATCACTTTCTCCTCCTGTGGGATGAAACCACTAGATTGTTGCCCCGTTGATTTGGGGTTACTCAAAATGTTTGTATAAAAAGGGGATGGGAAAAAAAATGCTTGACTGGGACCCGCAGACCGTAGGAGTGGTCCTGTCTCAACACTTCCAAGTCCTCGATGATCTCACAAAAGTGTGTGTGCCTGAGTGATAAATAGCCCAGAACTTCACTGAGAGCAGGGATTTTAGCACAGGCTTTTGCAAGTGCAACCGCTAGAGGGCCACTGATAAGGGGATAAGCAGTTTTTTACCTGAGCATCCACGGAATCATGGGACTCAAGCCTTCTGTGCCTGAGCACCTTATACCATGAGATGGGTGGAGTTAGTGATGCTCTGTCCACATTCCTAATGGAGCTGCTGGAGAGCTAGTAACCCCCAGCTTTCACAGGCCTGTGTTTCTCATCAGAGGCACTCTTTCAATTTTAAGACGGACAAACTAGGGCCAGCCACGGTGGCCTAGTGGTTAAGTTCAGCACACTCTACTTCGGCAGCCCAGGTTCAGTTCCTGAGTGCAGATCTACAGCACTTGTCAGTCAGTGGCCATGCTTTGGCGGTGGCTCACATACAAAAAGAGGAAGATTGGCAGTGGATGTTAACTCAGGGCAAATCTTCTTCAGCAAAAAAAAGTCGGGGGGAACTACAGGGTTCTCTACTCATCAAGGGATGTTTAGAATTCTTGTCCCCTAGTAAATATCAGTTGCACTTCACAGTCATTGTCATCTAAAAATGTGCTCCCCTCCCTCCAGTAAATACACAAATATTTACATTCCCTCTGGGAATAGGTACTTTCTCCAGTTGAGAACCACTAGTATATAGCACTGCCCCACAAAAATATGATGTGAGTCACATATGTAATTCTTAATTTTCTAGTAGTCACATTAAGAAAAGTAAAAAGAGACAGGTGAGATTAATTTTAATAATTTATTTTATTTAAACTGATCTAAAAACATTATCATGTCAACATGTAATCCATATAAAATTATTAATTAGATATCTTATATTTTTTTGTACTAAGATTTCAAAATCCTATGCATATTTTGTGCTTATAACACTTAATTTAGACAGCACATTTCAAGTGCTCAATAGCCACATGTGACTAGAGAATAAAATATTGGTATAGATGAATAAATACTCCTAAAGTCCACACGGACCTAGGAGCCCCCTGATGCCTGGAAAACCATGGGGCATGCTCTCACCAGACTTAGATAACCATCCAGGGTAAAAGAGCTCACAAACGGGTTTGGCTGAGATTACTCTCACCAATTAACTGGTTAACAGGTATGTGGAAAGATGAACCTGGGATTTCTGCGGCAGCTGGATCAATTGTATGAAAGAACGTTCTTCTCATCTAGAAATGTTTTAATTGTTAGAGCTGAAAAAATGCACATAATTGGACTTTTGATCCTGCTTAAGGGTATTTTCCTACATGTGATGCTTAAAAATAATTTTACCTACTATGGCCATAAGTGTTCTTTTCTTTTATTTTTGCTGAGGAAGATTAGCCCTGAGCTAACATCTATGCCTATCTTCCTCCACTTTATATGTAGCTCACCACCACAGCATGGCTGGTGAGTGGCGTATGTCCACGTCCTGGATCTGAACCTGTGAACTTGGGCCTCCAAAGCGAAGCTCACCGAACTTAACCATTATGCCATGAGGCCAGCCCCAGTGTTATTTTCTATTGGCATTTTCAAACAGAATATGGCCACAATTCTTTATTAAATCCTCTATTCAAAGGCTATTTGATTTTGAAGTACTCAAGTATTTCCAAGGTCCTCATGCTTTTTATTTTTATAATTTAACTAATGAGAAGCAAATTGTTTTTTCTGGGTGTAGTTTTGACTCACAAAATTCTTCTAGTGATTTCTTTGTTTCTCTTCCAGAGCTTTCATTTTTGAAAAAAATGTTCTTTTTCTCTAGTTAAAATATTGGATTCTTGAAAAAATTTAAATCATAATTTAGATATTCTTCTTTGTTCAGAAGAATAAAAAGCCTGATTCACCCAACCAAGTGGTGGTTGGCAATGTCTCATTCTTTATCCAATGTGTCTACCTCATTAATCTCTCTGTTCGCATCTGGGCTGATCAAGAATTTTGTAACTTTTAAGTGAATCATTCATTTCCATTTACACTTCAACAGAACAATTTTATTGTTAATTGCAGGTTGTGAATAATGATTTATGGATGTACAGGAAGACAAGTATACTGATGAGAAAAATAAAATGAAAATATTCACTCACTGTGCATAACGGAAAATCCCACATTTAAAAATGATCCCCAAGAGTACTTTACTCAGCTAGTGGATAACTTTTATAATGACATGAACAATGACAATCTGTCATAATTAAAAATTTCTTTACGTATTAATTTCACATGTGCATAACTGAATAAAGTAAATTTCAGTCCCCAAACTCTGAATCTCTGAATAAGATCTAGATAGATAGCAATCAACATGTTTTCAACAAAGAGGACTTTCTTATCATTATCCAGTTCAGTAGCAGAGTTTTGAGGCTATGAGTTTAACTTATTTATATCAATGCTCCAGAATTAATAATGTCAAGTATTATAATTTTTTTCCAAAATAAATTATGAAAAACAGTAACAAAATTTTTCTCTTGTGCTTTGATAAGATATTTCGTTCTGATAGAGAAACCATAACCTGGTCAAGACCTGCAAATGTTAAGTAAGGAAATGTCCATTACGATAACAGAAGAGTAAAAATTGTCTTTGATAGTTCAGTAATATATATTTACTGATATATTGGTGAAATTTCGTGTGTAGTCTCTGTAAGACTTAGTATTAGCTTAAGTCTTTCTACCTATCTTAAGCTTAACTGGAGTTGAAATCCCTTCCATTGAAAAATATCCCTTAACCCTGTTAAAAATAGTGGGTATTTTTCATTAACTTTGACTTCATGTTTTTTACGTATAGTAAATGCCAAAGAGAAAACAGATCCCGGGATTAAGTTCTCATTTTTCAACTACAACAGATAATTTATGAATTAATTATATGTTTAGGGATCTTGAATTAGATGATCGCACTATAAAAGGTCTAATTCTTTGTTTGATGCCCAACATACTTTTCTTTCTTCCTCCTTTCATTCCAAGGTGATATACATTGTATATATTCCCAAGCCAATAAAACTGAATAAAAACAATTCTTGCCAGGGTCTTTTCAAGAAAGACTTAGAGTTTTTTCCAGGTATTATTATGAAATTTACAAAACAAATCTGCCAGAATATGCAGAGTTTTGTAAGTAAGGTCTACACTGAAGGATTTCGGAGTCAGTCAGGTGAGCAGAAGAGGGTTCCAGAACCCAGATAGGAAAATGTTTTAGAAGTCAGCAAATGCCTCTCCATTCTCTCAACTTGGAATTGGAGACAAATATCTCCCTGAGTTTCTACTCTTTGGGCTGTTGTTTATCCCATTCTATATGATATATTTCAAATGTTTCATGTTGAAAATAAATCACACACTACATAGATATTTGCTGTTATTTTCCATAAGAAAAATTTAAAAATAGACCTCAAGGCTTGCAGATTTTATATTCAACTACTTGTCACCGCACAGGCCACATGTGTTATGTTGCTGCTAGATGTGATTGAATGGTATATCAATAGGTACCTTTTTTTTCTTTTCATTCTCTCAGTGCCTATGTATGTACCCATGTCTTTTTATGCATGTTGGGTTGGAAATATAAAGACAATTGAAAAAAAGAAAAGAAAATGTGCTACTAAACAGTTGCTCAAATAAGCATTTAAGAACTTAATTTCAGAACTGATACAATGTATCCAACCTAATAGAATAGTTCCTTCTTCACAGGAGGCTTCATGGAGACTGAAGCTGCCGCTCAGGAGTCCCTGGGCTTAGGCAAACTTGGAACTCAAGCTGAGAAGGATAGAAGACTGAAGAAAAAGTAGGTTTGGAGATTTTTTCCTCCTTTTTCTAACTTTTATTTACTCTTTATCATTGTTTGTGGGGAATTAAAAAGAGAGCAGTTGGAAACAAAACAGCAGACTGAGGCAATATTGTCCTGGTGTTCCCGAGAGCATTCTGTGCTCGAGTTTCCTGGTTCTAATGGGCTACAATTGGAAATGACTATATAAATCTTTGGCCTGTAGTAGAAGTAAGAATTTTCTCTAAGAGACCAAAACTCAAGTATATTTAAAATACTTAAATGTAGCCTTACCAATAATGTAGTATTTTCTTTGATGTTAAAGTCCATACTGAATTGGGATGAGAAAATGAGAGTGTACACCATCCAACTTTGTGTTCCCTCTCATGACAGTTAAAGCCTCTCCTCTTAAAATGGAGTATTTAAAAGGAGAACATTTCTCGGACTGATTGAATAGAAACTTATTTTAGACTCCCGGCAGATTGTTTTGCATCTGTCAGGAAACTGATAATGTATCGTTTCATTCACATATAATATGCAGCATTTAAATGTTGAGTCTTAGCAGCTGTTAGAAAGCAAGAGGGGCCATAAATAACATATTTTTAAAGTACGTAGTAACGTTTTTAGTGATGAAGTAGCACCTTTAGCATATGTTCTTTAAAGCCAAAGAATTTCTCTTTATTCCAGAATCTACTGGTCAACTACTCCTTTTCCTCCTTCTCAAATATTTATTGCAGTATGATTATAATTTTCATGTTTACCTTCTTTCCTATGAAAGAATGGTCACTGCTCTGGTCAGCATTTTGGTAACAGATATTCTCACATGGTTAAAAGTATTCAGTCTAATCAATTTACATCATATTTTGCCTTCTCACCTGCTTTGCAGAAGTTTACTAATAAGGAGGAAATATATACTTACAAGTTATAGAAGAGCTCACTAGCCTAACTATCTCAGGAATTTTCTACTTATTACATTTTGATATATCCAAATTTAGTGGAAATACTGTGCTGAAAAAGGAAGTGGCCTTAGGAGCATTATTTCTTGAATAGAATTAAATGTGGAGTCACGTTCAAGGCTAGTAAATATTTCTTCTTTCGTTATTGATCACTCAAAAATATAATTGAATACTATCATAATCTCTTGGAAATCTCCTAATTTTATATATTCTTATTAAGGAATGTTATATTCAATTGTATGGTTATTTATTGGGAAAAAATCTTCTAAAAATTTTCTCTTTGTTAGGTTCTTTAAAACTTATTTCAAATCTAAAGGACTTTTAATTTTATTTATTTAAAATTACTTCAAGTCTAAAAGAATAAGAGCAATCAAACGCAACCTGGTTAATGGACTTTTTTTATTTCCCTTAAGCCTTAATTCTCATTTTTCCCACGATGAAATGTTTACAACTAATGGCGATCTGACCAGCTGTCACACTGCGTACAAGGTTGATATTGTGGAAGTGCATCACACAATTCATTCGTTGTTTATGGGACCAAGTTAAATGTCCTTTTTAACAGTTACCAAAGTTAAACATTTCAATTATAAAATGATTTTTAAGTAATATATTTAAAGTTAAAGGTTAGCTATTATTAATTTTATACACTATTAGAATGATTTAATATTAATTTTGTGGATTATTTTTCAGATCCTAAGTACACTCACAGTCAAAAACTGATTTTAGTTTTCGACTTAGTGTGAAGATCTTACTAAGCTTGACTTTCGTGTTTTATTTTGCAGTATGTTTCAGCAAAATAATTTTAAGATGTATTAAACAGAATACTTGTCTTTAATATTAAGAATATTCTATAATACAATAAAGGCTAACATTTCTCTGTACAACTTTTTCCTATAGAGTAATAGTGTTTGGGTTAAAATGAATCCAAGAAGGCAAGATAGAGTTAACTAACGGAAGGATGGAAGTATTTCTCTTATTGTTGACTATCCCATAGCAAGAACTCTAGGAGCAAAAATATGCAATTAGTAATCACGAGACTTAGTAAATAAGTACTACCACTTATTCAGGGCTTGCATGACATTGTGTCTTGATTTCTAGGTTGCCAAAAAGTGAAGTGTCTTCATGTAATGAGTTTTATAAGACAGACACGATAAATTACTTTTAAATTACATAGTTTCAGACTTTATTTCTATCAGATCTTATCATTAATTATTATTAAACGTTGACTACTAGTTCTTGAATTTTTTAAAGTATTTAAAATTTTATTTAAACAATTCCAATTTTCTTTTTTTAAAAGACATTATATCCTCTTTAAGTGCTTCAAGGAATCATACTGTTTTATGTGTTCAGATTTCATGGTTACTGGACTTCTTTCAAGATGGAAAAAAAATTCAAGCAGATTTTATTGAAAAAATAAACAAAAACAAAAACGGAGCAACTTCTTTCAGAATGTAGAACACTATAAGTTGTACGTGTATAGTTGCAATGACTGTGGTCTCCTGCTAGTTGTTTTCTACATTCTATCCACTGACCAACCAAAATGATGTTTCCAGTACAACGTACTTAACTTAGACCTACGGTCCCTGCCCCCAAATTCATATCAGAGACCGGTTACTCTCCGTGAGAACAAGCAGAACTGGAGAAAAATATCGTTTTCAACTTCACTAAGATATCAGGTATCTACAGTTGACAATCTGTGAATTTAAATTTAGCTGGGAGAAATCTTCTCTAAAGAAGTTAGTTACAACATATTTTTAAAAACCATATGGGGAAGATAGTTTCAGAGAGCAGCGTTCGTTCAAGACTTTCCAAATTCTTGTGAAGTTCAGAAATTTATAATGTTGGCAATCTCAAACAAAAGTCTAATTTGAGCTACGCTTACCATCAGCAAATTAAACTACATAGATTAGAACATCTTACTAGATCTGTCTTCCTAATTTATTCCACTTTTGTTTTGCTTTCTGGTGCAGCATTTGTTTTGCTTACATTTCCAGCTATTGTCGTAGGATGAGAAAAAGGAAATCAAGAATCCTGAATCTGCTAGAACATCCACTGTTCCAGAAAATCTTGTCAACCTTTACCTTTCTGCATTGGGTATTTTCACGCAGATGCTATTGTCCATCAGTGCAACTAGGCCTCAAGTCCATCTATTATTGTCCCAACTGCTTCAATTTGCCTTATCTTTCTGTACATTCCTTCAAAGCTTCAATTCCATAAATTTCTCCAGGAGGTTTACATACACTTGATACCTACAATAATTGTGTCAAACTGAAACTCATCTAGTAATTCTTCGAATACTTCACATTAATTTTTCTGGTCTTCCTCATCAAAATTTGACCAGTTTTTCCGTAGCTTCATGGTATACCTCTCCTAATCTTTAAGGATTGAGGCACTTCCTGTTCTCAATATCTGTCTACATGTTAAAATTGTGATTCTCCGTAGTTTTCTCAGTGTGGGCTCCCTCTGGAGTGTCACTACTCTCTGAGATCTTATCCATCATCCTTTGATTTCATTGGTCTCCAAGCATCTTTTCTGGTTTAACATGAACTAAACATCTTTCCCATTTCTAAAACTCACATTACAAGCAACTAGACCTGAGAAGTTCACCTCTTCTCTTTCATACTTGTCACCCTGATCTTCAAGAACTTATTTCTCTTTTTTAGCTCTCCAGCCAATGTTTTAAGCTAACCTAAAGCTACTTGCTCAGGATGGCCAAGTAAAGCCAACCACATAGCTACAAAAAGTAACTGCATGGCATAATGGAAGCTATTGTAAGGTCAAAAACTTGCTTGCTCTGGCCCGTCAAAAACCTCTATTTCGGAATGTTCTTTAACTCCTCAAATTTCACTTAGAGTCTACATGCAGATATTTTAGGACTCAACAAATAAAAACTCTGTTTTTTGCGTAAGTTTAGAATCTATTTGATGATAGACAAAGGATTCAGACAAATTAGAGATCAAAATGCCAGCTTTGTGGCCAATAGAGCTGTTAGAATATGACTAAGGTATTTGGCCAAAAAGGGGTTTCCTAAAATCTGAACCCCAAAATTAGATAAACTTATTTGACTCAGAAGAAGCTGGATAGTCTCAGGCTTCTGAGGTACACAAATATAAGCTTCACCTCTTCTTAAAAACGGCATCTACAGGGCCTGGGCCCATGGCCTAGTGGTTAAGTTTAGCACACTTTGCTTTGGCAGCCTGGGTTCCTGGGTTCAGATCCCAGGTGTAGACCTACACCACTCATCAACCATGCTGTGGTGGTGACCCACATATAAAGTAGAGGAAGATTGGCAACAGAGTTTAGCTCAGGGCTAATCTTCCTCAGCAAGGAAAAAAAACCCAGCATCTACAATGTTATGTTTCTATAAACAGGTTACTCTAGAATCAAGGACCTGAACTCATAAGGAAGGAAAAGAAATTTTATGTCATTAGGATCTTTGCCTAAAGAAGAGTTTTCAAAGTATTAATCTAAAATATATTTGCATTACTATCTCATCAGATTTCTTAGCTTTTTTTCCCTGAAATATAATTAACTGCTGATTTCCCAAATCATCGTCTCTGGAAATGTAATGATAGGGTGCATGGCAGCCTTCCAGAGTCCTTGAGCCCTGAGAATACAGTTTACACCTAAAATTAAATGATAATTGCTAAAAGTGTAAAACTGCTGGTTTACAGTAATTTTCCCTCAGAACTTTGAAGATATTGCTCTTCTGGCTTCCAGTTATGTCTAATGTCAATTGATTTTCACTTTTTTAGGGTTTCTTTTTTATTATTTCTCTCTCTCTCTTTCTGAAATTTTTAAGATTTTTCCCTTTCCTATGGGGTTCATAAATGTCACAAGTATGTTTCTATTCAAATATATTTTGTTTCATTTTTCTATTTATACTTTTAGTCTGCAGACATGTTAGATTGGACTGTCTTACCTGTATTGACCTAAAGGATTTTCAGTTCCAGGCTCAACTTTGATTCCAGAAGCTTATTTTTACAGAGACTTATGTGATAAAAGAAAAAATTGCGTGTTTCAGTAGAAATATACCTGTCTAATTCTCACAACAGTCTTTGATAGTCAGTGAACATTTTAAAATTGACCAAATACCTAGTGAATGGCTACGTATCTCCAGAAATATAAAATCTGAAATCTTTATCTTGTTTTTATCTGCTAAATATTTCACTCCTGCATTTTTAACACTGTATAATTTTTTATTAAAATATTATGCATGCTGAAAATCTTCTGTATCTTGAGACTTAAATTGAAAGATACCATATGAATATTAATATACTGACTAACGTCACTTTCAATCTTTAGTTACAATACAGGTAATATATTATATGTTAAAATTTGCTATGTTCTCCTGAATGTATATCATTGCTGAGTGAATATGGATTTCATATTTGAAATCAATTTTTCAACATCATTAAAATGAAATTAACATTCCGACTCAGCTGCCAGCAGCCTCCCCCAGAGAAGCAGTCCTATCCTTGGAGCGTGGCAGTCACAGTTAATCACTACCAACGGATCTTCATGTTAGAACTTCAAAGACATAAAAGTGAAGCTCCATAGATTTAGTTAATTTATTTCCATTGCAATCCTAAGGGTCTCCTTCAGTGCATAATCTTTAATGTGCTTTGAGACTCCGCATTTTTAATCTTTGGCATTTGGAAGGTTCAGCGTTTGCATATCTCTAAGCAAAATAAATGTCACTAAAAATATTCATAATTAAAGGTATCACAGATATTCTACAACATTCTTCCATTTAATAAATATTTATTAAGTGCCTATGTGCCAAGTTAAACTTATAAATGAGTTGTGTTCCAGAGGTTAATTTGTGAGACATGCGTTAGAAGCTTTGAATATTTCCCATTTAAGTTATGCTATATATATGGAAGCTAAATGTCTTTTCTTCCCCCACAAAAATCTATTTTGTAAGTGCGCTGTAGGAACTGATTCTGGCTAGATAAAACAAAAAGAGGAGTCACAGTAGAGTATCTCAGAGATTGCAGAAACAACAGAGCCGGGACAACTCCGAAATTTCAACAATAAGAGATTTTGAAGTATTTCTCTAGGGTGTTGTCAAGAACTCATATTTTCTATTTCACCCCATTCTGAATTTTAAATTCCTGGGTGAAAGCATCTGATTGGCCTAGTGTGGAACAAATATTTTCACTTGGATCAATTAGTTCTAGTCAAGGGTTCATTTAGTACAGACATGGCTACAGGAAAACACTCTGAGCACCAACTCAAAATGACCTGACGAGGTCAAATATTTCAGAGCCTAAACCCAATGTTCTCAATATTTCTCTGGGAAAATCTGTACTGATTTCCTACTTGGAACTCCAGCAGTATGTCTTCTCTGCCTGCGCTGAGCTGGATATAGCTCATTAGCTCTCAGCTTGCCTTCTGATTATGGATAGTCCTGCTTAGCTCCAACTGTAGACAATTGTAAGAATTCTTGAAGCTAAAAAATAATAACATCCAAAGACTAAAGGCCAAAACGCATTGAAATTTGTTGGGAAAAATAAAGCCAAGGGACATCCAAGTGCGTTCAGATGTATTTGATCGATTTGGTGGAAGGAAAAGAACGTAGAAGGAACAGGACCGCTGCTGTGAGCCAAGGGCGCAATGTTAGCAGACTACAGAGTAAGTAGAACACAAGCCCTGTACGGTCTCTGTATTTTCTGCCCAGGAGACAAATATTTGACGTGGAAAAAGTAAAATAAGAAGTAGTAATGGAAAATTAAAACCTAAGACAGTTACATGTACTAGAAGAATGACCTCTTTTTCTAAATAAATCCATATCATTTGTCCGGATTGAGATAAATGCTAGATTAAGGGAACATGCAAATGATAACTTTTTACTCATTCATTTAATGTCTATTATGTCTCAAGAACTGTGTTAGAAACAACTGACATTCGAATTATACAGTTCCATTCTTCAAAGAGCTTGCAGAAGACAGACATGAAAACAGATTATTGCACTTAAGCATTTCTGGGGCCGTGATCACTTCTTTAAGCCACTGGTCTTTGAACAGAGTGAGAAAAGTGCCACAAGCCTAAAGCCACCTAATGTTCTTACTTAAAAGTTGTTCCAAGCTAAAGACTGGTCAGCTCACTGTTAGTTTCCAAAATAAATGTACAACATTTATTAGATTACTTTTGTGCAATAAAAAGGGGATTATTAATAACCAAGAATAAATAGACTTTTTAAAGAATAAACCCTTAACTTTTTCAAAGATTTTCTAGACATGTAGATGAGGAAAAATACTATGGAAATATCATTTCTTAAGTTCAGCATGGTATTTAATTTACTTATTGCTGATACTTCTATACATAATATTGGAATGAGACTAACAGAATGGAGTTATAGCTGATGAGACCACTGTAATCAAAGGGACTGAACAAATGAACTGATAGTGACTGAATGAAACAAAAGGTGGCAGGCTCAACACTTTTACAAGTGATTTAAATGAAACTATCTGATTTGTGGAAGAGTGAAGCCAGAGGCACAATTAAGTTTTTAGATAAATTATTCTGTTTAAGGAAGACCGTTACAGAGAGATCTAAATCTAACAAGATGAGTTTAATAGGGGAATTTATATAATTCTGTATCCAACTTCGTGACTATACTTACCGATTCTTGGGTATAAGAGGGTATATATAATTTTAACTGCAACTCCTAAGAAAAATGTTTCTGCAAAAAAGGCAAATTAGCAATGCCTGACAAGGAAATTAGTGGTTTTCAATATCTGTAAAAGCAATTGATAGAGGCAAACTTCTATGCACTGACCAGATCGTTACTGCATATTGAGTTAATTTCTGGGAAATATACTTGAAGCAGATGTATTCAAACCAGCATTGTTCTGAGACACATGACCAGTGTAGCAAGGTGATACCAAACTGTGTCTTCAAGGAGTACTAGAAATAATTAGGAATGTGTGGCGTGTAGAGAACAAAGATCCAGACGCTGACAAAAGAAAGAGCAATTAGACTTGTTCTTTATGGCTTCATGATAAGATCTTGGGCCAAAAGTTAGAGGTCATTACAGGTAAATTTGAGCTGAGTCTGAGTGAGAACTGTTAACAATCACCAATCTGGGAAGAAAGAATGGACCACCTAGAAAGAGCTGTTCCTCAGGATTCTGCCCAATATAGACGTGCCAAGCATGGGTATGTGGTAGGATAATTACATGGGGGATTCGAATTTCAGCTGAGAGATCGTATTACGTGCTCTTTAAATTGTCCCTGCCCTGGGATTCTATGATTCTCTATATAATTCAGAGAACTGGACTCAAGAGAACCTCGGCTTTTTAAGCATTGCAGTGTCTGACATATTAAGTACTCAAAATTTATGTCCTGAAAAATTGAACGCTTGAATAGAAGCTGAGGAGGGAAAGAACTCTACGGTGAAGAAGAAAACCTAAGAAAATGGAACAGGAACTGAGGCAGTGACTTCTACCCTGAGGACCAACCAGAAAACTGGGCTTCATCTTTGCCCTCATTCTTCTTTGTCTTTATTCTTCCTCTGTGCACCTCCCTTTACTATCACTATCACCTCCCTATACCGGCACTATCACCTCCCTATACTACCACTGTGTATATTATCTCTTTAAACTCTCTCAAATGAATTGATTTCCTTCTTTCCTTTCTCAGGCCATCATACTAAAATAATTTCCATACTTCCAGTCTTGTCTTCCTGTAATCCACTCTTCACACTTCAGCTAAAGAGATCGACCTAAATCACATGTCTGAAAGCCCTCAATTATTCTCTCACGTTGCTAGGACAAATTCCAAATGCCTGTATATAGTCCAGAAATCCCTGTGATATCTGATCCCTGTTTATCTCACCAGTTTTATCTCTCCCTACTTCCCATCTAGCATGCTGTGGTCTTAGTAGACTTAGTATCTATTTCTTGTTTATAATTATTCCTATCTCCTTTTGCATATATATCCTGTTTCTTTTTCCTCCACGTCTTTTGTATAGTGATGAGAATAATTATTTTATATGTGATCAATAACTAATAATCACACCAGGCAGTTAAATATGCTAGGCACTATTCTACACATTTTACACATATTATCTCTTTTAATTTTCACAAGTCTTTGAGGTAGAAATTGCTATTTCCTTCCACACATGAGAAAACATGGGTTTCCAGGCACCGTGGTATAGAAAAGCTCAGATCTCCTGAGCACAGTTTTCCTCTGAATTACTTAGGATCTTAGGATGCTAAGGCCATGATGTAAGGAGTGTGTAGTCTACGCTCTCAGCTGGACCTTGAATACCCTATCTAATTTTAAATGGTCTACATAGGAAGTCAAAAAAAATCCCTCTCTCTCTTTATACTCTGAAAAGAGTAGCGTACTTTTTCCCCTAGAGAATTAGCTTCTTATCCAACTCTATCTGTTCCTTCAAAATAATCAACAAATATATTTAAACCAAACACCCTTTCAAGACGGTGAGGGGGAGGTAGTTTCAAAGCACAAGATGCAGCCATGTTGTAAAATTGCTTTTTTTCTGCTATAATGAGCCCTATATAATATTTCAAAGTTAGATGTAAGAATAGTAATGATCACTAATAAATAAGGCATGTAAGAAATTTAAATGTGTACTTGAATCAATCTAACATCATTCATTCCAGTAAAACTTACAAAGTCAGTGTCAAATAACAAGGATAATTTAGTTCCTTTTTTAAAAGAAAAAAATTCAGTAATTAGGGTGCATTTAAAGAAATGCTGACATCTTACTCCAGAAAGAATTCTCCACATTTGTTTCCACAAATATAAGTTCTTATATTACCTGTGTATTGTCTTTTTCATAAAGTCTTTGAAGATGTGGTTTCTTCCTATAGTTATTTAAAATTAGCCATTCATGAAACAAGCTTCTCATCCTTGTTTCCACACTTCTGAGACAGGCAGGGATCACTTATATCCTATTGACAGGTTTATGTAAAGAAAAGTCTACACCAAAAGCTTTTCATTCAAAAATACACGTGTATGTGTGTATATGTATATTTTATGCATATGTATATACAAACATACAATTAAATGTCTTTATTTCAGATTCTGCATAATCAAAACTTTAATTTTGGGCTTATCTGGGTTAAATTTGCTAGGCACATGACCAAGAAAATTCTCAGAAGAATAAAGATTTCTGGACCTTTTTTAAAGTTTCAAATACTTTAGCTATTGGAAGTCAATATTAACTTTATAGAAAAGTTATTTCTGAACGAGTGTGCTGATGAATCATATTTAAAACTTCTGAACCATTCAGACACCTCCCATGGTCATATTCTGAATCTTGTCATTACCCCAAAATCATTCTTATCTCAAAATTGCTAATTCAAGCATATTGTTTCTTCCTAATCACGGTCTTCTCCTTTCAGCTGGCTTTATCAACTTCTTCCACTATCGTCTTTTATTAGCTTGGATTCTTTCTCACTGCATGAGCCCCGTTCTGTCCTCTCCCTTCTCCCTATTTAACTTAGATTCCATGTCCATTATTTCAGCACTCTTTACTCCTCTTTCACTTGGTCACATCTGCATATCGTAACTATAGCCACTAGTGAATTTTCTTTTTCCATGTCTGTACTTGGGCACCTCTTTGCTGCTGGAGAATATTAACACAGGGGAATTTGGACCAGCTTCATTTGGGAATTCAGCACTTCCCAGTAATCCCAATATTTTTCTCTCACCAGTCTTCTTCCTACTCTCTGCATCTTTTGATGGAGACCTCCACTGCCCTCAAACGTGCGTCTTCTGCAGATGAGTTCACATTCCACCTTAGAGGGAGAGAAAAAAGAGAAAGTTCTCTGAATTATTTGCTGCCAAATACACACTAACATTTGCCCCCATCCTGCGTTACTGCAGAAAACCAGGCTTCTCTCTTCTTACTTAAGACCATCCCCTCCCTTTGAATTATGTTATGCCAATTTCGCTCCATGTTGCTCTTGGAGCTTCAAATTCTGCTCTCTTCTGTGTTGTGACCATCAGCGTTTAAACATTCTCAAGTCTCACCTATTAAAAGAACTTCTTTCTTCATTCCACTTTTCCACTCCAGTTACTACCCATTCACTCTCCAATCTGGTGTTCATAATTGATTTAAAAATATTTCTGAGTCGACAACTTAAACTTTAAGAAGCAGGAGGCAGCTATATTCCCCACACGAAGCCCATGTAGTGAATTATTTCTCATGCGAAGTTTTACATCCAAAATTGACTAGTTTATAAACAAGAGAGGGCCCACTCATTTAGGAAGAGATCGAGAAGGTTAAAGTAAGACAACTGAAAAGTTTAAGGCCCTCATTTTGGAATACAAGACATCTGTTAGCTGATAATGCCCTCTTGATGTGTCTGGATTTTTGCTGTTGTTCCCAAGGAAAATATTATGCCAGTCATTGGATTTGATCTTATTCATTACATGGCAACTTAGAACCTGTTCTTTTCTACATCAATTAAAAGTTATTATTTGCCTATTAATAACAGTGGCCTTTAACTGAAGAACATTAATTCTTGACAATCTCTCTTGCTATTATCATAACCTTGAAAATCTGGAGTGAAAAGAAAAAAAATGAGGTTATGTGTTATTGTAAATAACTGCATGTAGAAAAGAACATCAATTTTTATATGAAGAAAAATTAAACACTTTATCCAGACCAGAAAAACTGAAAATATATATTACCTCTGACATAAATTTATAATATATTAACACAAAATTTTTCACAGTCATTTATGAGTATAGCTTTCTGTCTTTTGCAGATTTTTTTTGAAAGTTATGAGCTGAAATACTTACTATTCTAAAAAGATCGCTGCTCAGTATTGCTCTTAAATTAATTGACTTAGGAGAAGAAAGTTCACAGAAACTATGAGAAATCAGACAACTTACACAAATTGATAATAAATATATTAGAACTTTAAGCCATACTTTTTGAGTAATATCTTTTTATTTGTATTTCCTGTTCATTTTAATAATTTCTCTTACATTTTATATTTAAGGTATTTTTATTGGTACAAATTCATATTTTAAAAAACAATAACTAAAAGTGTGAGAAATATTAATATTCCACTGTGTGCAGATTTAATCAACTTGTTTTATCTGAGAGCCAGTCCTAGATAGCTGGGAGGCTGGGGAAGATCATTTTGTCCCTGGTAATAACTGGCCCCAAATAATTTTGGCAATTTTCATGGAAAGCTCAGAAATTCCCTTTTTTTCAGAGCTCATCAAAGAGTTCACAGGTATGTTGACAGGAAAACCACTTTAACCACCTAGAAGCTATCTCTATTTGGTCTTAATTTTCTTTCTCCTGCGCGTATGATGTGAAAAATATGCCTTAAATTTCCTAAGACATTCTAATCCCAATTTCTATGGACGTTTATGTTTTTGCTTGTGTGAAAATTCGAAGAGCTTGCCACAGCTGTTCTGGAGCTGGGTCAAAGAATATGCATTCTCCAAAACATCCATTTCACAAAATAATACATGGTTTCTCTGAATGAATGCATTTAGAGGAGGCACGTGCACGGTGTTCCACTGCACGTCGAGCTTTTCTTTATAGTGGTTGTGTAGTAAAAGAAGAAACTATCTAACTTGCTTGATTTCTAAAGTAGAATTTCTGCTTCATATTTTGTTATATTGAATATATTTTGTGAGTTGTAAAGTTTTATTTTTCTAAGAATGAGTCTATTATATGCTTGAATAGAAAATTTAAAATAATATTACCATGGCTTTTTGTTAGATTATTTAAATTCCATATTTTCCCAGTGCCTCCACTATATCCAGGGAGCAAATGGGCTACTTCAAACATTATATTTAAATCAGCATTGTTTTTGTGATGATTTCTGGTGATAATGGTGAACCAATCTAGTTCATCTTTATTTCCTCAGAGCAACGTTTATAAACATCTGTCTAAATAAACGTTTCTATTGAAAGAAGCTCAATTGGCACAAACGCAACATTTATTTTGCCAGTTCAAATAGAGGAGGAGGAAGTTCTGTGACAAGTGAAGACTGATAGAACTCTTTTATGCTTTTTCGTGTTCTGATTACCGGCACATACACATTCACAAAAATTATTACTATTATTATGACAGGAATGTACAAATTCCTTCTTGCCCCTTAATTTGGGGCAACTTAATTTGTTGAGGAAGTTGAAGATCAGAACCTACTAGGAATTTTCAATAAACCACGTACGAGAACTAGAGTCCAGATATTCTGCCCCTCAAACCAGTGCGTTCTTCAAGTTGCTGCCTCCCTAGAAGTCGGCTGTGCTTTTTCTTGAGCTCTGACCGCAGGCTTATAAGGCTGTGTGAGAACCTGAGCACCACTTAGTAAGTTATTGCTTCTGTTTGTAAAACAACCCAGGAGTGGCCTGTGGTAATGTTTTTGGACAAGGTGCCTGATTTCCTCCTGGGGTATAGCAGAGGATGGGAAAATGTGGTCATGCATGTTTCAGAGTGGCTCATTTTCAAGAGACAGACTTACTGGTCAGCTATTAAACTGCCCTCAGCCTGATGCTTTTGGACGCAGTGAGTATGTGTGTCATGGTGAAATAAAAAAGGACACCAAGTCTTTCTCATATCTGAGCTTTTGCACATCTGAAATGATGCTCTTGTTTTATTCCATGGCTTTCTTTGGATTGAAATGTATCCATTAACATTTGTGTGCTTTTCTTTTCCATCCATCCTTCTCCATCTCATGAAAAGCACATCAGGGTAAGTTGAATCACAATGGCTGCTGAACATGTTTATTTTCAGCACCATCCTATTTTTCTTTTATCTTTAGTATTTCTCTTTTCAGTTGTAACACAAGCTGCACTGCCTCTGACATAAAATGAAAATTATGAAGTGTACTCATTTCCACACCATACAAGGAATCATTGGTTCAGAGAAATGTTCACGTTCAAATTAATTATGGTGGCTTTTCAGGCACTTCTATTTCTTCAGTTCTATGAGACACACATCAAAGGACATTCCCAATGTCACTTCCCCTAGTTCTCAAGTCATTCTCTAGGAGTTAGTGTGGCCTTCAATGAGGCTTAAGAAATAGTGCAGGCCTCTTCAGTCCTTGTGACTGTGCCACATGACTGCATCTGCCTGTGGGTTCCCCGGTGATTTGTGGAGCTCAACCAGCATTATAGTCAAGAGACAAACTTGTCATTTACTAGAACTTTCTCTTAGATGAAAAGGGTTAAATGCTGGGTCTTCTCCAGTAGAACTTTTACACCTAGATTCCAAAGTCGTCATTGGTTTTGGACGTTATTTTCATTGTTTTCTGTACTGCTGGTTAATTTTTAAAGCTTTAAATATCTATACCACTCGGATTATCATTTTAAATTTGAAATCCTACTCTTTGAAATAAAATTAAAATATGTTATCCTTTCCTAAAACAAATTGGGCTCCAAAGTAAAACAAGTATTATGCATATAATATTTATAAATATTTGCTTTAGTGTCAAGTCTTGCATTGGCAACATGGTGAGCTGTTTAAACACCTTGTCTGGGGAGAGGTATTGCTTTTCAATTCAAAGTAAAAAATATTGGGAGGAGAAATAAAATGGCTCCAATGAGATACAATTATCCAAGAAGCTACGGAGCATGTCACCAATTGGTTGTGTGAATATTTTATAAACCAATATAAGGCCATGTGCTTGGAAATACTACTTAGTTCATTAGAATCGTTTATATTTGATATTTTTTTCTGGCTCTAATTTTAAGTTACAGTGACTACTACTAATTATTTAGCAATACAGTATTGATTTCAGCTAGGATAATTTATGATATTAAGGAAAGCTCTAGAAGGTGTTCTTAAAAATGAAAAGTAAGCTGTGATTAGAATACCATTCAACTATGCTGGCCAAATGCAAGTTGTAAGCTCTTATTTTTTAAAAATAATAAATATTCTGACGCTGGATTTTTAAACCATTATTTTAATCTCATCATGTAATATTGGTCTTCCATTTTCTAATGATTTTTAAGTTTCATGAGGAATGTAATCCCAAGAAATGAAACTTTATGTCCCTGTCCCTTTTCAAAATAAATATTGAAAAATAATGAGTGCATAATGCCTTGTCATTTATTGATTAAGAAACTGATATAATTGCTTCAATTCTAAAATTCAATTTCTTGCTGTCTTGTACAGACTTCCATAACTTAAACATTTCAGGACCCCAAAACCTTTTTCCCAGTACAATTGCTAAAAGAAATCTTAGTAGGATAAAGTGTTAGGAGAAGATAATGCAGTCATAGTGAAGATGTGGGAGGGTGTGAGGTGGAAAGAACATTGAATTAGGAAGCAGAAGACAAGAGTTTAAGCCCCAGCTATTCCATTTGTTTGCTGCACACTGTTGAGTGATTGACATATTCTCTGTACTTACTAATATGACTGTCAACTTCCTGCTCTTCACAGGAGTATAAGAAAATTTGTATAATCTCAGACGCATGGCAACTATAAACTTCAAATCTGAGTTAAAGAGGCCTTAAAATTAGATGAAGCGCTAAAGCAATCTAGTCTAAATGATGTCAAATAACCTATGAAAAATCACCAGCCATCCTCCAGTGAGTCCCCAGTTTACCATCAGCAGGTGTCTGGGGAGAACAGACCACAGTGTCTTGCAAAAGTGAAACTGTTACATGAAAAGTAATACAGGCCCCTCTAGTCTTCAATAACAGCCTGAGTAATTCTATTGCTCTGTCACATTTGTGCATGTGTGTGTGTTTATACCTTTGTAATGGTTTTAAAAGTGATTAAATTCAAAATAAAGTGAGTAGAGAAATTACAGAAATCCCAACTCAAATTCACAAATAAATTAAATTTCTTTTTTGAGACTATACCCTCCATTTCGCAGCTTGAAGAAGAAAGGTTTCAATCGGAATGAACTTTGGTTTTAATATAATCAAATTATTTTAATTCTAAACAACCTTGCTTGTGTTCTTGGAATCTAAATAGAACACCACTTCAATGTGTAATGGATTTTTATGCACAACTTCATGTGAAAATGGGCCATAATAGGACACACAAACACATGTACACTTGTGTTTGCACACACACAAAATCACAGTATGCGGCACATTCAAAATCAAGTCAACCTTGTTAATGTTGAATTTGAAACTTTTAACTGTATGGAGCTAAATATGTATATTCAGGCAATCAATGTTCTGAAGCAGCTGATGGGATTTGTGACATACTCTGTTTAGAATAATTATGTTAATTAAGATATGTATTTCCAGCTTGCAGAGGTTAAAAAAAATTGGATGGCACCAAATTTTGTTCACATTTGGTGACCAGAATTTAAAACAGTTTCTCATATATGTAATTTTGATTTTCATAGAATTTATCAACAAGTATGGATTCCTGAATGATAAGATTATAGCCCCTTGTCTGATTGAAATTTGAGGATGTCATATCCTGTTTACCCTCCTGGCTGTTGAATTTTAATTGAACAAGATACATTTTACAGTTAATAACGACATGAATTCTATGGAAGTTTACTGCTAGTGTTATGTAAGGAAGATTTATTCTCTGTGCTACACTGTTAAGAAGTAGATTCAACTGTCAAATTATTTTGACTTATGTTTTATTCTTGGTTCTTATTGAGCCACATATTTATTTCTTCTGGTTATATCAATAACTAAGTACTCGTCACGTGCCACAGTAAATGAATAAGTCCTAAGGATAAATTTTTCAGCCAGAGAATTACTTTGTATTACAATTACATAAAATCAATTAAACTAAAACAAATTACAACAAATTCAGCTTTTCCATCCCAATTAGATAAATGAGACTAACCTCCTTCCTCTGGCCAGTATGTATAACCTGATGTTAGCAAAGAATAACCAGAAAAGAAAAGTCAGTTTTTTCTTTCTCTTATAATATTGAAGATTAAAATGTGTGCGAATGAGGGTGGAGAGACTATATATATTAACCAGGAGGTCAAATAAATATATGCCACTTCTAAATATAAATGAACCACAAGAAAAGATAGAAAAGTGATTGACAATCATTTCATTTAACACTAACAATGAAGTGGATGTTATTGTCCTCCTATCTCAGTTAGGAAAAGTTCAGAGAGGTTGATCACCTAAAGGATGGTATAGGGGTTAAGGGAGCTGACTCTGCAGCCAGGTTGTTAGGGCTCAAATTCTGGCTCTGCCACCTGCTGGTTCTGTGACTCAGGTGGTCTCTGTTCTTCAATGTCTTCACCTGCAAGTGGGTATCAGTATGTATCTTATTGGGTTGTTGTGACGATTAAATGAGTTAGGATAGCACATCACACATAGTAAGTGATGAAAGCACGTTAACTATTACTATCTGGAATCCAAACCCTAATTTGTCTACACGCAGAAACTTTGCTTTTTCAAACCACAACATGATATCTCAGAAAAATATGAAGCAGTTCATCAGAACAAGAGAGCACATTAGATAAATCTCTATTATGGTACTTACTGCATTAAATTGTAGTAAAACTTATTTAATTACATTTAATTTTTAAAAAAATTTTCAATGAAAGGTATAATAAGTACAATAACTGGAGTATATACAAGTTATAGTATTTGTGTAGAAGAGAGAATTCTGCCTGAGAGAGGTCTTGCAATCTTAACAGGAAGGATAAAGCATGAGCTGTGTCTGAAGGATAAGCATGAGTTTGTCACGATTGTGACGCAAAGAAGGATGTTCCAGGAAGGAGGAAAAGGCATATACAAAGTCGTGGAGGGTAAGACAGGATGAAGTATTTGGAGAATGACAAATATTTCGGTACTGATTGAGCAAAAGAAGCTGGGGAGACTGCCAGAAGCAGATCACTAAGGGTCTTTTCAGTCATGCTAAGATATTTGACCTTTATTTTTAGGACAATGAGGAGGTGTTTAAGTAGGCAAGGCTTATAAAATATTTGTGTTTAGAAAAGTCTCACTGGAGGTTGTAAAAAGTGTGTGGAGGGGCAGTTATCGAACAAGAGACAGAGAGACTTGGCAGTCAAGGAAAGTTCTCATTCCTTTTCGAGGTGCAATAAGTAGTTAGATGTTAACAAAAACCTAGACTACTTAAAAAGCTCCCTATAACCAAGGATCCTAGATGACTGTCAATGCTGAGCGTTTTGTGGATTACAATATAGCAATTGTTCAGAAGATATGCTTAGCTAAAGCATGCAAATAAAAATGTGTAGTGCAGTGGAAGAGCAAACTCATCTCCAGGACTTTAGAGTCTTGGGAGGGAGAAGAGGCCCATGCATATGGCGCTAATCACCAAACTCTATGGTGATGCTGACACCCTAAGATTCCAGCTTTTAAATAATGAAAGAGTCATTATGGACTAGG
The DNA here is from genome assembly GCF_021613505.1 of Equus quagga. NCBI lineage: Eukaryota > Metazoa > Chordata > Mammalia > Perissodactyla > Equidae > Equus > Equus quagga. The sequence goes on from NC_060285.1 coordinate 37,541,768, forward strand.
ATGATCACAAATAAAAGGAAGGTCATGACTTAGGCAAACTGTAAGATTTTGCTAGTCGAAGAAGGCGGGGAAGAACTTACCAGCTCTGGAAAATGGTACTTGCAAAGGTGGAATTGGTCATGCACAACTTATTTGCCCAAGTAAGTTTTCATTTCTGATTAGAAGTAAGGGAAGATGATTAGAAAGGTGAATCAAGACTAAACCAACTTTCATCTTTGTAATCCATGTTGAGGGTGACACTTTAAGCATTTGAGCAACCAGTGAAGAGTTTTCAGAGGACAGTGCTATGATAAATTGCTGTTTCCTTTGTGCAAGTCAGTGTATAATCACAATACGTATATGTTCTCATTTAACTCTCGTATCAACCCTCTGAGGTAGGTGTTGTTGTTAACTTCATTTCTCAGATGAAGAAACTGAGGCACAACAAGGTTAAACTGATTTGTCTATGGATGCACAGTTAAAGAAGGGAGGCACCAGGAATTGAGCCCAAGCATTCTGACCTTAGAGGCCACTGTATGATCTGCTCTGCCATCATGGCAGATTTTTTTCATGCCAGTGTATTAGAAGGATACGAACCCTAGAGAGAAGGACCAATTAAAAGGCAGAGAAAAAAGTATGGTGGCTGTGAAAATAGAAAGTAAAAGAAGATGAACTAGAAAGTGTGGAGGAAAATTGACAGGCATTAAATGTAAGGTGACTGAAGTGGCCATCCTGAGTGACAGAGAGAATGGTACTGTGTCGAATTTAGATGGTCTTATACCAATTGGCAATCCCAAAATAGCATCCTAGGCTAAGTGGTCTGAGAATACAGTCTCTGTTCACTCACAGAGATGAACCATCACTTGGGAAGAATATTGGGGAGGAGACTTTACCGCCCCCAGGGCCTATGACATTTTTGAGTAACTGATGAATTTCATTTCCCAGAGTTGAACACTTTATGGAATTTGTTGACTTAAAACTTGTACTCCCCTATGATAAGGGCATGAGAACAGGGATTTTGTATGCCCTGGGACTAACCAAGTTGTTAGGCAGTCAGTCATCTGATTTTTATGGACCTACCATGTACCAGGTTTTGTCTTCAGCAAAGAATAAAACCGACCAAATCTCTGATTCAATAAAATGTTAAAGATATTCTAGGGAAGATTGCTTAGTACTGTGGGGTGTATAAAAGGAAGTAGTAAATATTGCCTGAGGGGTGAGGGGAGAATGCCTTCAGAAAAGAAGTATTTTTGTTGTGTCTTGAGAATCAAGACAAAGTAAGAGGAGAGATAAGACATGGAGGCACATGGACATCATTTAGTGTAGCAGAAACATACTTATAAATGCAGGAGAGAGAGCTCGAGCCCCTTCCCCATACTCCACCAATTAGGTCACAATCACAGTAGTTGAGAAGAGAGGTAAAACCCAAAGAGGAGGAGCCAGACATTTCCATTTGGATTGAGTCATTGACACAAAGTCATACGTGTTTAAATTAGTCTGGATTAGAAGTTACACACCTGGCAAATGCTCTTGGTTTATTTACGTTTTTTAGACATTCTTGATCCTTTATCTAGAAATCCCTGGGACTAGTTATTACTAGGGTGCCACACTTTGTTCTTGTCCTCAGATCAGGCGTAATGAGCATGGGCTTCCCACTGCACCTTTATGTATGGATGTGCAAATTACTCACACACCTGACTGTTCATCACATCACATGATGGGCCTTCCTAATGTGTTACTTTCAAGTTACAATAACTCGACACCATATCAAGGGAGTCTGAGACCATTGAGGGATCCAACAGCGTTCTTCATTGCAGATGAGAATGTGTTTCTTGAAAATACTCAATGACTCAGAAGATTTTCTGGTTCAAAATGACCTTCCCTTATAATTTGTAAGGGAGTTTTTCTTGTTGTTGTTTTTTTTTTGAGTTTTGTCAGAGGCAATGACAATCCTGTGCCTGAGACTCTCTATAAAAGGAAGCGCTGCTGATGTCCTCTAAAATCTAGTTTAAAATTTAAAACAAAAACATGTGCCCATAACCATCTGATGTATAAGGTTATGTTTAAGCGATATGTAAGTGGTCCTTTGGGAAAGGATAATTGAATATTAGATTGCTGGGGAAAAAAAGAAAGAAAAATAAAAATGTTTATTTAGGCTTGAATAGAAGGAAAGTAATTTTCAGACTCAGATTTGTACTGGAGAAAGTGACCACAGTGTCACTCTGGAAGAACAACTGTCACTTGACCTTTAAAAAGGTTGATTCTGGGGTACACAGAGAATGCATACCTTTCCACATATGGACCAGTTGAACAGAAAAGACCAGTATATCCAAAATGCCATTTGTGCCAAATCACTTTTTTATTTAGAATTTCCTGAACAGTTCAGGCCCAAAATATCTGATGAGGACGAGCATGCCCCCATAAAATTAATGTTCCCCTTGATAATGTTAGGAAATCATCACGTATTCAACTTGGTGATTTCCAGCTATTATAGTATTGCCCATATTGCTTTATTTTTCTAACGTTGCTTCTCTCTTAAGCTGATATGTTCAGATATATGTCTCATAAATTCTGTGTGGTGCAGATTTTTTTTAATAGTTTAGAAGAATTAAATGTAATATTGCTTTGAGAATTTCAATGCATTTCTTTACACAATTGATACTGCCCTGGGTTAAGGAAAAGCCGGTCTGGTGTCCTGGTGTGATCCCCAGGCATCTGCTCCTGCTTTGGCCTATTTTGCACAGCTTCAAGTGTGTACGCTCCTAGGCCTCTACAGAGATTTTGCCCCGTCAGCTGTGGACCAAAGGGCAGGATCCACTGCATTTGAGCTCCCTTATTCCATTATCTTTGCACACGCGGACTAAAGTTATTATATCGTGAGAGTTTGTGATTTAAACACAACAGACAAAACAAAAACAAAGAAAAAATTTTAAAGGACCAGATTATCCCATGATTTCCTAAACAATTGTATGATTAAATTTCTGTTCAGAAGGAGAATACAAGTATTTGAGCATATGGGATTGCATCTTAAGTAGATTCCCGTCAGGGATCCCAAACCAGATCAGACTCTTGGAAACATCTGGAATTAGTGCTGTTCTGACAACATTGCTCAAAAAATGGACCAAAAGAATATATTATGATACATAATTTACGAAAACCCGAAGCACCTAAATGTAAGCACTGGCTGACATGTTCAACATTCTCGACTGCTTACTGAACACATCTTCTGTGTCTGACCTTGTTCTAGACACTTCAGATCCACCTCTGAACAGAATATATGAAAACATTGGTCCTTCAAGAGCTTATTTTCTATCAGGAGATGACAGACTGAAGAGTAAATAACACTCTATGTTAGAAGATAAGTGCCATGGGAAAAATAAAGCAAGAAGTGGGGACAAGGAATGTCTGGTGGGGGTTACAGGAGGGAGAGGAGGAGACATTCAGACAGAAGGTGACATTTAAAGTAGGGAAGGAGTCAGCCAAGTGGAGATGGAGGGGATGAGCATTCCAGACAGAGGCAACAGTAGATGCAAAGGTCCTGAGGCAGAAGAGGCCTGAGCTGTTTCCAGGAAACAAGAAAACCAGTCTTGCTGGGTGTGATGGAAATTGAGTCAGAGAGACAAAGAGCATAGGGTGGATCCTGACGCTGCTTCAGGTTTTATTCTCAGTGAGACAGGGAGTGACTGGAGGGTTATGAGCAAAGAAGTTACATTATCTGACTTAAATTTTGACAAGATCACTCCAGCTTGTGTGGTGCATTTTTATTAGGGAATTAGTTAGAAGTTTCACAGTTAAAATGTTCTGGTTTTTACAAATGGCTTTTGTGCAACTTTTATAATTTACTTGTGAAAATGTTATATGCTTTCTAGGTGTTGAGTGCATATTTACTTGCTTTTTTACTAAATGTAGCAAAAACCAATTGTAAATGTATACTTGTTTCTTCCCCTTTAATGCCATTCAGCTGTTACATAACTGGAAGTGTTCCTTTCCCTAATGGATATAACGTTAGAGCCCTTAATAATATTCTTCAGCTCTGTGGAGACCTACTCTCAATTTTCTTGCACATAGTCCACGCTCAGTCCTGTCTCTGCTCCTCCACCCTTTCTGCTTATCCTGCTTGGAGCTCCATCCTCATCTCCTTCCTACCTTCCCTTCAAAGCCAGCCCAGTTGCCACAAAGCCTTCACCAATTGTTTCCATTGCTATTAAATCCTTTCCCCAAATCCTCAGAATCAGAATGTGCATCTATTTGTGTACGTGTTGTACTACGTTTTCAGATAGTTTCATGTGTTTGCTTTTTCTATCTAACCAGGGATCTCCTGGAAAACAGGGTCCGTGTCTCTATTTCCACAGGTGTTCAATAAGTACCTGGTGGTTGGTTGTTTGACCCTTCAACACATTTCTATCAATATATTCATCACAGCGAGACCAGGCCATTTGAGTCTGGTTTGTAATGAAAGAATGTCATTGGCAAGCTTGAGGGTGGTGGTGGAGGAAGCCCACCTAGCTTTCACTTTGGATTCAGGGCAACAGTGTCGCTGTTCACTTTCCCAAGTGCTGAACAGCTTACATGCATAACAGTTCAAGACTTCCCTTGCTATCCCCTCCAATGAAACAGCAGTTAATTTATCTGTTGCTTCAACTGCTATAACTTCAATTTTTTATTTTGCCTCCTTGATTCTTTTTTGCACTGCATTTTTGTTGGTAGCATCCATCGCCAATAGGGAAAGCTCTCATGTTGAAAGGCATTTTTGATTACATATTTTAAAATATTACGTAGTCCACCACAATGAGATTAATTGGTTGATCATAGGAAATCATCAAATGCTTCATTTGGGAGTTCATATATGATCTTAATGATAGATTACTAAGCATGAAAGACACACATCCAAAGTAAATAAATTAACATATTACGTTTTGATCATTTGTATGTAAGATCAAAGCATACTAAGGAACAGAGAATACATTTTCCAATAGAGTCTTGGCCAGGCATATATCAATTTGAATTTCAGTGAAAACACATACTTGCCATTTTGATAATGAACAATCTCAAATTGGTTTTTTAAATGGATTTACAAATGATTTTGTAAATGGATCAGTAATGGGGAAAATGATTAAAGATGAATTTGTCAAGGTTGTTTACATTTTCTGTTATCAGAAACAACCATTTGTTGTCATTGAGGTGTTTCACTTTCATTAAAAACAGTAGTGATTATAAATGAAAATAAAGGTACTATTGAATTGCACACTTTACATTCCTTTGTAGTGATGCAAGTTAATTTCTCTTCAACTCAGAAGAAATTTTGCAGTCTAGGCAAAGAATTAACTCCTGTGATAGCCACCTGGACCCAGAGAGTATACTATAATTGAGCATAGCACTTGAATAGGGCTAAAATAACCAAGTTTATCTTCTACCTCTCTATATATGCATTTTCTTTACCATTGAAATAGTAAGAGGAAGCAAGCAAGGCAGATGGAAGAAGCCATATTTAGATCCCAAATGTAATCTTAAATATACATATGTGGATCAATTTCTTATTAAAGGGATACAACATTTGCTGATAATATAATTCAGCTTCTTAGTCCATTAACATTTAATGTTTGAATTTTAGTGAATAAATGTTGGGGAAAATTATTTTTAGATGTCAATGTTTCACTCCTAATAAAATCAGTGGGTGATTTGCATGTATTACTCAACAGAAGAAGTAATTCTGTTACTCTGTATTATCTCCTAAAAACCTAATGAAAGATTATTGGCTTTTTAAAAAATACTGTCATTAAATATAATCACAGCCATCTTTTTCCATATTACCTGACTAATAACCTTTGCTATATTCTTCAGGCATGAACTTCTTGAAGAAGCTCGGAGAAAGGGATTACCTTTTGCCCAATGGGATGGGCCCACTGTGGTTGCATGGCTAGAGGTGAGATTATTAAACCAGAAGCCTGTTAAGTCAATCACTACTGCTTTAACAGGTTTTTTTAGAGAGAAGTAAAGACAACTTCCTGATGTCATAGCTTTCCAATTGCCTGGAATAGCTTTCAAAGTGAATATTTGCTTTTATTAGGGACCTATGGATATTATGATTTTACTCTGATGCTTTCTTGTGATTTGTGGCAGAAGGAAGTATCCAGTGGGATAAAAAGAAGTTTCTCTAAATTCCACTCTCTTCATGTCTAGAATAAGAAAATAAATAATTATTGAACCACATTTCTATTTTTACAAGAAAACATCTGTCCCCATCCATCAGTGCAGGGTCCTTTCTCATCAGCAGGTTACAGAGAGCCATCTCCATAGTTAACACTGTTTTCCAAGATAGTACAGCCACCAAATTGCATAGAGAACCATGCCTTTGCTTGTAGTATAATTCCTGAACCTAATTCTCTAAAGACTACGGCCCAGCTAGGTTTAGACACTTAGAATAAAGCAGGAGAAGACTTATCCCCTTTTGCTCTTCTGTGTCTAAACTGAATGTTTTCATGAAACAAGAACTACATTCAGCATTTCCTATATAACATAGAGGTCTGGAAAAATACAGTAATACCTGCTCAGAATGGAGGGCAGCAGGAACAGAGAGACAGTGAAAGAAGTACATATTTGACCACAAAGGGCCCCTTCATACCTCTTATCAGTAGTGTTCACTGCCCCTTCCATTCTTTTCTCTGATGTGGGCTGATAGCAGCTGCTAGGATATGCTGATGTCAGGGCAAAGAAGAATGTAGGCTTTCTTGCCCGGCAGAAGCAGTTAGAACCCGTTGTTTTAAATGGTTCGGGATTATAAAATCACCCACCTTCATTCTCATATCACATCCAGAGCTAACTAATTAGTCAATAAGGGAAAAGTAAAATCCATTTTATTTTATTTATTTCAAACATTGGCCCCTGAGCTAGCAGCTGTTGCCAATCTTCTTTTTCTTCTTTTTTTCTTAAAGTTTGGCACCTGAACTAACAACTGTTGCCAATCTTCTTTTTTTTCCTGCTTTTTCTCCCCAAATCCCTCCAGTACATAGTTGTATATTTTTAGTTGTGGGTCCCTCTTGTTGTGGCATGTAGGATGCCACCTCAGCATGGCCTGATGAGCAGTGCCATGTCTGCGCCCAGGATCCAAACAAGCAAAACCCTGGGCCGCCGAGGTGGAGTGCACGAACTTAACCACTCGGCCACAGGGCTGGTTCCCCCATTTTAGTTTGAAAAATAGTCTTGGGGCCAGCCTCGTGGCCGAGTGGTTAAGTTCCCACGCTCTGCGTTCACCGGTTCGTATCCTGGGTGCGGACTTACACACTGCTCATCAAGCCACGCTGTGGCAGCGTCCCACAGAACATCTAGAGTGACTTGCAACTGGGATGTACAACTATGTACTGGGGCTTTGGGGAGAAAAATAAAAAGATAAAAAAAAAGAAAACTGGCAACAGATGTTAGCTCAAGGTCAACCTTCCTCACCAAAAATAAGCAAAACAAAAGAAGTCTCATATATATAAATATAAAAACATGCTTTGAGTTTTTTCTTCGACGGAGTGAAAGAAGCCTGTGTCTTTCTTTACTTTATTCTCTCCTGCCAGGAAATTTTCAGCTTGTTAGTGATCAGAGCTGCTTCTTCCAAACATGTCTTTGAAATCACTATATTTTAAAAATCAGTTATAAGACAAAATGCTTAAGACAGCGACCCTTGAAACTGATGGAGTTCTTTGTTCAGTTTCCCTCCAATAAAATAAGCCACAGTTGGACAGGGAGTTAGCTGCTATTTTGGCAAGTGATGAAGAAATTCTTCATTTAAAGAAACAGATTTATTGACATTAAGGGGCCGGGAAATGACAGGCAGTGAAGTTCGTGCTAATTAAACCTATCCTGAGCACACAGAAATTGCTCCTAATGTGCTTCTTAAAGTGACTCAAATTATAAGATGGAATAAACAAGATGAATGAGCCGGGTTATCCAATGAATGAGAGCTCTTAACGATGACCTCCTTTAGCACCTCTTTGAGTACACAGCCTGCTACGGTGATGGGTAGAAGTAAGTCTGATGCGTCACACACCGTTTATCCACCTCAAAAACTTTGTAAAAGTCTAATCGGGGATGACATTGGTAACAGCGCATGGGCAACCACTTGAGTAATGTTAACCAGTGTGGAAATCCAAGTATCTTAGAAGAGAGGTGGTGGGAAATCATTGGGGTCCAGTGAAGGTATATTTAGATGTTTAGTTATTTTGAACAATTTAACTTTGTAAAGAAGTCAAGTCCCATCTTCCATCATATCTACTCATGTCTCTCAAGGTGAGGTGAATTACTTGTGCCTAACCTGCTGGCAAACAGTATATACTCTTCAGTCATGCACTGTGCTTAGATCCCCGCTCTCTCCTATCTCGGTCACAGCCCAGGCCACATTGACTGAAAGATTTGGCTGTTTGTTATTTTTTTCCCCTATGGAGGTAAGTAACTTTTTAATATGGCAGAATTTTTAAAATAAAAGGACATCTGTATTAGCTATCTATTGCTATGTAATAAATTATACCAAAACTTAGCATTTATTTTCCTTGTGGCTTCTGTGGGTCAGGAACTGGACGTGGCTTAGCTCCAGGCTCTCTTCAAAGTCTCTCCCAATGCTGCAAGCAAGGTGCCAGCCAGGGCGGCAGTCATTTCAAGGCTTGCCCTGGGGAGAATTCACCTCCAAGCTGACTTGTGTTTATCACAGTCATAATGAAGTTCCTTGCTACCTGTTGGCCAGAAACATCTGTTCCTTGCCCTGTGGGCTTCTTCACAGGGCTGCTCAAAACATGGCGGTTGGCTTTCCCCGTAACGAGAGCTGGGCGAGGAGAGAGGGGAGAGGACTAGCAGCAGTGAAGCCGCAGTCTTTTTGTAACCTAACATGTCTTTTTGTACCCTAATCTGGAAGGTGACATCCCATCACTTTTATCATAGTCTATTTGTTAAAGTAAGTCAGTGGGTCCAACCCAAACTTAGAGGAAGAGGATCACACAGGGCAGGAATATAAGAAGGTGGAAATCATTGAGAGCCCTCTTACAGACCTCCTATCTCAATGCCTTAGAAATAATACAGCTGGATTCTCTTCCTTCCACAAATGAGCAAATTAAGCCTGAAGTTTTGAGGAGTTCCATGACTCGCCAATGATGGGGAAGGAATTAGAGTCCAAGCCTTCTGATTCTTGGCATTATATTTTGCTGATTTATAGTTTTTCTTCTTTCTCTTACTCTCTCCTTTTTCTCACTCTTATGCTCTCTCTCCTTTTTCTCAACCTGTTCATGTCAACAAATAAAATAACCAAAAAAGTCAGTATTTGGGACACTTAAAGAGCAAGATTTAAGTTGCTCACTTGCATGTGCCCTTCTCCTCCCTTGCAGCTAATGATGGGGGCAAAGGGAGAGAATATTCCTCTTTGAGTGTATGTAATTCAGGTGCTCCAACACAACGCATGTGCGTTGGCATTCACCCGGTGCTTGAGGTGTGTGCCAGACCCTGTGCTGTGCTCACTGCGCTGCTGATTTATTGCCTTTCCAGAGCCTCACAGCGAAGCTGAAAAGTCGGAATCCCTAATTTCTAATGTATTATTCATTTTGTTATTCTCTTTAGCTCAAGTTTTCCAGACGTTTATAACTTCAGTCTCTTCCATTAGCACATCATTTCATTCCCCCAAAACTGTGTTCATATATAGCATCTAATTAAGTTCACACAACTGTCACATAGCATAGGTAGGTCGATTGGAAATGTGGCTTAGCTACACTACCACCTTTGATCAAAATCTCAAGGCTGCAGGTGGTAGAGCTGTCTCTTTCTGGGACAATTTGTCTGCACTCGGAATTCCAAAGGAAAATTATAAATTGAAGTCACTAATTAAACAAATGTTGATTGAGCCCTTACCAAATGCAGCTCGTAGCTCTTCTCCTTGTTCTTAAACCCAAGCCGGAATTTGGTGCTGTGCAGCTATTATTTTTATCCCTAATATTATAAATTAGTTGTTAATTTCAGACTCTGGAGACTTGATTTCAAATCTTTATTTCCATCACCGCTTAGCTGGTATATTTGAATAAATTACTTAGTGTCTTTGTGCCTCTATCTCCTCTGGGGAAATAATAATAGCATTATCTCATGGGATTATGGCAATAAATGAGTTCACACATGTAAAGTACTTAGAATAATGCCCAGCACATAAAAGACGCTAAAATTTTAACTATTATTCTAATCTGCGTGTGCATTTTTTCTTCCTATTGAACAGCTCTGGCTGGGGATGCCTGCTTGGTACGTGGCAGCTTGCCGAGCCAATGTGAAGAGTGGAGCCATCATGTCTGCTTTATCAGACACTGAGATTCAGAGAGAAATTGGAATCAGCAATCCTCTGCATCGCTTAAAGCTCCGATTAGCAATCCAGGAAATGGTTTCCCTGACAAGTCCTTCGGCTCCTCCGACATCCAGAACTGTGAGTCAGTTTACGCTCCTTCCTCCTCCCAGTGCTGGGCAAATAGCAGCATCTCTTAAGTCCACAGAGTGAAATTATGACAGCGCACATTTCAGTGTCAGCATGAATTATTCTAAAAAGATTTAGCTTGCTCTTCATTAACCTTGTTGCTGCTTTTAATAGGTTTTCAGTTGAGGAGCTGTGATTTCTCTCAGACTTGAAAGGCTGCAACCAAGATAGACTTTTGAGCTGGCATCTAGACTAAAGCTTTGATTTTTCTTCCAAGCAACAAGACCTCAAGTTTGCTCTTTTTCAGAATGTTCCTTTTTCTTCTTTTTAATGTAATCTACATCTCAGGAGATGAGCTGTAGGCATTAGTGCTTTCTGAAGATGCCATGCTTAACTCACTAGTTCTAAAACAGTTTTCATAATTATGAAAGTACACTGATATTTGATGTTTTATAAATGCCAAGTGAAGTCCTTCCTTCAAAATGTTTTCTCTCTCATTTATAAATCCCTATTCCTCGCATCATTTTGTCCCTATTCTAATATTAGAAGGAACAAAATGTCTTTAAAAAGGCATGCCAGATGACATATTCAAACACTAAGGAAAACTCCCAAATAATATTCATTCTTCCTTTTGTCCACTTACGAATTATATCTTTTGCTGATAAAGATATGATTTCTGATGTTAACTGTATTTCTCTGGTCCCATGTCTTATTCAGAATAATAAAATATGAAAGAATGGGGTAAATTTGAGTAGTGAGTTAAAGATAGAAAAGTGGTATTTATTGTAGTTTTAGGCACGAGATTACCTTGAGTATAACTTTTCATATATGGTCAAACAGTTTTAGAGAATTTACTTCATTTTTATTGTATCTGCCCTAATATTGCTTCCCCGCATACTAGATTCTAATGCCAAAAATACAAGGTGAAATTTAAAAAAATTTATCTTTCTTGTATAATTCCAGTTTGAATTCTTCCTAAATAACATGTAGGAAAAAAAATATATTTTAACAAACTCTTCCGTATAACATTTTAAATGTGTGTAAATGTTGTATACTATAGCTGAAGTATTACTGAAGCTGACAAATAATTCAGAATACATTTAAAATAAAAACTGAACAGGGCATTAAGACACTTATTGTAAACGGAATTCAGATCTGATGATGAGTTGCCTGAATAATGTCCAGGTGAGAGAGAAGCATCATAACTGGTTCACATCAACACTCTCCTCCCAAGAGAAAATGCAAACAAAAATATTTAAAATTCCTAATCTTGCAAAATTAAGAGCATTTGAAGTCTCAACTTCAAATTGAAAAATAGAATAAACTTCGTTTTCTATTCAGTATCCTAATCCATTTCTTGATACAAAATAGAATAATTAAGAACTATTTTTCTAAAAATGTCTAAACCAATTGAAGGAACTAAATCATGCATTATTAAAGGTAAGAGCATTCTCGGTTGTTTAAAGAACAGATGTGAAGAGAGCCTCCGAGCCTCTCCATGATCTCGTCTCAGTTCCCCTGAAACCTTCATTCTTCGGGTCAGGATTCCAACAACATGCAAGCACTTTCAGTTTCCTAAACTTCTATCCTCTGGGTTGATTATGAGCTGTTTTCCAGTTCCTCCTCCCTCTGCCTGGAACATCCTTCCACTCCAGGGCCTCCGTCCTTCCACAACTCATCCTTCCTCTAACGATTCCTGACTGTCCGTCCTCTACAAAGCCCCAAAGTCTTGGTTTGCTTCCACTCTTGGTTACCAGTCTGTAGACTTATAAAAACCATTTTATAATTTTCTATTCTTGGTTTATCCTACACAAGGTCAAGCAAGGATATTATCAGGTTTTCCATAGTCCCCAGACCTTAATTCAGCGCCTGGCAAATTATAGATAGTCAGTATTTGTCTTAAAAATGATGATTGTGGGCTGACCTAGTGGCGTAGTGGTTGGGTTCACACTCTCCACTTCAGTGGTCCAGAGTTCATGGGTTTGGATCCCAGGTGCGGACTTGCAAACCACTCATCAAGCCATGCTGTGGTGGCATCCCACATGCAAAGTGGAGGAAGATTGGCACAGATGTTAGCTTAGGGATGATGTTCCTCACCAAAAAAAAAGATGATTGTACAAGTCACTCTACCCACTGTGGTGGAGGATATGAAGTATGGATGCCCTGACTCAGAGAGAGCAGCTATAGTAAGAAAAGTAAGATGTGTTCACCAGTAGGTGTAGTAGGAGATGATATGGTTAAACTCCTAAATGTGAGGTGGAAGCAAAGTGCTGTGGAACTCCAAAGAAGGAGAAATCACTTCTGGTTGAATAAAGCTTCAAAGAAGAATTAATGTTTTGAAAGACAGGTAATATATTCTTAATTATTAAAAATTAATAATTTTTTTATTATTACCCTTTCGATAGAGACCTTTCCAGTCTACTTCCTTTATCTTCTTATAAAGATTATTTCACATAATATATTATTTTGCACTTTTCTTTTAAAATTTATTAATATAGCATGAACAGTTTTCTCATTTTAGTAAATATGCACTTGTAATATCAGTTTTAATTGCTGCATACTTCCTTCATGGAAATGCTATAGTTTATTTAACCAAATCTCTAATAGTGGACATTTGCTTACTTAACAATTTTCATTTTATTTACAATACCATAGTGGATATGTGTGTGGTTATATTGTTGCATAAACTGTGGTCATTTCCATAGCAATATTTGTGTATAGGGAATTTGTATTCTTATCACTTTTAAATTTTAATTGCCAAATTGTATTGTGTAGCCTTTTCCCCTCCCTGTTATTCACACTGATTATCACATTGCTTAAATTTACATTTTGAAGTTTCTAGTAAAGTTAAATTTTTTTCATATGCTTATTGATTTAGTATTCAAATAAGTCGCTTAATCATAACATTTTCCATTTTTATATAGCATTATAGGAGTTTTCATCTTTTTACTAATGTATAAAATCTCTTTATTCACAGAGGATATATGCCTTTTGCCAAATATAGATGCAATTACATAAGAGATAAGCTGTTTATTTGCTTTAAATATGATCGACTGAGTGCTTTTTCTTTTTTGACTCCATCTACATGGAAGTATTAACCTATTTCTAATATATTTCAAACGTGATTTGATTTGTAAAACAAAAACTACACGTAAATTTCTAGTAATGAATCCACTGCCTAAAGTGCAGATTAAAACACCCTTGGGTCATCACCTGAAGTTATATATTAGGATTCACATTTTGAAAATGCAAAAGCAGAGTTTTTTGTTTTATTTTTTAGAGAAATGTTATCATGTCTCCCAGAACACTGCAATTAGTCCTGATGGTGCAAGTTTTTTTGTGTGTTGAGTTTGGGGTTTGGGTTCCTAAGCCAGATGTATCTTGTTCATTCCCTCAAGTACTCGAGAAAAAGACAAGGTAATTAGGATTTGTTGTTGTTGTTTCTTTTTTTGAGAAAGATTAGCCCTGAGCTAACTACTGCCAATCCTCCTCTTTTTGCTGAGGAAGACTGGCCTTGAGCTAACATCCATGCCCGTCTTCCTCTGCTTAGTATGTGCGATGCCTGCCACAACATGGCTTGCCAACCGGTGCCATGTCCGCACCCGGGATCCAAACCAGCGAACCCCGGGCCACCGAAGGGGAATGTGCATACCTAACTGCTGCACCACCGGGCCAGCTCCTGTTGTTGTTTTTTTCAGTTAACAGAACTTCTATCTGATTCTGCCTCCTTCCCCATGTAGATGAAATGGACTAGACCACCAAAAAGAAAATCTCCTGTTTATATTTATCACTTCCTTGGGCCAGCCCTAATCTTCGAGCTTTTTGTTTCTTCTTCCTAAGCTACTGTTACTATAGAAGGCCTCTTACCTAATAGATAGGGATGGAGGTATCAGTTAATTGAAATACTTGTTTAAAGAGGGATGCCGTAAAGACTAAGTACATTCTTTAAGTAAAAAATTAACATTCTTTATCTTAAGTGAAAATATGTAAATATCCAAGCACTTGCAAATTTAGATGAAACACCTAGGACTTTGAGTACAATTCCAGTGCCTGGAGTTTCACATTATCTTTCTTTGATGACCTCATCCATGAAACTTCTTCAATTTTTCTAGTTTAAGTTTCTCTTTAAAGTGATAACTTGAAGATACTTGAAAAGCTATCTGGGTGCAGAATGCTCCTGGACATTTAAAATTTCTTCCCCAGACTTTGGCAAAGTGGTATCTCATTGATAGCGTGTTTTAAGATTTACCTTTATCTGGTCTTTGCAAATAATTCAACTTAATGTTCATACATGAGCCAAGTTTCTTTTATTTTTTGCTTCATGTAATATTTATTTAAATTGACTAATTAGAAAATAGTGTAGTAGAAATAAATGGTTTGGGAACACATAATTCATCAAATTTGAGCAGAAATGTAGGGCATAAAATAGGTATCAGTCAGCACAATGCACAGGGGAAGCAGAGAGCACTTATTAAAGTGAAGATTTGTTTGGGTAGAGATTGCTTAACAAAATTTCTAATGAAATTGTAGTAATAGCCAAGCTCAGGGTGGTACTTACTAAGTGTCAGGCTCTGTTCTGAGTGCTTTACATGTCATAATTCATTTAAGCCTCACAACAACACTGTGCAATAGGTACTTTTATTGTGTCTGCTGTACGGATGGGAAAAACTGACAGCCAGAGAGGTGAAGTGACTTGTTAAGGTCGCACTCCCGGGTAGTTTTGACCAAGAGTCTGTGCTCCTGACAAGGCCTCTCTCCTGGTCCTGCGCTCTGCCCTTCCTCTCTTTCACAGCATTCTTCCAGCCTGCTTGGTTCCCCTTTTCATTATTATTGACTTTAGAAGCCTCAACCTTCAGTGCAAATAGGGTGAGGTATAATTGTACAAATGCTTGTCTTATTATAATGAGAAGTATTTCTCTTCATATAATGAGAAACATAAATTCAGATAACTGAGAAATGTGGATCTCGGCCATTTTGAATGTGAAAAGTAAATTTCAAGTTAATTTACTTTGTAATTCAATTATAAAGTAAAAACTACTTCAAAATGACCTAAGTAGTAACAGAAGTTACTTCCAGCTACGTATCGTTTAGGATTATTCTGAGGTCTGGCTGCTTTACTTATTTTATATTTCTTACACCAAAAGAATGAATTATCTCCCCCTAATTAATTTTCATGAGTTATTTCTTAAACTCATTTAAATATTTATTTTATGTCATAACTCTCCTCTGAATTATTTAATCGAGAAAGTGCTTTAATCCTTACCATCCTTTAAGAAGTTTCCTCCCAGCTCTCATTTGACAATACTATTTATGTATTCTCCTCCATCTGGACTAAGGCACGCAAGCAACGCACTCCCGGTCAGCTGCCGACCTTGCGCTTGCGCAAACCTGAAAGCGAGTGTGTCCCTACACTGAGCCCCCTTGGCAGCTCACTTGCCTTATCCTAGTCCCAGCCCTGTATCAGAATATATTATATCATCATTTAAACTTTTCAGTGTATTTTCTAGTATGAAGTATGTAGTTTAATCCACTTAGAGGTAGAATCTAAAATTTAGAGAAATTTAGGAAATGTCCTAGGGTAGTGACTGAGAAATGGCACTGCTAGAACTCAAGCCTGTTGATTATAAGTTGGTAAATTTCTGGATAGTTGAAATTTTAGAAATCACCTGTTAGATGGTATTATCCAGAAAAATGGTTTGCATTCTCCAGCTCAGATATCGGGGGTTGCAGCATGGACTGCCAAAGACAGTGGGTAGGTGATTTTCAGTGGCTCTCAGACGACCATGACCAAATCATATGATGCTTGTCCTGTATGCTTTTCCAGTCTACTTTTTGCACTCTCTTTCTCCTCGGACCCAAGGCACCAGTGTCCTCACCTCCTCTGCTTCTCAAAGCCTCTCCCTCTCCATTCTCTGAGATATGCTCTTCACTGAACACTCATGCTCTAAAGCATCCCTTTATGACTTACTCAGATGAAAGTTCCACCCCTTAAACTGCTGGTGAAAAGAAAGAAGTCTGAATAATTGACTTTACTACACATGGGCTTGCTTATAAGATAAACTTGTTAAAACCTCAACTAATGTCTAATTGACTGGGTTGTGTAGAAGCTGTCTTATGCGTTACATTACAAGCTTCTAGAACAGGCAGTGCTCCTCACAAGTAAAACTGCAGATGGAAGGTGAACAACTAACATACAACTTAGGAATGTTTGCCAACCACACTTCAGAAAATTACCCTGGATATGTACTCATTTTGCACACAAAGATACAAATGAAACCATAGCTTCCAGCATTTTGCTTATTCCAGACTGTGGTGATAGACTGGCAAATATAGACTTTAAGATAATCTGTGAAAGAGAGTCTACATGTGTGTATTCCAGTCTGAGGTAACACTAGTCAAGTTTCTTATAGAAGGAGGGAGACCTCCATTATGTGGATTCACAATCCGGGTAGACACTACAGAAATCGTAAAATGAGACTGGCTTGAATGAATTTCTTTTCAGGTAACCATTACTGACACTCACTTTGAGCAAACTACAGCCACTCAGGCAAAGCACTGTGATCACTGGGTATCCAGGGAATGTGATGGATGAGAGTCAAATTCTTTTTAGCATAGAACATTCCTCACAAGTTCAATAAAAACAATTTCTTCCAAATTATTTAATGATTCATGCATTCATATGTAGCTTTCTGTTTATAACAAACACCATTCCCAGAAGCTGAGAGTAGAGGGGAGAAATTTTAAATGATATGGCTGGCTCCTGAATTCTAAATATATTTTACAAGTGTGCACAATTTTATCTTATATAAAAAATTCGGATATACTCTAAATTCCAAAACAGTAGGAGAATGAGAATTCTACTCATATATATGATGCGTATCCTTTGGGAATTTTATGCCCATATGATTTACCTATAATTATGAATATTTAACTCCCTTTTTTTACTCAATTATATATATAAGTAATTCTCTTATGTACAAGGTCTCTCTTATATTGAATTATATTCCTCAATTTAGTTTATATGTAGTTACTTCTTAAATTATATTAAATTGTATTATTTATAAGGGAAAATTCAAACATAGCACTATGTAAATGGCAGAAAAGGCCAGAGAGAATTATGGTGGTGGCTTATCTTGGGGTATCAACTTCGCTACTTTCAACCCTTTAAAACTAGACCCCTTCCAAAACAAGTAACAAGCAAGATGTCGGATGTAAATTTCATTGTAACTATAGGATTGATGTACTTGAACAAGCTTGCAATGTTCATAAAGATTTCCCAGCGACATGGTGGAATTTGATGGGAAGTGGTTCCCAATGGCCGTTACCATCAATGATATGCCTGATCTTTACCAAGTGGACTTTGGTTTAGAAGCTGTGCATATTCAGTGTATAGAATAAATATCATGGATTGTTTCATTTAGAAAGCAAATGGGACTTCATAATAGAATTGTGCCTGTTAGAGGGAAAATTTCCTTTTTCTTCATGCTCTACTCTATAATTGAATAGGATACTGCTGAAGAATTAGGAAAACTAGGTTTTGTAATTTCTGATAGTATTTAGTGAGCTGGAAAAAATACCTTTTATTAAATAAAAAATAGCATTTCACTTCTTTTTTGTCTATAAGAGTACAGGAAAACAACATATTTGCTGAACTGTAAAAGGAAGAAGTTTGGGAAAAGCTGATATTGGTTTCCAGACATGTTATGATAGTGCTTTCAGCTTTGTATTGACAACCAATTTTCTCTTTTTAAGGATGTTGAAGAATCAAAATTTTGTGAATGAAATATTGGTAATAACAGAACAAAGTACACGTGCCTTTGTTTTCTGAGGAAAAAAAAATACATTCTTCTGCAGATCAAATTTAATCACTTCTCCATGATTACAAAAAATGGATCCAATAGCCACATACCTTGAAAATGCAAATTTTGATTAAGCCTTTTTCCTGATTAAGAACCACAGAAGTATCATTTGAAATCTGTCCCTTCACAGCATGCTTCTTTCTATTTAATCTTTTCTAAGTAGAAGAAAAAGGGAGCTTTGAGCAGACCAGCAGTGCTGTCTCTGTGCATGCTGTAGGGCAGGAGCACTGTCGTGTCGCGGTGGTGCTGTTCACTCACAGTGGCGCTGCCTTTCTTCTTTACCACTGCTGCCCTCCGTGGATCCCACCGCTTCCCTCCCTCTGGGCCTTCGCACTAGCCTTCAGGCAACGTTTGGGTGACCCACGAAGAAATGGAAAATCTTGCAGCTCCAGCAAAAACGGTTAGTCTTTATAGCTTTGTTGAACATGAAGAAAAGTTACTTCCCTGCTATTTGCATGAAAAAGCTATTTTGTTTATGATAGAGCTGAGTAATGGTGTATGTTTACATACTTACCTCTTTTATTAACATATTATTGACATAATTTATTATAATTTTATTTTACTGCACTTTGACATTTTTAAACAAAGCAGTGCTAGATTGTCATAATGTGGCTAATATCATAAGAGTTTGTAGGGGCTGCCCCATGTTCAAGAGGTTAAGTTCACGTGCTCTGCATCAGTGGCCCAGGGTTTCACAGGTTCGGATCCTGGGCAAAGACATTGCACCGCTCATCAGGCCATGCTGAGGCGGTGTCCCACACAGCACAGCCAGAGGCACTCACAACTAGAATATACAACTACGTACTGGGGGGTTTTAGGGAAAAGAACAAAAAAAAAGAGAAAGATTGGCAATAGATGTTAGCTCAGTTGCCAATCTTTAAAAAAAAAGAGTTTGTAATATGCAGACAATAATCAAGAATTTAATAAAGCTTATTAAATTACTATTATTTATCCATTTTGCAACATTGGAAAATTTTGGTAACAAATATCACTTAGTATTGGGGATAGTCACAGGTAATACATGTTACCAAACCAATTAAACTTGTTAATAGAAAGTTTAGGTTGAATACTTATTTTTAATATAATCATTTAACTTCTTGTGCTTTACCATCTCAGGTACAGAACTTGACCAAAACAAAAAAGGTGTACTATTTATTTGATATTTAAAAGCATGTGTTAAAAGAACTCCTGGTGACTCTGATTATAATTGTCAGCTCTTAAAAATATAATATTATATATAGTCATCTTTTCATGTAAAGTAAAAGTGTCGGGCATTTTTTTCCCAGCAATTTCTTTTTAATTTAATGTCCTTTCAGTTTTATTCCTATTTGACACATTGATTATTTAGAAGTTGATGGATAAAAATGCCAATATGGTAAACTAATTAAATTTCTAGTTTAGTTTGTTGTGTTTGGCTTCTATCTTGTTTAGTTTTGTTATCGGCTGTTGTTGAAATCTTTGTAAGAGGAATATAAGAACTTTTTTCATTAATTTAATTTATTTAAGATTTCTTCATTGTGTGTGTGTATATGTATATACATTCATGTACACACACATTTGTGTGTTGTATATACATGATCAGAAATTTTTATTATAATTCATCACATTTGGAAAATTACACACCTTTAAGAATTAAAAAAGGTTTGGAATGACCAGATCAAATCTATGATGAAAATCCCATATATCTTATGTGTGTGAATTTAATTAGAATTAATTAGAAACTGTGTAGTTGCCTTTGAACTGCTAAGTTGATCGCTGTGGATCTGACTAAGAATCTGTGTATTTATCTGCCTGTCATAATTAACATTTTCAATAGCAATTTTTCTCCTGCTAGAAAAAAATTTGCTGTATTCATTTACGATTAATTTGTGTTTATCTGCTTATTAATCATTCCTTGCTGCTAACACAGAAAGAATCTGAGGAAGGAAGCTGGGCGCAGGTAGGAAATTCATATGCTTTAAGATAATTAATGTCGTTTAGCAGACGATGAGGATATACAGTAAGAAGCTATTGTATGTCATAGTATTATAAATCTTCGCAGTTTAAGGCAAGGCTAATATGTACATTTAAATTTATTATATTTAATACTGTATATGTCTGTTTAAATCACTGTATTTTGCAAAGAAGATGATTATCATTTTATACCTGGCCTCTTTTGAAAGGGTGATTTCCTTTCTTCTTCAAAAAAATGAATCATACTTAAATTTCTCTTAAATCACCCCTGAATATACTTAGTCAGGAATCATTCAAGCTGTATATAAGGGGAGGGGAGGATTAAAAAAAAACCTCATTTGGAATCACGTATCTTGAAAATATAATGGAAAGTGTGTGAAGATTGGGGCTGGAGGGACGTGTGTCAGCATTGGGAGTGTAAGTCTGAAGTCGCTCCCGTTTATTGAGCTGGAATATGAGACAAGCCTCTGTGCTTTGAGCAAAGGTATATGTTTGCAAGGAAGCTGTGCATTGTTTCAGCATTTCTGCATGTTGTATGACTGAAAGAATAAATGCATTAAATTCACTGTGATTCAAACTTTTGACTATATGGAAAATTTGGTAGTTATTACTAGGACTTAAACATTCAGTAAATTAGGTTTGCATTAGGTTTTGATTTTGGTAAGAATTTTATCGTTTTTAAGAACACATAAAAGAAGGGGAGCACCTAGATTTTCATTACAAATACATGTTATAATTACAATTGTGAATTTGTCATCTGATAAAGAACTAAGTAGAAAACACTGTAAAATTAATAAAGAGTAATAGTCTTTTCGAAAAATTGGTTTAGAGGTGATGGTTGATTTAGATTTTGATTTTGGCTGTTTAAACAGTGTTTGGTAAGTGCAGTTCATATTGTTAAAATAAAGAATTAGATTGAAGAATTCTTAGTGTTTTGGTCATGCCCTGCTTCCTTAGTCCAGAGCCTGTGTTGATTGATTTCTGAAAATGACTGATTCTTTCCACTGATCCTTAATGGAATACTGTCTGCATGCTATACTAGGTCACAGCAATGTCCACGCAGAGCTTCAGCATTCTGTCTCTCTAGCCTCTTGCTCCTTCTCTATTTGTTTACTGAGGTTTCTATTTTCACATCAAGATTTGCCATTACATTTCACATCAAGATTTGGCGTTGAAAAGGAGGAAATGGTGAAGTATTAGCCGACAGATAAAAATAAATTAAGTTAAACTACCCATACAAAGAAAGAATCTTTAGGCTCAGCATTTTTACTATACCATGAATGCTGATTTCTTTTTAAAATACATATTTGGATAAAATGTAATTTTCTTTTGAGAATACAAAGTGAATGCAATTGTTTTCTGTAGGCAAGTACCTCGATACATATACCCAGAGCTCCATTGCATACCAAAGTAAATCAAATACTTAGAGGCTAAATATTATTTCTGCTTTGTTTCCATATATCATAGTAATTAGATGTCAGTTAAAATAATAGGTAATATTCTCCAATTACCACCTGATTTTATTGGCTAAGAAACTTGACTGCTATAAAACAATTCTAGTGTCCGGTTTTCCTCCAGACGCTGGCGTATGGAGATATGAACCACGAGTGGATTGGAAACGAATGGCTTCCCAGCCTGGGCTTACCTCAGTACAGAAGTTATTTTATGGAAT
Organism: Equus quagga; assembly: GCF_021613505.1. Lineage (NCBI taxonomy): Eukaryota > Metazoa > Chordata > Mammalia > Perissodactyla > Equidae > Equus > Equus quagga. The sequence goes on from NC_060285.1 coordinate 37,563,648, forward strand.
GCTTGGTAGATGCAAGAATGTTAGATCACCTAACAAAAAAAGATCTCCGCGTCCATTTAAAAATGGTGGATAGCTTCCATCGGTAGGTTTCTTCCAAAGGGTAATTAAAGTGAAACAATAAATTATGCGTGTATTACCAGAACAAAAGGAGATGTTTAGGAAATAGAGAATATGTGCTATTGGAAATATTTGTGTTCATCTACTTGGCAAAAAGTTTTCATGCAGCAAATTGGAAGGACAATCTAAAGCAAGGCTGTGTGCATTGTGTGCCCAAAGTTTATGGAACTGTACATGAACAAAATTCTCATACAGTGTAAATCATTTTCCCCATTTCTTTAGGAATTTCCCTGTTTGCAATTTGTATCATGTATGTTTTTATATTAGAAAATTATTTATTAAGAATAAAATTCTGTTTCAAATCTATAAATATATGTGGTTGTAAATTATATAATTTAGGGATATACTAGAAAAAAATTCTGAGAAAGAGTTCTCCGAAGAACATTTTCATTTTTTTTGATTTTGTGTAAATCTTCCAGGGCTTTTGCTTATTTGTACATTAATTTTCAGAAAAAAATACTAAATGGGTTGTAAGATAGCTGTAAGGACACGGATGAATAAAATGAACTTCTTTGTTCAAGTTGTTTACCATCTAGGGGGTAAAAAAAGGCTTGTTATAATACCGTGTCATAAATGTTATCTTGTAACCTGATATCTTTGTAGGTTATGTGAACAATTGTCAGTTGGATTATGATTGTTTCATAAATACTTGATTGTGATGATAAATTATAAATATAAATCTAGACGATTTTGGCTTAGAAAACTCTATTTGGTCACATCCTGCCCAATATTTAATTAGTGACTGAAATAAAAATGGTACAAATATCAAGTATGTTGATCACATAAAGTTAGGATAAAGGGTTAATAGTTGGGGCTCTTAAATGAAACTCAGAGATATTTTGAGTCTTAATACAGTTGTTGACACTGTTGGATTAAATTTAGTGGAGACAAATATGACAAAGTTTCTAAAAAACTATTAAAATGCTGGATGGGGAATCCATGATTTAAAAGCAGTTCAAGTGAAAAAGATGTGATTGATAGTGGCCACAAAAATCTCAGGTTTGGTTAATGGCTTGACAGAGCGTATTTAGATTTTATTTATTGGCAGGCACAATAGAAGTCCTACCATATGATGAGGTGACAATAAGAAGCTGTATTAACTTATGGACATTACAATGTTATTAATAAAGCAGTAAAAGTCTAGTGGAAAGGTTGAAGAAATTAAAGACATTTAGCTTGAATAAGGGGAGACTTGAGATAAATTTGCTTATGTTTTAATATTATTATGTGATGAGAGAATAAGATTTCCTCTGTTGAACATGTTCTTTTCTAGTTGAAATAGGTGTAGATACTAGGGTGAGTGGTTTAAGTTCAATAGAGAAAGTGGCTTTGTATCACTCTCAACTGCCCTATAGAATACACATTGTCAGGTAGTAAGTTCCCTGTCACTGAACATTTAGGACTTCAAATTTTGTGTGGTTGCATTAAACTTTTGAGTGAAAGCATTTTTGGTGACACACTTGTGCTTGTCCTATTCTTCCCTAGATCGAATTTTAATTGCTGTATTATTATAATGCAAATGACTATTACAATGATCAAGTTTTCTCTTTTAAAAAATAAAAATCATTCAATTGATAGAGTTCTGGGTCATGCACGAGCTTCATCTTTATGTTATGCTTAGCTCTGACTGCATACTGCATCCCATTGTCTTTACATCCTAGTTTTCCATCTGACAGTGTTGCAATAATATATATCCTCTTTATAGCACAATTTCAAATTACATGTAAAAACTTGACAGACATTAACAAAGAGCCATTGGTTTACCTCAAGCTGCCTAGTTCCTATGATGGTTATTATATCAGTATTATCTACATCCCACTAAATTAATTTGCTGGAGCTACCATAAAAAATACTACAACTAAGTGGCTTAAACAATAGATATTTATTTTCTCACTGTTCTGGAATGTGGAAATCCAAGATCAAGGAGTCAACAGGATTGATTTCTTCTCCTTGGCTTGAGGACGGCCACCTTCTTACTGTGTCATCACATGGTCTTTCCTGTGTGTATGCATTTCCCTGGTTTCTCTGAATCCAAATTTCCTTTTCTTGTAAGCACACCAGTCAAACTGGATTCAGGCCTAGCCTAATGGCCTTATTTTAACTTAATTATCTCTTTTAACATCCTATCCCCAAATATAGTCACATTCTGAAGTACTAAGGGTTAGGACTTCAACATACTAATTTTGGGAAACACAGTTCAGCCTATAACGCCTGCTTAATGCAGATTTTTTTACATTTTCCTCTGATTCTGAAATATTTGAACTCAACAGTTTCCTTATTAAAATGCAGGGCTTAGAAATGCATCCAACGCTGAGGTGTAAACTGGCCAGTGTTCATGTCTAAATTTGTGTATGTTTCTAAATACTTAAGAAATCACTGAGAACCAAAGCTCTTTGCTCTTGAGCCTAGAGATTCTTTTTTCCTATTATGCTCTTCCACATCCTTTATATCTAATATCACCAAGTCTTCTTTCTTCTCTCTGGTTTCTGGATATTTTTTCATGTTCACGGCAATTGTCCTTATTGTGACCCTTATTTTGGCAGCATTGACCCCCTTAAATGATTTCCTTATCCCCTAGGATTACCTATTTTCCCCCATCTCCTATTTTGCTGCCAGATTATTCTTCCTTAAATCAAAAATTTTTGTTGTCATTTCTTTCTCCTGTGAAAATTGTCCAATAATTCTCTGTCTTCTGGATGTACACAATACAAACTTTCCTTAATGTAGCGCCATTCGCCATATGTAATCATATTCCTCCTTGCTTCTCAGCATGGATTTTCAACTCTGCACAGTGTGTCTCACTATCACCACACACTTAAAATTTCATGGGCAATCCTATGTTCATGGTCCTCCATTTTCTTTAATGACCTTTTCTCAGCCACACAATCTTTTAAGGATCAGTCAGTTTTCTTCTCGTCCACAATATTCCTTCCACACAGAAATTCAGTGCCTGCTGACTTGTTCCTTTCACATACTTCTGTATCACTTAGAGTTGGTGTTGATTCATTTTGGTATGTGGTTCTTTTTCTTATTACTTAACTTATTCACGTCTTTATATTATTTTTCTCATCAGTTTAAGAAGAGAGTATCCATTTCTTATAAACTCCTTTCTGTCTTCATAATAGTGACTCTTTAAATTCTTTTCAAATGAGTAAAATGTTCATTTGTCTGCAAGTAATGTTAAAATACCTATTGGAAGACAAAGACATTTGAATAAACAACGTGATCCGTGATTGTTTTCAAGACTATGGTTTTCCCATTTTGAACATAATTTTTTTTAATCTTTAGGAACATTGTGTGCTTAGAATAATTTTATTTCCCTCCAATACCAAAGCATGTGATTACAAATGTAATTTATTAACCTGTTGTCCTAGTAAGCAGTGCATAGTGTTGAATATGCTTAATCAAAGAATATTCTTCATCTGCTGAGTAAATTCAATGTTTTCTTTTTTTAAAAAAATAACAGAACAAGTTTACAGTATGGAATTATGTGCTTAAAACGGTTGAATTATGACAGAAAAGAACTAGAAAGAAGACGAGAAGCAAGCCAACATGAAATAAAAGGTAATATGGCTTTCTTTTATATCAAATGCCTTTTCTCTGAGGTTTTCAGCTTTCACTTTTATGAACCTAAAATGCTGTATGTGTCACAATGGTCACTAAGTAACATAAATATTCAACTAGATAGTGCCATCATTATTTCTTTTTCATTTTAATTAAATAAATAGTTGCCAGTTTTAGAGCTAGTTTCACTTAGGGTAACTTTGGTTGAAAGCAATATCCATGTTAATAACAGAGAGCTGTACATGTGTACAAACACAGAAAAGGATATCATCACATAATAAGGTAAATATCTCATTTGGGGCACATTCTTGATTCTTTAAAATTGAGATTTACACCTCTGGACCTATTAATTATACATTCTGTTAGCCCTAAAGATACCTCCATGTAGATATTTTTGTCAAACTTTTAATAGAACATACTCATTATGACAGAGAAACATGGTATATAATTTATTCTTAGTAGTTTATCTTTGGTTTATACCATTTGAATTTTATTTCAGTCCCCCCAAATTTTATTTTTGTAATATAGTTATAGAAATTAAGGATTTATATAGAAATTATATAGAGATTTTCCTCCTATAACTGAGACTAGCCCATTAATAATTTAGCTATGAATGATTTTAGAAGCATTACTAGTTGCTTCAACCATTTTATGTACAAAAATGTTGATTTGAATAAGAAAAGACACTCCCTACTACAGGTCTATTAAAAAAGCCTCTATTTAACAATTAACCCTCTAAATGTTGAGAAGTACCTTAACATACAAGGGCAAGAATGGTTTAAAAAGAACAATATGTTAGATCCTATACTTGTTAGAGACCACTTAATTTTTATTGTTGTTGAAGAAAAATTTAATTGTTGGGTATAAGATATAAGTATTTACAGGTTTTCTTTTGGTAAAACTCATCAGTCCATTTATGTATATTTATATTTTTTAAAGGAAAAAAGACTCATTAAGGGAAATATAACCAAACATTTTTGAGGAAAATTTCGGATACAAGCAAAATAAACTACTTATCAGTTATATATACAGTTGCTGTTATCCAAGAGTTGATTTGTGGAAGGTTTTCTTCAGATTCAGTGGGTGTTTGTACATTAATAAGTTAGGCATAAATTTCTTTGTCTTCATCTTCACTTCCTTTGGGGCTTACTTTAGATATGAAAATATCACATATTACATATTACCCTCTCCCCATCACATTAAAGGTTAGCACAGTTTTATTCTTTATTTGAGATAATCTTAGACTTCTATAATTTTTGTTTGTGATAAATGATGTCAGAAATTACTTTTATCTTCGGCTGTTCTTGGATAGGACGTTAGTTCTGGTAGAATGGGCTTGAATGCTTGTGAAGGTGATTGGTTAAAAATATTTTTCTATATATGGTTCATTGGAGAGTAGATGGACGCACAATGGATTTCTTGTAACACTTCATTTGACTTATTACATAGGAGCAAGAAAGTGTTTTTCCGTTATCAAAATTGAGTTGTTTGATTTCCCTTTATTCTAGGTCCCCAGGAAATTGCAAGTTTTTAAAAAGCATTGTTGTTCAGTTGAATTGAAGCTTAGGAACTAATTGGCCTAAGATAGAACCCAGACGGAAGTCTGTGCTTGACCTAACAAAAGATGTTTTAGTCCACAAATAGATTTCACCTGTGGGATACCACTTTCTAGTTTTCTTTCTGAAGTGTTTTTTCCAGTTAGCTTTTATGATGCTAGGTCTCACCGCATGGAACGCTTCATCTAGAGATAGATGTAAAGGAGAGGAAGTACCCATTTGGCCTGGCACCAAATATTATATTAGTATTTGGCAGCTGCTGGTTAGAGTGCAGCCCTGAGAAAAAACTGCCATGATTCACTGTGATTATACACAGACAACTGCTTGTGATAAGTAGCCGTGAGTGAGGTCATAAATAGCCCCTGTTTCCTATAACTGATCTGATGACATTTACAGGAATAACTCTTGACTATAACTAGGGGTCTTTGCTATTACCTGAATGTTAATTAACCTTGACCTTAATAAACAGTTTTCTGAAGTGAGAAAACCATGTGAATATCAAGAATGTACTAACATTTAATTTGTTGCTAGGAAACAGTCAACACTGATCTCTAGCCATTTATTGTTTAGGTCAAGAGGATTCCTACAAAGCTTTAAAGTCAGGGCATAAATTTTGCTTGGAAACAGAATTATAGAAAGGGATCTGATTTACAAAATGAAAAAAAAGGTATGTTGCTGTTCTGAAGAAGAAAAGTTTGCATTAGTGCTTTCTTTACTTTTCCTATGAATAAGTGGATTATTTTTTATATTTGATAACTCTTAACTGTGGCAATGAAATTTTTGATGGACATATATTTTCAGAAATATGGTGTCTACATATATCTTAGACTATCAAAATATAAACCCAGAGTTAGGAAGGAATAAACACTTCCTAGTCACAAATCTAATGCAAAGAAAACTGGATAGTTTTGTTGTTTTTTGAGGAAACTATTATCCTATTAGTTTTTTAAACTGTTGCATTTAGTGAAAACAATTGGAGAACTGTTACTGTCAGCCACACATCCCTAACTTTTGAAGTGTGAGTGAGGTGTAGCCAGTAGTTGGAACTAATCAGTTGCTGTTAACAGTAGCTGATTAATATCACCAAGATATAATACTAAGCAACTTACATTCTATTTTCTGAGGTCTAACACCTCAATGGAACAAGCTGAGGAAAACATAAACTTTAGGACAGACCCTGGGACACCCAGTGAATATAAATAATGTAAAATTTCCATATATCCTAAAGGTCATTAAGGAAATCCTTTGCTTTGCTGAAGACATGGGGAAAGAAAGAGTCAACACACTGAGGGAGACAATAAACATCCTACTTCCTGAAGAAATTCATTCTGCTGTGGCTGCAGCAGGAAATAGTAATAAGACTGGGAAGTGGGCATTTTGAGTCTTTCCTCACATGTTCCCCATTAACTAAATCCAAAGAGAAACTTAGGGCCTTTCTTTTGAAATAAGATTATTCAAACCACAACAGGAATTAAGTAGGGAGATGTGAGGCAGATATAGCTTCCAGATTCATATACAAATGCTTTATCATCACTGTGGATTGGCAGAGACAAAGAGAGCACAAACTAATGTGAAGAACTTCTGCTTCGGACTACAATGGAGTGCACTGAGTCAGACCAATCTTCAACGGAGAACAAGTAGAAAGGCTAGATAAAGCAATAAACAGCTGTTGGAAGGCGGCGGAAAGCAACTAAGACACCTAGGACTTGAGAGCCTGTGATCCTGGAAAAAAGAGCAATGTGTTGAGGCAAGCCTGTCATTCTTGGCTGCTCACCCTGTCTCACAGAGTAGGGGAAGGAAATTGTAATTTAGAGGTCCCAAAGTTGCCAGGCCTTGAGGGACCAAGATCGTGGAGAAAAAAGGAAATAAATAAGCCTGACATTTTACACAACTTTCCTCTTGAGAGATTTTTCAATTATAAAGTCTGGGATTCAATAAAAAAAAAAAATACATGAGATGTCAAATAATGGGGCAAAATGAGGAAAAAGCAGAAAAAAGAAACATGTCCACAGGTGACCTGAATCTTTTTCTTTTTATCAGACATGGACTTTAAAACAATTGTGATTAATGCGTTAAGAAAATAAATGACAAAATAGAAAATTTTAATACATAGCTAGAATCAATATGTTAAGAAATGATCAAACGGAAATTTGAAGGAGCAGAAAGTTTAAAACTGAAATTAGGAATTTGACAAGTGGTTTAACAAAAAAATATAAGTTTAGTGAAGTGAAAGATAAATCACTTGAAAATATCTGGCTTGAAACATGAAAAAGAACAAAAGGATGAATGATACAAAACAGATCATTACACATATTGGACACAGTGAAGAGTCTAGTATAGGTCTGTTGGAATCTTAGAACAAGAATGAATGAGAAAGAAGTGATATTTGAAAAGATAATGGGGGAGATTGAAGAAAAAAACAATTAGAAACAAGCTGCAGACTCAAGACTGCATGAATGCCAAGCAAGATTAAAAGAAAAGGGAGGAAACACACATCTAGAAACATTGTGGTGAGGCTGCTGAAAACCGTGACCAAAAGAAGGCAAAACAAAATAAAACAAACAAACAAAAGCTTTAGAATCTGCCAGAGGAAACTTCACATTACTTTCAAAGGAGCAAAATAAGATATCTGACTCCACAACAAATAATGCCAGAGGAAAACGAAATGACATCCTTAAAATGCTGATGGAAACTAACTTCTTACCAAAAGTCTATGATTGTGGGTCCGTAAGATTAAAGGCAGAATTCATACATTTTCCAACAAACAAAATCTGAGGGAATACAGCACTAGGAAATCCAAAGGGAAAAGAAATATTAGAATGAGCTATTCAGGCAGGAATGATCATACAGAGAAATTTTAAAATGCAGACAGTGTAAGGACAACTGAAAGAATGTATGGGAAACTTAACAGTGATGATAAAAACAATAATAACAATGTCCATTGGCTTTAAATTTTGCATAGAATTAAAATATGTAACAACTATAATGTAAAAGGAAGGAAGGGAGTTAATGGAATTAAACTGTTTGAAGCTCTTTGCATTATCCAGGAATGATAACAGCACTAATTTACAGTAGATTATAAATCAAAGATGTATATTATAAGCTCTAAGTGTGACTACTAAAAAAATGATATCAAATGGATAAATAAAAAGCTAATAGAGGGGCAGAATAAAATTATTTTTAAAAGATAATTAATTTTTAAAAAGGTAACAAAGGAGAGAAAAGGAACAAAAGACGTGAGACAAATAGAAACCAAATAGAAAGATGGTAGATTTAAACTCAAATATCTGAGTAATAATACTAAACGGGAGTGGATTAATCCCATTAAAGGACAGATGAAAAAATAAAACAGTTATATACTGTTTACAACCTTAGATACGAGGACATAGAAAAGTTGGAAGTAAAGGAGAGAAACACGTAAATACTAAGGGAAGCTGTTGTAGTTCTTCTAACATCAGATCACAGACGTTGAGGCCAGAAACATGACTAGGAATAAGCACTGATAACACTGATCCTGATAAACTCATAATAAAAAGAAAGGTATGGCAAACGTGTATGCATCTAATATATAGACGTAAATATGAAAAGCAAAAACTGACAGATCTAAAAGGAGAGGTAAATATTTTCACAGTCATAGTGGGAGATGCTAAGAATCTAATAAATTGGTAAGACAGGTAGATAATGTAAATTAATAAAGATATAGGAGATTTGAAGGATATGATTAAAAATCTGAATCTGACATTTATAGACTGCTTCGCTGAACATCTGCAGAATACATATTTCTTCCAAGGACACAGATTATTTACCACAACTGACTATATCCTAAGACATAATGGAAATTCCAAAACATACAGATTTATGCCTCAATATGTATATAGTCAAATTAAACTAAAAATCAGGAATAAAAAATTAGAAAATCTCTAAATATTTGTTGGTTAAACAATACACTTCTAAACAGCCCATGAATCAAAGAAGAAATCACAAAGAAGTTGGGAAATATTTTGACTGAATGATAATGAAAATGAGACATCAAAACTTGTGGGCTGCAGTAAAGCTATAATACGCTGACTGCTTCTATAACAAAGAAGCTCCACATTATCTATCTACTCATCTCAAGAAGCTATAAAAAAGGTAAATTAATTTCAAAGAAAATGGAAGGAAGGAAATAATAAAAGTAACAGTAGAAGTTATTATAATAGAAAATATGATAGAGCAAATGAAACAAAACCAAAGCTAGTTCTTCGAAAAGACTAATATAATTGACAGTCTCCTACCAAAGTTAAGGAGAAAAGAGAAAAGGTGCAAATAACCAATATAAGAAATAAAATGGCAACATAGCTACAAATCCTTTAGATATTAAAGTGATTAGAGGATTTTAGGAAAAACTTTATGGCAAAATAATTTGAAAAATTAGAAAGGGACAAATGCCTAGAAAAGACACAAATTACTTGAGGAAAAATCTTAATAGTTCTATAACTATTACAAAAATTGAACCCACAATTTAAAGAATCTCATAAAGAAAATGTCTTGTGCAGAAAGCTTCATCATTGAATTCTTCCAAATATTTAAGGAAAAGAATAACACAAATCTTATACATATTCTTTCAGGGATTAGAAAGAGAGCAAATGCTTCCCCCTCATTTTATGAGACCAACATAACCTTGCTAGCAGTCACTAATAGGGACACCAACAAAGGATAATTTCGGACAAACAGAATCCAGAAATAAGTAAAAAGGATAATACATCATGCTCAAGATGATTTAATTTCAGGAATTTTAGGGTTAACACTTGATAATTTCATCAATGTAACTGACCAAATTAACAGAATATAGGAGAAAAATCAAGATTTTTCTCAGCAGATTAAGAAAGCCAAGTTATCAAAATTCAATACCTTGGCAAATTAGAAACAGAAAAGGAATTCCTTAAACTGATAATGAGTATCTACTAAAAATGTATAAAAAATTTATTAGTAAAATATTGAGTGCTTTACCACCACTTTTCTTCAAGGTTAAGCTGGAAGGTTTTTTTGTTTTTTGTTTAAAAACAATTTTTTTTTGAGGAAGATTAGCCCTGAGCTAACATTTGCCGCCAATCCTCCTCTTTTTGCTGAGGAAGACTGGCCCTGAGCTAACATCTGTGCCCATCCTCCTCTATCTTATATGTGGGATACCTGCCACAGCATGGCTTGATAAGCCGTGCCATAGCTCCACACCTGGGATCCAGGCCGGTAAACCCCAGGCCATTGCCAAAGCAGACCTCATGAACTTAACTGCTACTCCACCAGCCCAGCTGCTAAACTAGAAATTTTAATCAGTGCAATAAGAAGAGAAAAACAAATTTTAAAAAGAGATGTAAGGATTAGAAAGGATATATAGAAAATCCAAATAATCTAATGATATGCCATTAGAATTATATGTGAATTTAACAAGGTCTGTAGATAAAAATTCAATACGGCTAAAAAGAAATGAGCTATCAAACCATGAAAAGACATGGAGGGACCTTAAATCCATGTTACTAAGTGAACGAAGCCAATCTGAAAAGTCTGGGTACTATATGATTCCAACTATGTGGCATTCTGGAAAAGGGAAAACTATGGAAACAGTAAAAAGATCAATGTTTTCCTCCTGTTAGAGGGCAGGGAGGGATGCATAGATGTAGCACAAGGGATTTTTAGGGCAGTGAAACTACTCTGTATGATATTATAATGGTGGATACATGCCATTACCCATTTGTCAAAACCCATATGAGAGAGAGAGCCCTAATGTTAACTATGGACTTTCTGTCAAGGCAGGTTCATCAATTGCAACAAATGTACCATTCTGGTGTGGGATTTTTATAGTTGGGGAGGCTGTGCCTGTATAGGGGCACAGAGTATATTGAAACTCTGTACTTTCTGCTCAAGTTTGCTATGAACTTAAAAATACTCAAAAAAATAAAGTCTAGTTTGAAATTTCAATAGAAAAATCAACTATATTTCCAGTATGCAAGATATTAACAAGGAATATAGGAGGACAATCAAACATCAAATAAAATTAAAGATCTGTGAGATTCCTATACATAGAACTAAAACAAATTGTTGAGGGAAATTAAATAAAACCTTAAAATGGACCTACAGGTTTAATGCAATCTTAATCAAAATCCAAATTAGGTAGGGGAGGGGAGTTTTAAATTGACTATATCAGATTTTAAAATGTGTAGTGAAATTCAAAAACCAAGAATAGCCAAGAGAATACTGAATATAAAAATAAAGTAAAATGCAAGGACTTAGGCTACTATATATCAAGAATTATTATAAAGCTACAATAAATAAGACAGAATGATCTTGGAATAGATTAATAGAGCCATAGAATAGAATTGCAAGTCTAGAAACAGACTCATACTTATATGAACACTTGATTTATGACGTACATGACACTGTAGTGATTTTTTCAATGTACAGTGCTGAAACAATTGGCCACTGACTTTTTTTTAAAGGAATTTTGATCATACCTCCTGCTGTACAAACAGTAATTCAAAGTGAAATGTAGATTACATATGAAAAGTAAAAAATCAAATAGAATAAAAAAATGAACATAGAGAAATATTGTCATATTCTCTTGACATAGGCAAATATTTCTTACACGTGACACAAAAAACCACTACCCCTAAAGGAAGACTGATAAACTGAAATTCATTAAAATTAATGGCCACCAAAAGACAAAATTAAGAGAGCAAAGACAGTTTCAGAGTTGTAAAAGCTATTTGTAATACATATCTAACAAAGGACTTATATCTAACTCTTACAAATGAATAAGAAAAGGATGGACACATTAAAAAAAATGGACCTACGATAAATATAGGAACTTCATAAAAGAGGATTTCCAAAAGGCCAATAAATATACACAAAATTGCTTAACAGGTAGATATCAGGGAGTTATAGGTCAAAACTACAATGAGATACTACATGTATCGTTTGCAAGGGCTGCTGTAACAAAGTACCAAAAATGGGAAGCTTAAACAACAGAAATTTATCGTCTCAAAGTTCTGGAGGCTAGATTAAGTTATCAGCGGGGTTGGTTCCTCTTGGGCGCTGTGAAGAAAAATCAGTTCCATGCCTCTCCCCTACCTTCTGGTGGTTTGCTGACAATCTTGTTGTTGTTGGACTTGTAGAAGCATCATCCTGACCTTTGTCTTCATCTTCACGTGGTATTCTCCCTGTGTGCATATCTTATTTCCAAATTTCTCATTTTAAGAAGGAAACCAGTCATATTGGATTAGGACCCATACCAATAACCTCATTTTACCTTGGTTACTTCCATAATGACTGTATCTCCAAATAAGAAAACATTCTGAGATATTCCAAGATACTGGGGATTAGAACTTCAACATATGCATCTTGAAGGGAGGCAATTCAACTCATAAGAACACAAATTTACCATAATGTCTAAAAACAAGCAAAAAAACAAAACGTGAAAAAATGCAAAGTATTGGTAAAGATGCAGATTTTCATACACTGTTACTAGGGTTTAAATTGTGAGAGTGGAATTTATTTAGCAGTAGATACTAATGTTAAATGTGTGTATGAAACATGACTCACCAATTCCATTCCTTGTTAATTACTCAACAACAATATGTATATACACAACAAAATACATATATAAGAATGTTCAAAGCAGCATTATCCTTAGTAATGCATAGTGGAATCCACCCAAAGGTCTATCCACATAGAATGGATAAATGTTGACATAATCATACATTGGGATACTAAATAGCAATGGAAATAAACCAGCCTCTGCTATTTGCCATCGCATGGATGAATCCCATACTGAGTGAAAGGCACAGACACAAAAGTACATATTGTATGATTTCATTTATAAAAAAGCTAAAACAAACAGGCAAAACTAATCTTTGGTAAGGATAGTGACTGAGAAAGGAGATAAGGTGACCTGTGTGGGGCTAAGGTGTTACTTTATTGCTTTAATGTTATACACAAGAAAACCTAACTTGGTTATAAATGGATGCAGGAGGACAAATTAGTAATGCTTTTGAAAAACGTAAACACTCTCCCCCCCGACAAACACACACAAAATACTACCCTGATTTTTGCAGATAACTTAAATGGGGGAAAATACAGCTGAAGTTGAAGAACATCCCTCAAAGTATTCTTTATGCTTTTTCTTGAAGAGGTATAAATTTCATACAGAAAGAAAAGAAAATTAACAGGAAAACTTTTACTGTAATAGGTAATTATGGGTTTTATTTCCCTTTCTACAGGATTAGAAAAAAGGTTTTAATTTTTTTCTCATTTCCCTGTACGTTTCTTAAAATTCTTTCTTTTCTATGGAATATTCTTGTCCTTCTAACAATCTTACTGATTTTTATGTAGCATTCTGTCAACTCATAATGGGAAGAAATGAAAGAAAATAATGATATAATATACTTTGATATGTTTTGGTCTAAAAAAAGGCATATATGATGTTTCTCTGTAAAGATTTTAGGTTTAGAAAATAAAATTCAAATTGCTTTGTACTCCAATAAAATATTACTTTTCAACCTAAAAGGAAAAACAACAGTGACTTCATTGAATGTTTGATTTTTGCATTAGTGTCTGAAAAATAATGAATTGACAGAATATTAGGGTAAGTATCAAACTACTGGGCCCCTGTTCTCTGATTTATTGCTTCAAGTGAAAAAAAAGTCTCTTCTAGTCTATATGCGGTATTTAAGTAATGGTTAAAAAACATTCTGATGAAGAACCATATTAAATTCTCATTTTGCTGTCTTTACTGAAGAACTGTGTATAGAGACACAAAGAAGAAATGTCCCCATCTGGTGGTAAAAACATTGAACTTTGGACAGATACCTAGAGCCCGAGAATGGAAACGAGAAACACTTGGAGACATTGTGTTCCATGTGATGAAAGTGCTCTCATTTCAGTAATAACAAACACTCTTAAAATGACCACTTTTTTCTAGGCTACAAGTAGAAAAGGTTAGTTATTAGAACAGTAAATATTAGAACTGCAACCCAAGGGGGCCAAGGGCATTAGGGAGTGAAGAAAGAAATAGCATAAATGCGGACCTGGCCAGCTGCCTGTGGCTCATTTCAGCCAGCAGTTTTGTTTATTATGCAAAATACTGCAGCCTAAAACGATGCGCCTCTTTTCCTAGATGTGTTGGTGTGGAGCAATGATCGAGTTATTCGCTGGATACAAGCAATCGGACTTCGAGAATATGCGAATAATATTCTTGAAAGCGGTGTGCATGGCTCACTTATAGCCCTGGATGAGAACTTTGACTACAGCAGCTTAGCTTTATTACTACAGATTCCAACCCAGAACACCCAGGCAAGCCCCTTTGTTCTGAAGTTGCACTGTCCTAGTTTATATAACAGCAAACTAAACTTTTAGGAAAAGAAAAATTGACTTTGTATTCATGATTCCTTACGAGAATTAGTTCAACCTTTGAAATACGTCACTAGGGCTTTAATTTCAAGCTACTGGATTTCTAGCCAAAACAAAATCATAAAATTAAGCAGGAAGACACTTAGACATTATGTGGTCCACCCTCCCACATGAATGCCAGATTCCCCTAAACAATATCCCTGACAGATGGCCTTCAGTCTCTGCCTCTCTGAGAGGCAGCCATTTCTATTTACATGTCTGAATTATACAGACACTTAGCATTGAGTATGCCATTGATTCCAAAATCTAGACAATTATTTGAATCACCAGGGCTCCTTAAAAATTTAAAATAAAACCTGCAACCTACATCACAGGCCTAAGAAATGAGATATCAAGAAACAAGGTACAGGAGTCCTAATTATCTAGTTTCCCCAAATGATGATCATTGGTCAGGTTTAACTACCTGCTTAGAGTGGATAAAAATTTGGCAGTCTAACTTCACTCTTTATTTTGTTTTTATATATCTCAAAGTTTGTATAAAATATTCACTTAGAATAAGGTCATAAAGAAAGGTCAAAGCCCCTTGACCTCAGACATTTATGTGAGGCTTTCTCTCTACTGTCCACAGATTATAGAAAATTGCCCTACCTTGTCCTTATAGCTAAAATTTACAATGGCTTGTAGACTTGGAGAACTAAAAACTTAAGACCCCGTAAATAAAACAGGGTTTGTAATGCTTTCTCAGATAAATATAAGGTCTATGATTTTTAAAATGAAATGTGACTTCAGTGACAGTAACTGTAATTTGATATCAACAGGCAAGACAGATTCTTGAAAGGGAATACAATAACCTCCTGGCTCTAGGGACTGAACGGCGACTGGATGAAGTAAGTCCTTATCTCTCATGCAAAAGGGAGCCTAGCAAATACAAAACAGCTTTCAAGGAATGTGCTCAGAAATTAATCAGATGTTTGTTCTATTGATAGAATCTAGAATTTTCCCCAGTATTGTTCTTAAATATTAAATTCTATTACTCACTTGATTTCTGAAAGAACTTTATGAATTAATATTATCATATCTGCAGTTAGAAATGATTAGAAGTAATTCAAAAACAGACTTTTTTATGATCCCTGACTACAAAATAATGTTGAGCAACATTTTTTTAAAAAATTATAAGCAATGATAACACTAATCCCGATAAATTCAGTTTTTTAATAGAAATGTGCTTATTTTTTAAATATCAGTATATCTTCACAGGAAATTTTAGGATATTAAAATGAAGAGAAAACATGCTTTCAATCAATAGGAAGCTTTTCATTATTCTAGATATTATTGAGTTTTCCCTAAAAACAAATGAATAACATTTTAACAGTCATAGAATTTGAAAGCTACATTGAAAGTAAGAATCTTTAGACATAATCTATGCATATTTAAATAATTTGGAAAATAATAAACATCAAAGTGGCCTCCTGAGATGAAGGAATACAAGGGATGTTAGCAACCTCTGGGCTTTGATAGATACTGTGGACTCTAATTGTCCTTCTGAGTTTTTACAAGGCCTTTCTGGAAGAAAAGGGAAAGGAACTGAGTATGAAGTAGAAAATACAGAGATGTATAATTCTGTATTGCAAACTGCAGCTGTTTCTTGGCTATAAAGAAAAGCTGATTAAAAGGTTTTGTGAATGAACTCAGCAAATCCTAAAATGAGGCAGTAATTCCACATTCAAATGGGCAGGGCAGATGATCTTCATGTTATAAAATCCTGATGTCCTTTGTGGAGGAGGTTATAGACACATCAACTCTACAGTCTTGACCTCAGCTAACTTCCTATAAATCCATACTCCTGTCCAATCAGGATAATGATTAATATTTTTAAAGCAAGTTAATACTAAACTGATTTGTGTGTGTGTGTGAGGAAGCCCAGAGCTAACACCTGTTGCCAGTGTTCCTCTTTTTGCTCGAGGAAGATTGTCACTAACATCTGTGCCAATCTTTCTCTATTTTATGTGGGATGCCACCTCAGTATGGCTTGATGAGTGGTGCCAAGTCTGCACCCGGGATCCAAACCTGCGAACCCCAGTGCGCTGAGGCGGAGCGTGCAAATTTAACCACCATGCCACCAGGCTGGCCCCCTAAACTGATTTTAATTTGATAAGTTGTTTGATAATCTTTTTAATCCTTATTCTTAATTGTTCAATAAAAATAATCAATATCAACCCATATACACTTTTAAATACAATTATTCTCTTTGCTTAAAAGTTGCAAAATGAGTTTTAATAAAAATTATTAAAGACTTGTCATACTGCTACATTCTAAACTGTGGATTGGCCTGAAGGAGCTGTCCGGATAGAGACACAAGCCTCTGTGAGTCCCATGTGACCATCTACCTTCAAAATATGCTGCCTCTTTTCCTTATTATTAACAACACAGCATATGATTTTACCGTTCAAATCCTCTAGTCTCTTTTGTCCTAGTTTTTCGTTTGTTTCTGTGTTTTGTTATTTGAGTATGAACAAAAATAGCTAAGCAACTTGCCCAGAACCAGAGGAGACTTGTTTCTGGCGCTGATCACATTCAGATTCTACTGAAATAATTTGAGAAGTGCTCATGTGCTCCTACAGCCTTTGACTTCAGTTAAGAGGGTATCTTTAGCCTCATCTCATAGAAACTTACTCCAGTGATGTCGCTTCCATTAATTGTCTGCAGTTACACTATGTTGAAAGAGCAGAAGTGAGAAATCATGATTTAAATTCTTGGTCTACTGTCTCATTTTTGAGCTCTTAACTCATACAATATTGGAGTTGTATATTCCTACAGTGTAGTGTAGTGTTCTGTAGAACTGAAGGATGTTTATGTTTATACCACAACCTCTCCAAGATTCAAGAAGTCAGACAGGCCACAAGTGTGAAATTCTGCTTCTTTTCCACATTTATAAATGTTTGCAGGTCTAGGGCAATGTAAACTCCATCAAACATCTCTTAAACTGTAAAATGATTACTAAATATAATCAAAATTTAGATATTGATAATAAGGATTCTAAAAGAACAATGGATATATATAATTTCATAAATGATTTTAGTTTTTCCAGATTGGCTGTGAATGTTACTTAATTAAATTAGCAGTCTATGATGAAGAATACCTTATAATGTTACTCACTTGTAACAGTGATAAGTTGAACTGAGTATTGATCTATTATTCTATATGCCAAATGAAGTCACCTGAGCTGGTAGGGTCAACCACACATACTTGGCTATAACTTCAGAGAATAGACAGTCCTTCCCTAGATGAGAAACTTAGTAATATAAAAAGATAAGATCTATATGGAATGATTAATATTTTCCTTAGAATTAGATACAAAGAATAATATTAGTTAAATGCTAAATTACATACAGCTGCTTACCAATTTAAAGAAAATAATTGTATCTGTGCAGGTGCTTTGTGCATGCACAGAGAGGAGAAAGATTATATCATTACGATACAATGGAATCAGAGACCAGAATTGCATTTGTAAAACACCAACCAGAGTTACACTATGGTTTTAGTAGCATCTAAAGAGCACATGTATTTATTAAAAAGATGGTATCCAGGCTGCACAAGTTTTTCAACAAATTACAAGTTAATTTTATATTAGCTGAAATCTAACAAATGACAAATTTAGAGTTTCTTACACAAAATATAGCTATAGTATACCATATAGCCAGGCTCTACCAAATAGTGATTTTTCCATAACATATGTCTCTTGTAAACATAAAATTCATGCAATAGTTATTCACGTGTGTGAGTCAAATGCACTTTTTTTTAACTAAACATTTTTTTTAACTAAGTATATCATCTCATACCATAAAAGCAGTTGGCATAAAGTGCAACAAAGTATATCTAACATTCTTTTCAGAAAAACTTTGGGATTTTACTTTTGGGTTTTCAAAGATGTTTACTCTTATAGATGACAAATCTTAGATTTGAAATCATAGGAAAATTTTTATAAAAAACATTTCTGTATGAAATCTCCTGCATGCTCTTTGTGGAATCAATAGAATTCTCAAAATAAAGCATAATATTCCAGGTTATGGAATGCTGTGGATATTATGGAATATTATGGAATACTTTACAGACTGAATGTAAATAATCAATGTCACATGTTTCTAAGCACACAGTGTTAAGCATAGACTAGTTTACTTGTTTTCATTACATCGAATTATAACTCTGTACTGGCAGAGTGATGACAAGAATTTCAGGCGTGGGTCGACCTGGAGAAGGCAGTTTCCTCCCCGTGAAGTACATGGAATCAGCATGATGCCTGGGTCCTCAGAAACATTACCGGCTGGATTTAGGTTAACCACAACATCTGGGCAGTCAAGGAAAATGGCAACGGATGGTACAGTGGTTTTGCATTTCTGCTTATAAAGTAAAAAGCTTGTTTAGCAAATGCTAATGTCCTTCTCTGACCTTGCATTCCTTTCTGAAATGGATTCTTTTCTTGTGTTTTGCTCTGCTTGAAGTTTACTTTGCTTTCATCAGACCAGACTCTTTTGTACACTGCTACTGCATGAACTCATGGCACTCTATTCACATTTAAAAATAATTTATAATATCCTCAAAAGGACAATTTTGGCTAATGTCCACATCTAGGAAGAACAATAAGCATTTGCATGACTTGTGTTTCTTTACTCTTCCATTCCCGAAGTACATAATTTATTTAGTTAGAGGTTGGATTTGGACTAAAGGTCCTTAGTAAATGGAAATTAACTCCACTGTCACCATACATGTTTGAATATTGCAAGTTTTGTATTTCATCTTAGAAACTCAAATTCGTCAGATATTTTTACCTCTGACCAAGGCAGAAGGCCTTAAATAAACAAGCACAACCATGAGAAGAGAATTAAACAAACACAAAACCAATAGTAATTTCCCAATCAGTATTTCCTTCTGTGGACATTAGACTCGTGTTATACTTCACAAAGGAAAACAGCCCTTCTGGAGGGGAGACAACTTTGACATAGTAGTCACAAAGTTATTTCTGTTTGTTAGGCATTAAAAAAATAGTCCCACTCTTTTATTAAGACGATCACCTAGAATCATTATTTCTTTTCAAGGTTATAGCTATCATGACTCTTAAAATTAGTTCCAGTATAAACCATGATCTTTGATCTATGTTTCTCCTAACTTGTTAATATTATGGAACATGTTAGCAAAATTCATGAGGAATTTAACACGATGAAGATTAGTGTAGAAGCTCTTCAATACTTGGAGGGGAAAGAAATGCACCACAGCGAATTCTCTAAGAGCAACCTTTGCTTTCAAAAACAGAAGCACCCTGGGGAGCTGCTCTCATTACAGATTACATCTAAGGAGGAATACACAACTGGAAATCTCAGCTGAATCACAATGGAATAAATTTTCATTAGTAACTTGGTCTAGAGAAAAGGAATATGAGTGGCTTATATCCGAGAGAAAGAAGGTTCAATATCTTCAGGATCCCTTTTTGCAGGGAAAAGAAATCTTTCTCATCTGAAACTTTGTACTCAATCATCTCAGTCCCTCTAAAGCCCTTTTCTCCATTTGCAGTTGCTTCATCAAGACTGCAGAGGTTAGACAACTCCACTGTTCGCACATACTCATGTTGACAAGCCACTCAAAGGAGGCAGCACTGACTTGCTGTGAGTAGTTTTCCTTGGCTGACAAAAAAGAAATCATCAAAAAAAGGGAAGCTACATAGCCTAGTAAATATACACGATACTCCAGTATGGCCTAGCAGTACAGAAGTGAGATAAACCCTTCGAATTGCTAGAGGGTGGAGAAGGAGTTCTCATCCTGTAAGAGGATCTAAGATGTCCTATCACTGTTGGTCTGCTCTGGTTTAAGGTCTGTCTGTTGGAGGCCTGTCATTATCTTATTACCTACCAATGGGATGCTACCATACTGTCTTCTACCTTTTAGTAGCATTTTATATTGACACACATGGCATTTTATTGATGAGAGTTTGGCACTTACAGAATGACCCACTTTTAAGTGAGTATTTTATATAGGAGAAGCTGAAATAGGCAGAAAGTGATTCTAGTAGGTACACAAATAGTGGCAGAGACAGGAAAAGGATTTGGAGGTGATTTCATATTAAAAACCAAAGTAAAGCTAGTGTTTTTAACTTTTGGTATGTTTTCATCAATGTGATTTATATTTGAAAACAAATATGAATTTTAAGTATCTGGGGCTTATAGCGTGTGAACAAAGTGAAATTACTTTATAAGAATGTCAGACAGGACTAACAAGAAACCTTGATATATAATCATAAGATATAAGGCATTTGTATTTAGAGAAATTCTAGTTGATGGAATCTATTTCCAAATCCATATAAAAATGGAGTTTTCTTGAAAAAGTCTTAGAAAACTGTGGTTTCCTAGATTATAAATGTCAAGTGCTCATAAATCTTTTTCTCACCTAAAACCATGCTTTACCAAGATATTCTACCATTTACAATAAATGTTTTGGAAAAAAACTTTCTACAGCAATATTTAGAACCAAATGTATGCACAGGCATGGGGAGAGGAAGTAGTTATAGGCAGAGGAACAGCTCATCTTGTGCTGTTTATTCATTGCCTTGAACTAAAAGCTCCACGCAATTTATAGTCGGTCTTTGGGGCCTATTATGGGAGCTAGTATGCTGCCTTATTTGGGTCACTATTTGAAGCTGCTGCTGATAAAACAAAAAGCTTTCAGATAAGAGATTTAATTTCAGAATGTAAAGCTCTAACATTAAAAATTTAATTATGGTATACAATTTGTCATCTAATTAGGCATGATCTAAAGTATATAATAATTTGGCTAAATAAGAGGCTTTCCAAAATACCATTTGTAATAGCTTCTACACATAACATGATAATTTCCCCAGGAACTGAATACTTCACTAATTTGCAAATGACTATTTAATATGTTGAGTAGTGCTTGCTTCTTAGCTCTTAACTGATGGATAGAATTGCTCTTTAACTATTTGCAATCTATATTTTGTGCATGGCTTTCTAGTTCATATTTCGTAGTTTTACCATTAAATGGGAAAAGTTATTTATTTACAATAAATAATCCAAGACAGCCAATTTTTATTTTGATGCAACATTAACACTTTGGTTACTAAAATAATTCAGAACATATTATTTATTATTTTTGTGTCAGGAATAGTCATTGTGAGCTTTTCCTAAATATATTATGACTGGAAGAATATGATGCCACATCACTGACCCAGATTCTTTAAAATGTTATTTTTCATCATTATGTTTTTGTCACAATTTAAAAAGGTATCTTTTTAAGAGCTCTAAAATGTATGAACTAGAATATAAATCTATTCCATGGAATAGGTCAACTCAACCCAATTTCTTAATGAGCAACTGTAAATTTTTCAAAAGGACAGCTGACATTTTCTATGAGTACCTTTGTTTATACTATGGCCATACTTTCCACAAAGTTGAGCAAATCTTATTATTAATTAAATTTGCCTGCACAAAATTAGAGAAGAGCAAATGTTAATCACATCCAGCTATTGGTTAGATCCTAGATGACCCTATTCATTATCTCTTAGGACAGAAGTAGGAAAGCTGCATGGAAGTGCACCAAGAGTAGCAAAGGAGGATTTTCCAGGCTGGGACCTTTCAGTAACTAACTGTCCATTAAATATTTTAGATGTCGTCTTTTCAGTCTACTCTACCTAAAGTGCACTACCATCTAAGAAGACAAGCAGTGAAAACCTTTGTGAAGACTGAATTCTAAGGAAATAACCACAAGTCCTGCTTTATTAAGCTGAAAATGTGATTTTGGGGGGAGTCAGATATTAAGTTTGATTAGTTTACTACAATTGTAAGAAACTGCTTAAGTCATTTGAATAATAAGCATCATCCACATCATAAATTCTGTACAAGAGATGCTTTTATGAAATGGAGCCACTTGTTTTTTCATGTTTTATTGTAATATAATAGGCATTTATGTATTACTGTGTATGTATTTCTTTTTAAATGTGTAAGTCTTATGTAAATGGATATAAATATGATTTTTTAAAAAATAAAATATATGGTTCATGAAGTCTTGAGTGCAAACATTTGACAATTCCAAGTACTGTTTGTATTTTACCATTCCACCATTTTTACAGTTTTTGAATTGTAACAGTCAAATCGATATGTTTCCTGGAAGCATATTCATGCTTCCACGTTTCTCCTTCAAGTCTGTCAATACTTAAAGCTGAAAACCTGCCTCTGATCATGTAAAAAGGAAAGATTTAACCTGGAACTGGAGCCAAAAATAGACCTTTAAAGGCAATCAGGGATGTCCTATATCTTTAGAAATAGCACTGTGATGGCTTGATTTCCTTTTCAGTACAAAACAAAGCCAAACTGTTTACAAGAATCAAAAACAATTATTTAAAAAAATTTATAAAAAAAGATGCATTATCTTCTCTTGTTACTTGTGGACCAAGAAAAAAAAAACAAAAACCCACTTCTTTCCTAAGAACCACATGTTCATTCAAGTATCTTGAACCGCCAGCGAGCACTGTTCAGTGAATGTCAACCACTGCAGTCTGAGGCTCATTTCCACTGAAAAAAACACAACCCCAGAAACCCTTCCGTTCTGTCAATGTAACAGGGCATTAGCGGGACTCACGCCTAATGTTATAAGCTTCTAGCCGAGATGGCCTTGTTGTGACTTCCCTGAAGTCAGTCTTATCAGAGGAAATAAATGAAAGACAGAATGATTAACATATATAGTGTATAAAAGTATAGAAAAGTAATCTCTTCCCTGTGGCTTTATTTGGTGGTGTTTATTGTTGTTTATTCTTTGTTTATATGGGAGATTTCAAAGTAAAACCTATTTAATAATACCATTAATCTAACTGCTGATTTTCTGCTGCTTGATCTTATTAAGCGCAAGACCTGTCATTAGTAATTTCTTTTTTGTATTTAATTTGCTATGTTTGCACGTACATTACATTTGTTTTGATGTCTATTTTTGTTAACAGATTCAGTCAAAAGGTAATGGTAACAGCTACCCTTTCCATTGTCAATAAAAAAAAAATACTTCCAGTTCTCTGTTTAAGCTTTGTTTTCTAGTCACATAAAGTTTAACAATTTATTTAAACTATAATGAAGATCGTTCTTTAAGTGACTGTCAATCTAATATCTACCTTCAAAAGTGAGTCTGCCACAAGAGGGAGTACTAAACTTTCTTATGAGAGTGATTTTAAATTTTCTAAAACTGTGGTCTGAGCAGAAATAATGGGAAAGAACTTTCTAAGCTCATCTGAATCTGGGGATCTTGACTTACAGAAATGAAATATAATATAGAAACTATGATTGTGATAATATAAACTAGATTTATATCAACTCTTATACACAACTTAATCACATAATCAGTTCCTTCCCTGTAGAGATCAGTAAGAAATATTAATAATTCATAATAGACTTTAATATAGAGAGAGAAACAAGATCCAGCTACTTGCTTCAAAAAAAGCACAAAATATTCTTCAATGTGTAAGATAATTGCTGCCAAATTCTAAAATCCATTTAATGGATTAAGCTCAGAATCTCAATGTTCATCCTTTTGACCATGTATCTACATTATGAATTTTTACATTTTTAATGATCAGAGCCTTTTCAAATATACTTTTATATAAATAAAACTGCCTTTTAAATGTAAAGCAGGTCTCATCTGCATATATTTGATATATTCTCATGAGCAAAATATCTCAAGTAATTGGAAAACTCTTTTCTATAGATTTTAAAAGACAATCTTTATATTTTAATTTTCCCAGTGTTTTACAGTAAAAAATTCTATGAAAATACCAAAAGAAGATGATGTAGAATTTATTTCAGTAAATTTAAGTATGACTGTATTTTCTGGTAGCATTATATTGTTATTTTTAAAGATATATTTAACCCAGAATATTTTAGGTACTATCTAGTGAAAGTGCTTTATGGTAAGTATTAAAATAGAAAATTCTTTTTTTTTCTGTTTCCTCTCAAGTTTTAAGCAATCTAATGACTCGAGTGTATCTTTCTTGCCCCACTTTTAGTCACATGAAAGTAACAGTACTTCCTCTGACTCTGCAAGGGAGATACCAAAAAAAGCCACGTCCCCCATCTCATGCACTGTTTTACAGTCCCACTCAACCAGAAAATAACTCAAGCCTGCTTGCTGAAGTGTCCTTTCAGATTTGATTCCCAGGAAGAATGTGCAAGAGGACCAAAGATGTAACCTTTATACAATTCCTGCATCTGCCTGAGTTTGTACCTTGCAAATGAACAATGATATACATTTAGCTAAAGAATTTGCCATTTCAAATTAACTGAATCTTATATGAAAAAATAAGGTAATACATTTTAATGCTAAGACATTAAAAATGGATTATTTGTTAAGATTACAGTTGTGATAATGGATGAAATGTATGCAATAGAAGAAGAGACAATTCAAGGAACCCAAGAGCTTCAAATTATAAATTGAATGTCTATCTAATTGGTTTAATTCAGGCTACTAAAATAATTGAAGAGAATAAGTAGATGAATATATTTTTTCAAGTCTAACAACCAAGAAACCAATTAAAGCAAATAGGAATTTATTTTGAGAAGCCATTTATTTTATAGCGTACAATCTAAAAAAAGCTAAAAGTTTCAAAATGTTTTTATACAGATTGGAAGCAATTTTTATGAAACAATCAAGTAAATAAACTCTTATCTATTATCTCTCACATATGTTTCATATATCCAAACTATTCTGTTAGAAGAGCTACTCTTAATAATAATGTTCCTGATGGACTAAAAGCTTGAGAAATAATTTGGAACCATCAAAGACTCACTGGACATGGTGTATTTTTGTGTTTAAATGTATTCTTTGATAACTGATGTCATGTAGAACTCTAAGTAAACCAAATATTTAATTATCTTTATCTACTTACTCTGATTAATCAGTATATTACCATAAGCTTATTAACAAAGACTCAATTTCAATTTTTTTTAAATGCTCAATAGTTTTATAGAAGCTTAAATGGAAAGATGTGTTTGGACATCACAATATACTTTTTAGTGAGTCATTATTTTAAAATTAGAGATTTCACATAAAAATCTGGATCTTTTGTTTCTTCTAAAACTCAGAGGTTCTTGCAGCAGGGGTCCTGTCTCCCCCTGAATCATTTCTGCTGGGCCTGAGTAGGGGCTACCCCATTAGATGGAGCAAGAACTCTGCAGTCGTCACCATTCCCTACTGTCCCTCAGATATTCAGGCTAAGTGGCTCAAATCCACTCCAGAAGTTCATTGACATTATATCACTCGCCTGGTCTGTGAAGGCCTCCCAGCATAATGTAAAAAATTTTACATTTCTTCTTTAGGAGATTTCCTTCCTAGTCTTCCCCATTTCTACATCATATTCTTGTGTCCATAGGAAGCTGGAATCATCGAGTACACAGTCTGAGACATGAGGAGGGGCTCCCAAAGCCCTCGTCTCCCTGATGAAGAGACTGGATTAAATGACCACCAGGCTCTCTGCCAGGCAACAAACGACCTAAAGGCAGAGCTGTGGCCTGATGTCCAGCCTTCTCTCAGGACTAGACAGGCCTTCCCACCTAGAAAAGCATCTGTCGAGATGATTACCTAAAACTTCCCATTTTATCCACTTGATTTAAAATACACTTGCATGTGGCATCTCAAGAATATTTGAAAATATTCAGAATTCCTATAAGAAAAATTGTAATTCTTTTCTGACTTCAACTTGAGTTTTAGGCTTTGGGTCAAAGCTGTAGATCCCTAATTTCAGGAAGTGGCTCCATATTAGTGTTACTTTGAATTAAAATGGTTTTCTGGGGGTAGAATTTTTAAAAATCATTCATAGATATGTTTTTCTTAAAGTGCTGGACAACCTATAAGGAGTCATCATACAGGGTAATAATTCAAAACGCTTGACTCCAATTAGAAAAATTGACTCAAAAGAAGAAAAATAAGTCATGATGCCTTCTTCAGTACTTCTTCTATGTGCCCAAAAAGGCTGGGGTCTTCGATTGTAGGAGTTACCTGGAGAGGAAATTACAGTCAGATGAATGCTCTTCCTTGAACCCCTCCCATTCTCTCTATAATTAAACAATTACATGCAGTGTTGTATTCCCATTATTTTATCATACTCGTGGAAATGTTCAAAAATAGGGAACTTTGAACCCAATATTTTAAAATGTAACTGTTGTCTTCCAGGGTAATAAACTTTGATGAGCAAAACTATTGGTCCTAGATGGTACTTTCTCTTTGGGGCCTCTATAGAAAGATTTCCTTTTTTTTTTTTTGCATTTGCTCATACAACTGCTCTTTTCTGTTGCATCGCCTTTTATTACATCTTGATGATTAAAAATATGTATCTATGCATGCATAATGTGAACAGAAATTAAAAGAATACATATGCTTGAATTAGCCCAAAGTTTCCTAAAATAGTCTTCACTCAAAACAGGAGAAATAATTAACAAAAACCAATTAGAACTTTTTAAATATCTATAGTCAGCCTCAATTTTTTGCTTTCTCATTCACTAATAGCCATTAATGACCGCTATGAAGGGAAACATATCTTTAATTTAGTAAGATTGAGTTTCCACAAGTTTGTTTGAATTTAACTCACATTTACCAATAGTAAAATATTTTCACATACTCGTTCTTATAATCAAAGCATATGGTCTTAATTAATCTGTGTTTCTCTCCAAAACCCTCATTCCTACAGAGAGACTGGCTATGCAATTTCCTCTTTAACATTTAAAAAAAAAAGTACTATCATGTTTTTTAGGGATACAATTCATGCTTGAGAACCATTTTTAAGAGCTTTGTTGATGCCTAAGAAATGGGGAAAAATATTTCAGAGTCCAGCATTAAACATCCTTGATAATTTACCTTATATGGCTTGCCATTGACAAGGGCAGACAGAGTCGAGCGGGGAATTTTCCCAGATCTGGTTTTGGGTAACTGTTTGACGAACACAGCTTTTCGAAAAGCAGCCACGGGGCCAATGCTCTGTCTAACTTGTTTCACAATTTCTTCCAAAACTTGTTCTTCTGTTGTATTTATACCTAGGGAGAAGGTTCAGATGGTAAGCTCTGAATTAATCTTAGTTAATCATTCATGGCCCAAACAGTTAGGGAGGGCAAAGATCTCTCACCTTGTCTCAAGACACAGAGGGCTAAAGGGACATGACCTTTCAAAGGATCTTCCTTGCCAACGACAGCGCAGTCAGCCACAGTGCCATGGGAAAGGATGGACTGTAATGAGGGCAAGCATTCATTTAGAATATATATGATATATTATACATATAATTTTAATTGGGAAAAATGTACATGTCGGAGAATTCAAAAACCCATATAGCTGCCTGTGTGAAAATTACCGCTAAATCACAATTCGCATCATCACTACTAGGGTGAATGGTTAGGATCCCCGTGGTAGTCACTCACTAAAGGCTGACAGTAATTAAGACAAATTGCTTTGCTTACCTGGAATGTAAGGAAATCGTTTCTTCATCTCAACTGTTTATTAATGAAGTTGGGAAAAGAGCCGGTAAATACCACACGTGAACAAATTGCAATGGGCCCCCACAAACAGGAGGCCTCACGGTGACCCGGCTTTAGTGCTGGCTACCATAAGCACTTTGTAGAGGAAGCCAAGGCAGCCCCAGGACCAAAGCGTGATTTCATTTCTGCCTCTCTTGCTGAGCAATGAAGAGCATTTCTTTTCTTGAGTGACCCCTATCCAGAGAAGATTTTCCAAGACTTGGAAGAAGAGGCTGGACATCAGATAATCACCACAGTCCAGCAACCTTTCTCATATCGTTCACACTAAGTCTAAATGCCCTAAAGAGCGAAGAAGCTGTTTATCTGGAATCACAAGACCCCAGAGATAAGGAACCACAGGAGATCCAGAAGCTTAGGGACGAAAAAATCATTTCTGCTGTGACAAGACTTTTTAAAAGGCATGTTCCAAAAGTCCTTTTCTGAGAGATTAATGCATATTTCACTGACTCCAAACCTCTAAAGACTAGAGAAAACGGTGAGCAAACTTTTAACCAACAGCTCGTGTGGTAGTCTTGATTCGTTCTTCTATTCACTCATTCAACAAATATTTACTACATAGCTCCTATGTTCCAAACACTGCTTTAGCCTCAGTGGTGAGCAAAAATAGTCTGAGTACTGTCTCATGGTGCTTACTGTCTAGTAGGGGAAAGCAATATTAATAAATAATCATGCATATTTAATTATTAGGAATGCCTAAATATGAAAGTGGGAAGTAACAGTTTTTTATAGGAGAGATATAGCAAAGGCAACCAACTTGGCAAAAGGATATGCGTCTCAAGGAAGCCCTCCCTTAGGAAATGACAAGGAGGTCAGGCCTAAAGGATGAGTTAACATTGGTTAGACAAGGAGGAGGGGTGAGGCAAAAGCCTTGTGGAAGACTGAGCATGCACCATTCGAACCTGAAAGAGACCAATGTGGCTGGAAAGCAGAGAGTGAGAGTGAGAATGGTGAAAGGGGAAATGAAGCTGCAGAGGTAGACTAAGGACTTCCAGTGATCATTTTAGTAGCCTTGGGAAGGTAGTAAAGCACTTTCAGGAGGAAAGAAGGAGAGGCAAGATCAGAATGCATACTTTAATAAACTTTATTTTTTAGAGTAGTTTTAGACTCACAGCAAAGTGGAATGGAAAGTACAGAGCTCCCATATACACACAGTCTCCCCACTGTCCAACCCTCACCACAGTGTTATATATGTTACAACTGATGAACCAACATTGACACATCATTATCACCCTAGTCTATAGTTTACATTAGAGTTCACGCTTAGTGTTGTACGTGCTATGGGTTTTATGATACGTAGCCATGATTATGGTGTTTTAGAGAATAGTTTCACTGCCCTAAAAATTTCCTGTGCTTTGCCTATTCATCCCTCACTTTCCACTCATCCCTGGCAACCATTAGTCTTTCTACTGTCTCCAGAGTCCTTTTCCAGAATGTCCTATAGTTGGAATCATACAGTACGTAGCCTTTTCATATTGGCTTCTTTCATTTTAGAGTGCATTTTGAAAGACACAAACTTGCCTAGGTTTCATTGTGAAGAATAAACAGAGGATTGTTGGGGGGGTGTCACAGTTTATGCAGGGAAACCACCTGAGAGGCACCTGTAGTAGACTAAAGTCATAGTAGTGCGTGTCAGGATTCTAGAGTTTCCTTAGAGGAAAAATGGATAAAATTTGATGATAAGTTGGATATGCAGCAAGAAGAAGGCAGAGGGGTTAGGATGATTCTGTGGCTTTCGGACTGAGCAGCTGGTTAGATAGTGGTGCCATTTTCTAAGCCAAAAAAGGCTAGTGAGGGCCAGGCTTGGGAGGAAAGAATCTGGATTAAGTCTTGAAGATAGTCCATTGCAGTGCCTTCCAGACATCCGAGTGGAGGCAGCTGGATCTGAGGAGAGTCTTAATTTAGAGAAGTGTATTTGAATGTCATTAATATATAGATGGTAATGAAAGTTATGGACATGGATGAGATTATTTAGCAAGAAGGTAGTGAGAAGAAAAGGTGAAAGCCTTAAGGAACTCCAACATCTAATGCCATATGAAAAATGAAAAGCTAACAAACTAAAAAGGCACAGGGAGAAAGAGAGGAGAAGAACCAAGAAAATCTGGGACGTGCCACCTTCAAGTCCAAAACTTTCCATGAAGGATTTCTTTTGTTCTTTGAATGAAGCCAAGTGGAAACTGAGCTTTCCCTTCTCTGTACTCCTAGAAGACCCAAGGAACCACCAGAATGTTTGGTACAAAACCAGTGTATGACCTCACACTGCTCCTAATTAAACATCTAAGTCAACATTTCTCCTATATCCAATTGTTAGTGTCTGCTTTGAAGTATTCAGTTCTAAGGGTTGACATCCGCATGGTTTTTGACGCCTACAGTGCTGAGGATAGTACACATTAAATAAATGATTTTTGCACTATGTGTTTTATTAGCTTCATTGCTGAGGTAAAGATGTCCATGCCCTTTTTCCACTAGTTGGACCTGACTAAGAAGCTTCTGCAAAACACGTACTATATAGACCATGAAACACCATCTTCCCCCACCGCTTCAGTTTGAACTCTCAAAATGCTTCCAACTGCTTTCCCATTGTTAAGGTCTTATTTACTTTTTAGGTCCATATGTTGAGAGCAGAGACAAATTTTATTGCCAGAGATTTGTTTTGGTAATTGGTATAGTCAGTCACCAGTCCATGGAGGAGCATATTTTGTCTATAACAGATAGAATATAGACTTGGTAGGCTCAATCCTTTAATTTTGACTTAGTATTCCCTTAATGAGTGGGTAAAAATACTTTTTCCTGGCTACCCAGAGTTTTAATCGTCAAAAAAGCATTTATTAAAGTGTTCACTGGTGCCATAAACCTCTATACCTGAGTTTTTTAAATGCTAAGGTATCTGCTTAAATCACTGTAAAAAAAAATCAATCATCCAGATATTTTGTCACCTAACCAGTATGACTGTAATTTTAACTAAACTGAATGTCAAAACTTATAGTTTGCCATTCGTTCACCTTGTCGTTTTAATTTCACCATGTTTCCATCCTCAGTCTTAGTGCTTTTAGAAGCAGATGGGAAAATGTTGACTGGTTTCCTGTAAGGGCAGGGAGAATTTTAAAATCAGAAGATGCCTATAATATCAAAGGTTCTCATGTTTGCCAAGTGTGGGCAAATTCTTACGAATCTGTGAGAAACATAATCATTTTCCAGAAGTCTGTGACATCTATAAATCAGGTTCATTATTATAGTGGGTAAAATATTATATTCATCTATCAGTGTTAAAAAGATGCCATAAAGGAAGGGAGGCAGGCAGCTTTCTACGTTGGCCCCACAAACAATATCTGCATGCCAAATAATGAGTTCAACAACTGAATCATTGCAAAGGAAAGCATCAGAATGTGTCTTGGCAACATTTGAGGGACAGAAGCCAACCGAATGTCCTGTGGGGCAAAAAAAACCAAAAGCCACATTCACATATTCCCTCCATATAAAATCCACAAAGTATCTGAGCTTAAGTGGCATTTAAGTACCCAAAAGAGTGATACAACTTAAAAGGTAATTGTCACCAAAAGTGAGAATAAACGTTATAATAATAGGCCTGGTAATTGCCTATCATTCATTTTTGGGGGGTACTCCCATTTTTATGTAAACTTTAATGGATCTAAAATGTTTCAGTGCTTTAGTGGACTAAATTACACAGGCTTCTCAATTATGATTTTAAGCATTGTAATTTTGGAAAAATTAGTTTAAATCAAGCACCCTCATAAGATGCAAGGAGCCACTCTGTGTGGGAAAGTGTCTTGCAGTGGGAAGAACATGAATTTTTTTTCACTTCCTCTGACATTGGAGTCATCTAGGAAACCAGCAGAAAGAGTCCATATCTTCATCAATATTCATATCTGTACTCAGGAAAATACTCAACAATTTTACAACTATTTAAATCCAGTAGTCATTTAACACTGGATAGAATCAAAATTGCCTGGCATCTTGTTGAATATGCACTTTATGGAAATATATTCAATCTCCAAGAAATCAATCTTAAAGTAGCAGACAAAATAGCCAACTTGGAAAATAAAGAGTGACACTAGGGTCAGAACAACCTTCAAAAGGGCAAATTATATGTGCGCATTGCCCTAGGCTTTAAATGCAATATTTTAACATCAGATTTACAAGTTCCCAAGGATACTAGCAGGATTAACAAACTGAAACCTAAGCTACAAATGAAAAAATAAAATCAGAGAGCCCAATTTTTTCCCTTGAGATGTCTCTGCATGAAAAGCTCTGCCTACAGCAGTGAAAGAGAACTGAGCAAGAAGGAACACATTGGCTCCTAGTAATTTGGGCTCAAATAATTAAACCAGCAGATCTCAGGCACAATTTTCTTAAGAATACCTTGAATACCAAAATGTCCCAGGTGTCTAGCTAGATGCCAGACTTTCAAAGAGTAATCAACTGTAGATATGATTGGTACTTAATAGTTACAGAAGGCCCCCACTTGTGTTGGCATCTGCAAGAACAAGGTCCTCTTAAATTTACTAAAAGCTACTCTAGGACTCGATTTTCTTATGACGAGAGCGGAAAAGAATAGAGTTTCCTGAAATGTTTTTCATGCAGTAATTTTAATAGAATTTCTTTTTTAGTGTTATGTAAGGTAAACACTTGTCAAATTTTACTTTGAGAAAGTGGAAAGGCACAGATATTTTCACTATATATAAAAACAGAAACCAGTCTCTTTTGAATTTCTACAAATGAGACTTCCCATGGATTAACATCCTTGAGTCCTATTTCAAAGAGTCGAACCTGAACCCAGCCTTCACTATAGAGAATACTGGAGAAGCATTTAAATGTTAAGGAAGGTTTGGGCACTTTAATAAAAGCTGGTTGTGTCATCAATATAAACATTTCACTTATGTATTCATTAGCAATTTGTGAGGGAGTTTTGCGAGGATATGGGAAAAAGCTAGTAAAGAGCATTAGTTCACAACTCTCCAATAGATTCCAATATAAAGAAGACAAGCCTGATATGAAGTGGGATATTAGCTTCATTATTAGACATAAATATACAATAAAGAGTTAATCTTTTATTTCATATAAAAGCAGACCTTCAGGGCCGGCCTAATGTGCTGGTTAAGTGTGTGCCTTCCACTTCAGTGGCCAGGGGTTTGCCAGTTCAGATGACGGGTGCATACCTATACACTGCTCATCAAGCCATGCTGTGGTGGCATCTCACATACAAAATAGAGGAAGATTGGCACAGACGTTAGCTCAGTGACAATCTTCAAGCAAAAAGAGGAAGATTGGCAACAGATATTAGCTCAGGGCCAATCTTCCTCACCAAAAAAAAAGAAAAGAAGCAAAGAAAGAAAAAAAAACGGATACCCTGTCTTCCAGAAGGCTTGACGGCTGAGAGGTGCCCTGTTACGTGCTGTAAATACTGCGAGACCAGTGATAAAATTCCTGTTAGATGCCACTGATTCTGGCACATTATTTTCAATTTTGCCATTTTAGCTACCTATCTACTGCCAGCCTCACTCTGCTGTTACATATAGTGAAAAGGATGTCAGTAGCAATGTATTAAAGCACAATATGTAGTTAAATAAGTTGATACTTTTCTCTCCACTCTAAAAATAAAAGAGAAAACTAAGAATTTTGACTGATAATAAGAGCTGTGCATATGTAATCTCCATATTTTGATTAGCTGAGGCTGCCAGGAATGCAGATGAATATTGGAGGTAATTACCTACAAGCAAGAAATTAAAAGTTCACACAACCCGAACCACCTTTTGCCAACATACCAAAATACATGAAGCGTAAATTTCAATTTCAGGTTATCACAAAATTCAGAGTTGGTTAAAAACAAGATAATATTATAATGGCACACAAAGGTCATATATTCCAGAATACTATATAAAATTCTTTCCTTTTACTCAAATAATATCGCATTGATTTGTCACTAAAAAAAGCCAACATGACAAGAAGTGATAAGCTATTAAGTTTGGACTGAAGATAAGTACAACCTTTAGAGACAGTGACGATCTTCCAATCAGAGGAAGGGCCATGACACTTGGCACACTCTGATCCCACTACATTATCACTCTTACTACTTTAAACATTTTCTTTCATTTAAACTGCAGATTGCTCCACTCTGCTTAAAGACTATTCTGGGTTTGATTCTGGAAAAGGTGGAATAAATGCATTCCACCTCATCACTTGCACTAATTGCAGTGAAAAACTCTGGGCTAAAATACAAATCAGAAGACTCCATCACAGCTATCAGAACTTGAGAGACAACCTGATTGTGAGTCCCCTGGTTTTTGTTTGTTTGTTTGGAGGTTTTTGGGGTTTTGTTGCTGTTATAGTTCGTTTGATTGTTTCTTTTGCCTCCTATATATTCTGATCTGGGTGCTAAAGAAGCCCCAAATTGGAACTTCCAATGAATGTAGACAGAAGAAACCCAAAGAAATGCCACCTGGGTCTACTCAGAGGTCCAGGGAAAGGAGCAGAGAGCTGGGAAACAGAATCATTTTGATTTTATCCTCCGTACTCCAGATGAACACCAACAAAGTGGTTGCCCCTCTTCGTCCCTGCAGAGCTGTTGGCGATCCTGTTGTCTCTCCACATCCTACACCAAATGAGTGCCAGCAAAAGAGCTGTGTCCCTTCCCTTCTCCACCGTCACTGGGCAGCAGATCCTGTGGGATGTAGCCCAAGGGACTTCCCCACTCTACATCAAGAATGCCTAGAAAGATTCAGGGCCACTTACCCTCCCCACCAGCAACCATCCAGTCCCTTGAGCATAGATCTCTCTTGACTTGCCCTGCCCTGTACCAGCTGAGCGCTAGCAAAGAGACAGAGTCCCTTCCTCTCCCTGGGGACATTGTGAAAGTAGACCTTGCAGGACTGAAAGCTGGTAAGAGTGTGGGGAGGCTAAAGCCCTGACTTTCTACCCAGAAGTGTTAGTAATGGGGAGCCATGGGAATCAAACAGTGAAGAGGAGATTGTGGAGAGGAACGAGCTGCAGAAAGGGATACTTGAGTCTGGGTGTGAAGTCCTGAGCCTACCCCAAAGTTGTGCATGCATGAATCCAACCAGAGTCAGCACAGTGAAGATTCTGAACGTTTAACTCGAATTTCAGACTGGGCTCTGGAAGAGATACAAGTGAAATGGACCAGAAGAGCACTGCAAAGGCCTTGAAAACTTGACAGTGGAACCACAGTCCACAGAAAGCGGCAAAGACATCTTAACTGGTGGATCACTTGCTAAAATAAACGATCATAAGAACACAAATCCAGATATTTAAACAGGATGCAGAATCTCATAAAGTAATATTCAAAATATCCAGGATAAAAATCTAAAATTGCTGGACATAAATTAAAGATAATTTTAAAGCAGAGAAAAGAGTGTAAGAGTGAAGTAAAAATACAACTGGTGCTACTTTATAAGGCCCGGACTACATTCTGAGATTATGCTTCTATGTTGAATATGCTTATTTGGTGTAATGAAGTAAGAACTGAGTGGAGTAAATCCTTCTTGTTCAAAAAAAAAAGTCACTGGACATAAACAGAATCTTAAGAAAAAACACAATCAATAGATGCCAAACTGAAGATGATCCAAATATTAGAATTATCAGACAAATATTTCAATGCAGCTATTATAACTTTCGGGGAATAAAACTCTCTTGGATATCTCATTGCTCCTGTAAAAAGCTCTAGCCTTCTGAGAATCTTCAAATACCATGAGAATTTGATCTGCAGCTATTTGTCTAGTTAATTGCTCTGATCTGACTGAATAACAGAAGTTTTCTAATTTCTCTGGGAGGGCCAAATGATGACAGACTAGATTAGACACCTAGGTTAAACTCTCAAGGTGCCGGTGAGGTTATAAGAGCTGAGACGTGCAGAGCCATCTGGCTCCTGAAGAGATTTTATTTATGCATCAAAGAGTTAGAGTTTGGATTCAGGCCGTTATATTTCCAAGGGGACCCTTTCTTTCTCTCTCATCTATGGAGTGTCTGGCTACTTATGTAGGAAAATTTCCCATGGGCTCTCATTGGGCAACCCAAAGGTAAGACATGTGGTAAGAGGCCAGTGACACATGATTAAAAGAAATCTATCTTTGACCCAAAAGACTTCATTTTCACATTCAGGATGAAATTAACGAAGATGAATATTAAAAATGCAACAATAACCGTCACTCAAAAAATATGGGTGAGCACTCTTAGAATGAATGGGAACACAGAAGTTCTCAGCAATGAAATAGAAGCTACAAAAAAAGAACCAAATGACTTAAAAGAAGGGAGAAAAGGGCTATGGGGGAATCAAAAAGAGAAAAGCCAAAAAGAAAAGTAATTATCAACTGGTAGATATCAATAAAATATATCAATAATTAATTTAAATGTAACTGATCTAAAAACATCAGTTCAAAGAGATTGTCAGATTGGATGAAAAAACAAGACCCAACTATATGCTGTATACAAGAGGTCCACTGGAAGCATAATAATCCAGATAGACTAAAGATGACAGGAAGGAGCTAGCCCTGATGGTCCAATCGTTATAGTTTGCTGTTCTCACTGTTTTGGTGGCCCAGGTTCACTTCCTGGTTGCAGAACTATACCACTCGACTGTCAGTAGCCATGCTGTGGCAGCAGCTCACATAGGAGAACTAGAACTACTTACAACTAGAATATACAACCATGCCCTGGGACTTTGGAGAGAAAAAAAAAAAACAGGAAGATTAGCAATAAATGTTAGCTCCAGGCAAATCCTTCCCTGCAAAAAAAAAAAAAAAAAGAAGAAGAAGAAGAAAGCAAAAGGATGGAAGAAGACAAATGATTCAAACATTATTCAAAAAAGATGGAATGGCTATATGATTACCACACAAAGCCAACTTCAGAACAGGGGAAATTACCACAAATTTTTTTAACTTTTCTTCTTTTTTTATTGAGGTCATGATAGTTTATAACATTTCAGTTGCACATTATTATTTGTCAGTCACCATATAAAGGCACCCCTTCACCCCTTGTACCCACCCCCAATCCCCCTCCCCCTGGTAACCACTAATCTGTTCTCTTTGTCCCTGTGTTTGTTTATCTTCCACGTACGAGTGAAATCAGATGGTGTTTGCCTTTCTGTCTGGCTTATTTCGCTTAGCATAATACCCTCAACTTCCATCCATGTTGTTGCACATGGGACAATCTTGTCTTTTTTATGGCTGAGTGGTATTTCACTGTATATATACTACATCTTCTTTATCCAATCATCAGTTGATGGGCACTTGGGTTGCTTCCACGTCTTGGCTATTGTGAATAATGCTGCAATGGACATAGGGGTGCATAAGTCTCTTTGGATTGTTGATCTCAAGTTCTTTGGATAAACACCCAGTAGTGGGATAGGTGGAACATGTGGTATTCCTATTTTTAATTTTTTGAGAAATCTCCCTACTATTTTCCATAGTGGTTGCAGCAGTTTGCATTCTACCATCAGTGCATGAGTCCCCTTTTCTCCACGTCCTCGCCAACATTTGTTATTTTTGGTCTTGGTGATTACAGGCATTCTAATGGGTGTAAGGTGATATCTCAGTCTAGTTTTGATTTTCATTTCCCTAATGATTAGTGATGTTGAACATCTTTTCACGTGTCTGTTGGTCATCTGTATATCTCATTTGGAAATGTGTGTTCATATCCTCTGCCCATTTTGTGATCAGGTTGTTTGTTTTTTTTGTTTTCTGTTGTGTGAGTTCTTTATATATCACAGAGATTAACCCCTGGTCGGATATATGATTTGTAAATATTTTCTCCTAGTTGGTGGGTTGTCTTTTCGTTTTCATCTTGGTTTCCTTCGCCTTGCAGAAGCTCCTTAGTCTGATGAACTCCCACTTGTTTATTTTTTCCTTTGTTTCCCTTGTCTGAGTAAACATGGTGTTCAAAAAGATCCTTCTAAGACTGCTGTCAAAGAGTACTGCCTATATTTTCTTCCAGGAGTTTTATGATTTCAGGTCTTACCATCAAGTCTTTGATCCATTGTAGGTGAATTTTTGTGTATGGTGAAAGATAATGGTCTACTTTCATTCTTTTCCATGTGGCTGTCCAGTTTTTGCAGCACCATTTATTGAAGAGACTTTCCTTTCTCCATTGTATGTTCTTAGCTCCTTTGTTGAAGACTAGCTGTCTGTAGATGTGTGGGGGTTTTTTTCTGGGCTTTCGATTCTGTTCCACTGACCTGTATTGCCTATTTTTGTACCAGTACCATGCTATTTTGATTACAATAGCTTTATAGTATATTTTGAAGTCAGGGATTGTGATGCCTCCAGCTTTATTCTTTTTTCTCAGGACTGCTTTAGCTATTCGGGGTCTTTTGTTGCCCCATAGGAATTTTGGGATTATTTGTTCTATTTCTGTGAAGAATGTCATTGGGATTCTGATTGGGATTACATTGAATCCGTAGATTGCTTTAGGTAGTGTGGACATTTCAACTATGTTTATTCTTCTAATCCACGTGCATGGAATAGCTGTCCATTTCTTTATGTCATCATCCATTTCTTTCAATAATGTCTTATAGCTTTCATTTTATAGGTCTTTCACCTCCTTGGTTAAATTTATTCCTAGATATCTTATTCTTTTTGTTGCAATTGTAAATGGGATTGCATTCTTGAGGGCTCTTTCTGCTAGTTCATTACTAAATTATAGAAATGCAACTAAATTTTGTAACTTGACTTTGTACCCTGCAACTTTGCTGTAGTTGATTATTTCTAATAGTTTTCTGATGGATTCTTTAGGGTTTTCTATATATAAAGTCATGTCATCGGCAAACAGTGAGAGTTTCATTTCTTCATTGCCTATTTGGGTTCCTTTTATTTCTTTTTCCTGCCTAATTACTCTGGCTAAAACCTCCAGCACTATTTAGAATAAGAGTGGTGAGAGTGGGCACCCTTATTTTGTTCCTATTCTCAGAGGGATGGCTTTCAGGTTTTCCCCATTGAGTATGATGTTGGCTGTGGGTTTGTCATATATGTCCCTAATTATGTTGAGATACTTTCCTTCTATGGCAATTTTCTTGAGAGTTTGTATCATAAATAGATATTGGATCTTGTCAAATGCTTTCTCTGTATCTATTGAGATGATCATGTGATCTTTATTCCTCATTTTGTTAATGTGGTGTACCACTGATTGATTTGTGGATGTTGAACCAACCCTGTGTCCCTGGTATAAATTCCATTAGATCATGATCTATAATCTTTTTAATGAATTGCTGTATTCAGCTTGCCAATATTATGTTGAGGATTTTTGCATCTATGTTCATCAGCGATATTGGCCTGTAATTTCCCTTCTTTGCATTGTCCTTGTCTGGCTTTGGTATAAGGGTGATGTTGCCCTCCTAGAATGTGTTAGGAAGTGTTCCATCTTCCTCAATTTTTTGGAATACTTTGAGAAGGATAGGTATTAAATCTTCTTTGAATGTTTGGTAGAATTCTCCAGAGCAGTCATCTGGTCCTGGCCTTTTATTTTTTGGGAAGATTTTGATTACTGTTTCAATGTCTTTAGTTGTGATTATTCTATTCAGATTCTCTATTTCTTCTTGATTCAGTTTTGGGAGGTTGTATGAGTCTAAGAATTTATCCATTTCTCCTAGATTGTCTAATTTGTTGGCATATAGTTTTTCATAGTATTCTCTTATAATCCATCATATTTCTGTGCAATCCATTGTAATTTCTCCTCTTTCATTTCTAATTTCATTTATTGGACCTTTTCTCTTTCTTTCTTAGTGAGTCTCGCTAAGGGTTTGCCAATTTTGTTTATCTTCTCAAAGAACCAGCTCTTTGCTTCAGCAATCCTTTCTTTATTGTTGTTTCTTTATTGTCATTCTTTCAATTTCATTTATTTCTGCTCTAATTGTTATTATTTCCCTCCTTCTGCTGACTTTTGGCTTTGTTCTTCTTTTTCTAATTCTGTTAGGTGTAGTTTAAGATTGCTGATTTGAGTTTTCTCTCTTTTGTTAAGGTGGGCCTGTATTGTTATGGATTTCCCTCTTAGGACCACTTTTGCTGCATCCCACATGAGTTGATATGGTGCATTTTCATTTTCATTTTCATTTGTCTCCAGGTATTTTTTTATTTCTCCTTTAACTTCTCCAATGATCCATTGGTTGTTCAGTAGCATGTGGTTTAGTCTCCACATCATTGTCACGTTCCTACTTTTTTCTTGTAGTTGATTTCTAGTTTCACAGCATTACGGTTAGACAATATGCTTGATATGATTTCAGTCATCTTAAATTTGTTGAAGCTTGCTTTGTTTCCCAACATAAGTCTATCATTGAGAAGGTTCCACACACACTTGAGAAGAATGTGCATTCTGCTTTTTTTGAAGGGATTGTTCTACATATATTGATTAAGTCCATCTGGACTAGTTTTTTTTCATTTAAATTCACTATTTCCTTGTTGAATTTTTGCCTGGATGATATATCCATTGATGTAAGTGGGGTTTTAAGATGCCCTACTATCATTGTGTTGCTATCAATAGCTTCTTTGGGGTTTGTTAATAGTTGCTTTATGTGTTTTGGTGCTTCTGTGTTGGGTTCGTATATATTTATGTGTTATGTCTTCTCTTGGAGTGTCCCTTTTATTGCCATATACTGCCCTTCTCTGCCTCTCATTACCTGTTTTATCTTGAAGTCTACTTTGTCTGACATAAGTATAGCAACACCTGCTTTCTTTTGTTTGCCATTAGCTTGGAGTATTGCCTTCCACCCCTGCACTCTGAGCCTGTGTTTGTCTTTTGAGCTGAGATGTGTTTCCTGGGGGCAGCATATTGTTGGGTCTTGTTTTTTAATCCATCCCACCATTCTGTGACTTTTGATTGGAAAATTCAATCCATTTACAGTTAAGAGTGATTATTGATATATGAGGGCTTGATGATGACATTTTATTGCTCGTTTTCCAGGTCTTCTATATTTCCTTTGCTTATCTTCCCATGTATTTTGGACTACCAATTCAGTTTGGTAGTTTTCTATGATGGTTTTCTTAGTTTTCTCCTTACTTATCATTTGTATCTCTGTTCTGATTATTTATTTAGTGATGACCATGAGGTTAGTATAAAAAATCTTGTAGATGAGATAGTCTATTTTCAGATAGCCTCTTATTTCCCTAGACTCAGACAATTCCATCCCTCTCTGCTTCCCCTTCTAAGTTATTATTGTCACAATTTATTCCATCTTGTGTTGTGAGTTTGTGGTTAAAACGATGAGATTAATTTATTTTTGGTGTTTTCCTTCCCTTTATCTTTAATGTCATAATTAGGTGTTCACTAACCTGTTCTGATAGAGAGCTGCAATTTTCTGATTTTGTCTACCTATTTCTCTCTTTTTCAAGTCTTTGTAGCCTCTTTCTTCTTTTTCTGGTATGCAGGCCTTCTTGAGGAATTCTTGGGGGAGGGGAGTCTTGTGGTGATAAACTCCCTTACCTTTTGTTTATTTGGGAAAATTTTTATTTCTCTATCATATCTGAAGGATATTTTCGCTGGATAGAGTATTCTTGGCTGAAAGTTTTTGTCCTGCAGAATTTTGAAGACATCATTCCACTCTCTCCTAGCCTGTAAGGTATCTGCTGAGAAATCCACTGAAAGCCTGATAGGAGTCCCTTTTTAGTTTATTTTCCTCTGCCTTGCTGCCCTTAATATCTTTTCTTTGTCATTGACTTTTGCCAGCTTTAATATATGCCTTGGAGAAGGTCTTTTTATATTGATATAGTTCGGAGGTCTGTTGTCTTCTTTCACTTATATTTCCAGTTCCTTCCCCAGGTTTGGGAAGTTCTCAGCTATTATTTCTTTGAACAAGCTTTCTGCTCCATTCTCCTTCTCTTCTCCCTCTGGAATACCTATAATACTTATGTTGCATTTCCTAATTGAGTAGGCTATTTCTTGGAGAATTTCTTCATTTCTTTTTAGCCTTAGTTCTCTATCCTTCTCCATCTGAAGCATTTCTATATTTCTGTCCTCTAGACTACTGATTCTCTCCTCCATAATATAAGCTCTGTTTTTCAGGGAGTACAGATTTTTCTTTAGCTCATCCATTGTGTTTTTCATCTCTAACATTTCTGATTGGTTTTTCTTTATAGTTGTAATCTCTTTTGTGAAGAAGTTCCTGATTTCATTGAACTGTCTATCTGTACTTTCTTGCAACTCATTGAGTATTTTATGATAGCTATTTTGAATTCTCTGCCATTTAGATTACTAATTTCTATGCCTTCAGGATTGATTTCTGGGTGCTTGTCATTTTCCTTCTGTTCTGGAGATTTAATATATTTTTTCATACTGTTTGACAGTGTGTATTTGTGCCTCCACAGAGGGACAGTACCTGGTCACAGCTTCCACCTGCTGCCACTGGGTGGGGGTCAGGAGCTGGGAATGCTGAGCCTGTGGAGATCCACAGCCTGCTCATTCACAACTGCTACTTTTCTATCTGTATGCACGCCCTGGCCAACCAGCTCAGCAGGAGCACCAGGTGGGGGGAGGGGCACTTTCTTTCACCTCTGAGGTCCTGGGGAGATTCTTGCTCTCCCTCTGCTATCCACTTTTGTTGGGTTCTGGCTTGATAAAGACAACCCAGCAATAGTTTAGTCACCTCTGTGTGGGACTTTCCCACAGGCTGTGTGGGAACTTAGAGGGCAAAGGAGTTCTCACAGAGGGCTACACCTTCTCCTTTTCCTCTCAGAAGAAATGTCCCATGCCCTGGGTTGCTGCTGTTGGGGAGGGAGAGGAGATCCCCTTACCTCCTTCCACTTCCTCCAGGGGGTCCAGTACCTCCACCTTCAGAAATATGGCTATGTGGGTCTGTCAGACATCTTTTGCATTGTTTGAATGTCTTCTGTTGGTGTATAAATGTCCTTTTCATTGTATCTTAGGGGTATAGTCTAAGGGGCCAGCTCACTCTGCCATGAAGCTGATGTCAGGCAAAATTACCATGAAATTTTTAAAAGTCAACATATAAAAGCAATAATACGCTGCTTCTAAGTGAGCTTTATCTTAGCAATACAGGACTGAACAGTTGAAAAATAATTAATGTCTTTTACCATATTAAAAGGCTTAAAAAGAAAGTCACATACTTGTACCAATATAGGCAGAAAAAGTATTTGACAAAATTCAACATTAATTCAAAATAATAAAAACAAAAACCACAACTGGGGCCAGCCCAATGGAATAGTGGTTAAGTTTGTGTCCTCTGCTTTGGTGGCCCAGGCTTCCCAGGTTTGGATCCCAGGCATGGACCTAGCACTGTTTGTCAAGCCCCACTGTGACAGCATCCCAGATAAAACAGAGGAAGATTGGTACATATGTTAGCTCACAGAGAATCTTGCTCAAGCAAAAAGATAAAGATTGGGGACAGGTATTAGCTCAGGGCCAATCTTCTTCAGAAAAAACAAAAAAAAATACCTCACCAAATTAGGAATAGAAGGAAACATCCTCATTTTAAAAAGGCCATCTACAGAAACAC
The DNA here is from genome assembly GCF_021613505.1 of Equus quagga. Lineage (NCBI taxonomy): Eukaryota > Metazoa > Chordata > Mammalia > Perissodactyla > Equidae > Equus > Equus quagga. The sequence continues at coordinate 37,607,294 of NC_060285.1, forward strand.
CTACCGGTGACATCATTCTTAATGGTAAGATATTGAATGCTTTTACTCCAAGATACAGAACAAGACAAGGGTATCTGCTCTTATGACTCTTATTCAATGCCATACTGGAAGTTCTAGCCAGTTTAAGAAGGCAAGGAAAAGAAATAAAAGATATTTAGATTGGAAAGAAAGCAATAAAACTACCTCTATTCACAGACAACATGATTGTCTACATAGGAAATATCAAGGAATCTACAGAAAAATACATAGTTCATCAAAGACAATACTATTTCTATACACTAGCAATAAAAATCTGAAAACCAAAATTAAAAAAAAATTCTATTTACAATAGCTTAAGAAAAATTAAATACTTAGGAGGCTGGCCCAGTGGTGTAACGGTTAAGTTCACATGCTCTGCTTTGGTGGCCTGGGGTTTACTAGTTCAGATCCTGGACGGGGACCTCCACACTGCTTATTAAGCCATGGTGTGGCAGACATCCACATATAAAGTAAAGAAAGATGGGCACAGATACTAGCTCAGGGCCAATCTTACTCAGCAAAAAGAGGAGGAGAAGTGGCAGATGTTAGCTCAGGGCTAATCTTCCTCAAAAAAATAAAGAAATTAAATACTTAGCTATAAATCTAACAGGTTTCTTCAGAATCTGTATCTAAAAAGCACAAAGAGTTGCTGAAACATCAAAAAAGACCTATGTAAATGGAGAGACATACAAAGTTCATGGATTGGAAGATTTAGTATAATTCAGATATCCATTTTTTCCAAACGAATCTAAAGATTTAACACACTTCCAATCAAAATCCATGCAGGATTTATCACAACTATAGAGAAGCTCATTCTAAAATATATATGGAAAAGTAAAAGACCTAGAACATCCAGAACAATTTTGATAAATAATAACATATGTGGACACTATGCAGCTTTAAGACATTGTAATAAACTAAAGTGTCAAGACAGAATAGTACTGGTGAAAAGATAAACACATAGATCAATGAAACAGAAGAGATACTCTAGAAATAGACCCACTCAATTATTGTCAGCTTACTTTTCACAAAGGTGCAAAGCGAATTCAACAGAAAAAGGCAGTCTTCACAACAATTGATTCTTGGAATAATTGGCATCCATATTAAAAAAATAATAATCCTCACCCTATATCTTGTACCATATACAAAAAAATATTCAAAATGTAAACTTGAGCTGATACAAAATTTAAAACAAAAAACTAAATGTAAAACATAAAAGTATAAAATTCTCAGGTGAAAATAAAGGAGAAACTATTTATGACTTTGCGTTAGGAAAGAGTTCTTAGATACAACACCAAACTCATGATCTGTAAAAGAAAAAAAATGGTGAATTAGACTTCATCACTATGAAAAAGACTTCTACTCTGTGAAGGACACTTTTAAGAGAATAAAAAGATCAGCCACAGACTGGAAGAAAATATTGGCAAATTGCATGTCAGACAAAGGATGTGTATGCAAAATATCTAAAGAATCCTCAAAACTGAACAATAAGAAAACAACCCAATTTTTAAAAAATGGGCAGAAGGTTTTAACAGATATTTTACCAAAGAAGGTATATGGATGGCAAATAAGCATTTGAAATGATGCCCAACATCATTAGTCATCACACAAAAAGCGAATCAAAAGCACAATGAGATCCTATTACACATCTATTAGTACAGTTTAAAGAATAATGACAGTTCCAAGTGTTGATGAGGATGGGAGGAAACAGGAAGCCTCAAACACTGCTGATGGGAACGTAAAAGGGCATGGCCACTCTAAAAAACAGTTTGACAGTTTCTTACAAACCTAAGCATATACACTTATCATATAACTCAGCAAATGCACTGTAGGTATTTATGCTTGAGAAATGAAAACTAATTTTTGCACAAAAACCTGTACTTGAATATATATAACAGCATTATTTATAATTGCCCAAAGCTAGAAACAATCTAAATATCCTTTGAGGAGCGAATGGATTCATAAACTGGTTAGTATTTCCACACAATGTCATATATAAAAGAACAAATTATTGATACACACAATAACTTACATGGATCTTGAATGTATTTTTCTAAATGAAATAACACAGTCTCAGAGGGTCACTTACTGTATTATTCCATTTAAATGACATTCTGGAGAAGGCAAAAACATAGAAATGGAGAAAAATCAGTGGCTATCAGGGGTTAGGGATGGGGAGAGTCAGAATAGAGAGGTGATGTCATGAGGGAATTCTTTGGCAGTGTTGATATTTTCTGTATCCATCTGTGGTGATGATTATAAGAACATATACAAGTATTAAAAACTCATAGTATTGTACAACAAAAAATGGATTTTTCTCTTGGTAAATGTAAAAAACTAAACACATTCTTAAAAACTCTTCTGAGGACTTTGTGTAACTCACATTGGAATAAAATTCTCAGGATTTAAGAGTACAATAAAATGTTTAAATCTCACACCACTTAAAGACTATATGCAAACCTGGGTTACCAAACAGGAGAAAATCAAGAAGCTAGAGGCAATCATGTAACGAGTAACAAAAAGAAATATATATAGGCTCTCCCACAAATAACGAATATATGTAAGTACTTAAAATTCCTCAAAACCACCCAGATATGGTTGGGGGGAGTGTGGAGAATATGAAGACTTACGCGAGAGGAAGTAAAGTGAGAGAGATATTAGAGTAATCTAGCCTCTGCTTCAAAGGAAGGGTATGGTAATTTTCCAGGTAGAAAGACTTCACCTCAATATTCACTTCTGTTCAGCTCTTTCCCTACTACCTGGAAGAGAAGACCAATAGTTCTCAATACCTCTTCAATGGCACCTGCAGAAATCCTGTGACCTGCAACATTTATCACATCGTCAACTCGAGACATAACATATACATAGCCTTCTTCATCCATGTAACCAGCATCCATGGTGTCATAATATCCCTGAAAATAAGAATAAATAATGTCCAATTAGCATGTATTGCTAGATAGTACAATCATTTTTAAGTTTGGTTTAAATGGGATAGAAATGTATTTACGCATTTAACTTTCATAACTAGACTATGGAATTAAATTACTTTTAGTTTTGATAACTTACTAGAATCTCTTTGCTTCTCTAACAGCCAGGAATAAATTAAAGAGTTCTTATATATGTTCAAGTTGAGTGTTTGAACTTAAGAGTTGTAAAGTTTATGAACCCAATTTTTTTTTTAATGGAGACGTAATAGCTTAGTATTTCCCATATACTTTGGTATTGCAAAGTAATTCTTTGACAGATTTCTTCTTTAATTGCATTAATTTTTAAAAGCTTTAAAGCTCCCTAAACATAATTATAAAATAGAGCATTAGTTTATTAACATGAATTTGGATTGTACTCGAGCTTCAGTGAAATATAATTGTACTATGAAATTTAATTTTTAATCAACTCAAAGTAGCAGCACATATTCACTGGTCCAGAAGGCACAATAGAATGAAAAATCAGGAAGAAGAAGAAGTGGAAAGAAAGAAATATTACTTCCCCTAATAATTCTGAGTTATCTTGATACATATGTTTATGAGCATAGGCTTCAGGACAAATCCAGGTGAGTCACTATTTGTGTTTCTTAATCTTTCTGAGACTCAGTATGCCCATCTGTTAAATAGGGTAATGAACTATACCTTATAAGGCTTCAATGAGCGTAAATGGGATGGTGTATATGAATAGGGCAGACCCTGGCACACCATGAGCCCGCAATAATTGGCAGGTCTTTTTGCAATTACTATTGCAGTTCTTATTAGACGGACAGCCTAGAGTCCAGTTAAAGTGCACAGACTCTGGAGCCAGACTATATGGGTTCAAATGTCAGCTCCATCACTTCCAAGCTATGGGCAAATTACTCAACCCTTCTGTGCTGTGATTAAGCACATAGATTAGAAATTTGAGGTCAGGGTAACAAGGCAGGATATAGAGTCGTTCCATATAGTTCAACCATAAACTGGGCTTTGAAGGAGATTTCAATGCAGGTGATCACATCAAAACTACATGCACATACTATTTGCCACTGTCAGGTGGTAATTAATCCTATCAGTACTCTGATGATTGAAGTGTGGTCCATCAGGCAGACAGAATGGGCTGACTGGAGTCAATACACTGACACATCTTCCTGCCAGCGGCCCTCAGGACATGTTTAATCCTGGCTACTGAGGTCATTTAACTCTGAGATCTTTTTCTAAAGGAAGCTATTCTAATTCTGGTCATTTATCTAGTTGATTAGGTTACCTGTCCTTTACTCACAAACAAAAAAGATAAAACGCTAAATACTTAGAATCACTTTTTTAAAATAAAATTCTGATCACTCATTCTTTTTTTACCTAGTGCTTAATGAGGACCAGATATCTCCCTCAGGGAAAGAAACAGAAGTTTCTTTCTGACCTGTATCATCACTAATGTGTTGTTACAAACACAAAACACATGACCGTGGCACAGAGTAACAGGTCAATGACAAAACGGAACAGAGGGAGGCATATGTTCTGTTATCCCGGGCACTGGGGGTTGTGCTTTGAGAACACTGTCCTATCATGTATCTATGGGATGTATAAATGGGATTTTAAAATACAAAGCTCAGGGAACATTCAGGAGAAAACGTCAAAAATAAGTAAAGAAATGGAAAAATACAACTTCTGAGACAGCCAAACGAGTTTTGCTCACGTAACCAGAAGTAGAAGAGATTAAAGGGTCCTAGTGGCAGTGTACAGTTCTGATCAGGTGCTCTCAGTCTGCAGAGGAATCCAATGGAGGAAATAATATCGAAAGCACAAAAATGTTTTAAGTTAACAAAAAATTCCTGATATCAAGGGAACATGGAATTCCAGTAAAATCTGCTAAGAGAATCTGAGAAATTTCTAGGTCCAGAAACTGATAAAAATACATATAAAAATGACTTATTTAGACAATTGTGGTTTAGACATTCTTATCCCTGAGATCTGGAAACTGGTCCAGATAACCCTAAAAAGTTGCTTTGTATCTGTGATTCTAGGAGCAATTTGCTCAACTTAGGCAAGAAAAATAGAGAAGTACTTAAGAAGGTAACAAAAGTATAACAAAGTTCTTACAGGAAATTTTTCAAAGTATAAATGCTTGAATGCTTCCTGATTCTTCCAGAGTCCTGAAAAAGCCCCAGGTGGTAATGGCAACCTTATATAAAAACAGAGCAGTTAGAATTATGATGAAAGTGGTAATAAAGACATATTAATTAGAATTAATAATATTCTAGTGCAATGGATAATTACACTTCAAATCCCACATTGAAATGTAATCCCTAAATCTGCTGGACAGATCATGTCTAACTGAGGCTGAAGTAGTTGACCATGACATTGCACAGTCATTGAGAGATGACTGTAGCTTCTGGAAAGGGCACAAAAGGCACACACATTTGGCATTCAAATAGTTACTAGTAGCAGTCATTGTCTCAATAAGAAACATAACATCTGCAAAAAGGAACCAAAATGCATTACTTTTTGAGAATTACTTATTGAGAACTATCATTCCACCATGGGCAAACAAATTCATTTTTTTTTAAGTACCAAGTTACCAACTGCCACCCTCGCCTGTCTCTGTGTAATGGAATGCTCCAGTTAAACATCCCATGAGCAATCTTGTCTTCGCAATCAGTGCGCCTCCCACTCTGGGAGTTCCCTCTCGCTGCTTCCTCTTCTATTCTTCCTTTTCATGACCATCCCGACGGATGTGACGTCTCACTCGTAGGAACACATGGAGATACTTCAGAACATCGAATATGAGAGAGTCTATATCTCTTCTTTCCAAGAAATTTCCTCTTATATTTCTTTCTTTCCTCCATAGTATGAAACAGGTGTTATACAGATGGCAAGAGCTTAATCTTTATCTATCTCTACCTATCACCTATCTGTCTATCTATCTATCTATCTAATCTATCTCTATATAGATAAATGAATACATTCTCATATCAGTTCCCTGTAGGAAGTGCCACCTAAAGAAAAGAACCACTCAAATTGTTTTCTGGACACAGAAAGCTTTTAGATGCTTTATAGTTTGGAAACTTAGATACTGTAAAACTTAAGGATTTTCAAAAACGCACTCTCCCGTACTCATACAATAAGAATACTAAGTGAAGCAGTGACTTCACAGTGCTGATGCTGAGAAAACTGAAAATGAAGTACACCTGGCTACTACTGCCCACATGAGACAACATCACACACCCTCCACCCCAATATTAGTCTTCAAGGCGCTCAATTATACGCTAACATTCCGTCAGGCAGAAAATACTGGTCCAGGTGGGATCAGCAGCCCAGTTGTGATCGCCCTTTTCCACCATGTCCTGCCTCGTGGGGAGTCCTCTCTCACTAGGTCTTCTTTTTGTAATATTTTTAAATGGAGGAAAAATGCTACCTTAGCATTTCTGCACCTCATATAATTACATAAAATGCATGTGAAAGCATTTTGTAATCTGTAAAAAAACCCACAGAGATGCTTCTATGTTGTCGCTGTCACTATTCTCTTCATCACTGAACCTGGATGAAGGCAGCAGGCTGAAGCAGATAATCCCTTCGGGTCCTTTTAACTGATGTTTCTATGTTAACCTTCCAAATCACCATGCATATAATTTCACTTTATCAGTTTAATTGTTAATATTTTAAAAACTAGTGTAAAAATCTTTATTAATCACTGAAAGAAAATATGAATGTGGCAACCAGTAAAAATCATTCAATTTAGCAGCATTTTCAGGATGTAGAGGATAAAGAGGTGAAGAGAACACTAAGAAGAGATGACCAATCAAAAAAGTCAATATGGGCTAGAATAGATAACACATATCAGTGAAGCTGACTATATGTAAAATAAACAACAATAAACATGCATTCTGCTTGCATATTAAATAAGAAATAATTTTAAGTTGTTCCCAAGAAATATATCATGATATATAGTCCTTTCTATCTTTCATGGTGACAATTTTTAACACATACATGGGTATAAGAAAACATCTCCCTAAAACAAGAAAAATAAAATAATGTGATAATAAACAGCAGCTGACACTCAGGCTGCACTGGGGTCTGAGGCAAATTAGAATGCACATGTCAGGTCTAAGGGGAGCCGCTGTTTCTTAGTCCTACCTGATCGCTGATATACGGAAATGCTGATCCAAACCCTTAAACACACAACATTGTCTGTACTAAGGACTATGCATACAGGAGGACATAATGTCAAACAAGCATCTCTTTCATTTTATCCACCCGAAAACCAAGATTTTGTTCCACCAGCATCCACACACTGCCTCCTCACAGTAAACAGAGATTCTTAAGTGTTTGCAATAATAATCCAACTGAGTTAGTGCTTAGGGTATTGAATGTGAACTGAGTTTTCTGGTGGCCTAGCATAGACCTAATTCAGTGTGTGTACACGGGACCAAGAGTTTAGCATTTTCCAGTAAAAGTGCTACTGGAGAGAAAAGGAACATCTTATGCTTCCCAGAAGTTGGCTAAGTTTGCAATCTATATTCTTAAAGAAGATGCCCTGATGATCTGTGTTTTCTCTTAGTAACAGATAGATTACATTCTTATAATTAATTAAAGTCTAGAGGACTAAAAGTATAGGTAGCCATCCTCCAAAAAAAAAAAAAAAAAACTTTATGGACACAGGCTTTCTCAGCTGTTGCACAAAACTTTAAATATCTGCATAAATTTTCTGAAGAACAGGGACAGTATGCATTTTTATACTATCTCTCATTCGTCTGGGAAAGGTCTGCATCAGTTTGTAAATACCTATAGATCTAGAGAATTAAAAATAACAAGGCTATGATCTGGGAAGAGAGCATGGAATAGGAAGGAGATTCCAAGGACAAGCGCCAGTGTTAAAGAGGGATCAAAGAAAGAAGACCCTCGAACAAAAACAAAAAGAAAACCAGAGAAGTATGAGAACATGGAGTGAGCGTCTGAGGAGCCACCAGAGCAGGGTTTCAATAATGACTGAGTGTTCAACCAGGTCAAATGAAGTGCGAATTTTGTTTGAAGGTGGATTCAACAGAGCTCACAGAACTTAGTAATTTAAATATTTTGAGTATCCTCAGGAGCGCCATTATTGTAGAGTGGAGCAGGCAATAAGGAGTAAAAAGAAGTAAGTCGGTGGAGGCGGTGAGGGTAGACTATACTTTTTAAAAGTTTATGGATGACTGAAAGAAGAGATTTAAGTTAGCAGTTTAATGCAGAGAGGCAGGCTGATTTAGGAGGGGGACAATCTGAGTGGAAGTAGCCAGTGGAGAGAGAATGAAGACAAGAAAGTTAGAGAAGGAAACACTAGAGGAATTACTCGATTGTTCTATTTATTTATTCATTCATTTACACATGCATTACCTCATGCACTTATTTTCTTCATTCAATCAATATTTATTGGGTGCTCGGTATTCTTCAGTCACTGTGTTGGACTCTCATGAGACAAAGATATAAACTATGATCTCAGATGCATGGAGATGCCGGCATGTTGTGTACGACAAGAAATGTAGTACTTTTTAGGATAAGGATAGGGAGAAAGAGTGTTGTGAATTACGTCCATCTCAATAAGTTAATGAAATAACATCAAAATGTAAACATTTAAGATGTCTGTCAAGCTATTTTATAGCAGGTGGTCAAACCCTGTACTGCCAGGAGCTCTTGGAAGGGAAGTTTTTATCCCCAGTTAAGTATGGACTTGCTGGAAATGTCACATGTGTCTGTCCCAAGTCATTTTTGAGATGCCCCCAGAAAACTACTTCGTTAACCCCAAGTCTAAGTGAAGAGCAGGCTGGAACGAAAGATACAAAGTTGCAATCAGTAATTAGTAGGATAAAATAAGGGAACACTCTCTGCTCTTCACTAACAAAGTCTGGTGTCTTTAAAAGTTCAGATCTTCTTATTTGAATATTGAAAAGGGACTCTAAAGAAGGAACCTTGGAAGATGCCATGTAACAGTCCTAAAGAAAAGCAGAAAAGAAGAGAAGTTCCAGAATTGGAAGTATTTGTGATAGTAAACATATCAATGATGTAAAACATGTGAGAAGAGAAGCAATAAACTCCAGACAAAAGTCAGATGTATATGAGCTGGAGCGGAAAATTTTTTGCAGTATTCCAAATTAACACTTTTCTTATCGCTATCTTAATGATTATTCTATATTAAATGCAAGTTTTCCTTCTGCAACAGGGGATGCATTGGGGCTGTTTTTCTGAAGTTATAAAAAAAATACTTTTTTTCTGAAGTTACAATAACATGAAAATGCACTGGAATGGCAGAAGGATGGGAAATTTATGAAAACACTAAGAAATATGCTGGTTAATGTCTCAGTATTCATTCTTCAAATCCAAGGTCAACTGTTACCACCCTGTGATACCCTCCCCTAATCTTCCAAGCAGAGTGACAAGGGGAGTTTTGTTACAAACCATCCAATTGTGAATCCTCTCAGAGAATGTCCTTTCCAAAGAGACCATTCTTAAGGGGGGAGAGGAATAACTGAGGCAGCAGTGACAGCTGTGTGTGTGTGTGTGTGTGTGTGTGTGTGTGATGAGAGGGAAGCATCAGAGTGCTGAGAAGTCCTTCAATAGCTAAGGAAAGAAGGGAATGTCCATCACCACAGAAGGTGACACATTCCTGACCAATCTGAAATGTAAAACTCCTAGATGCCTCCAATCTCAGACAAAGCATGGTCTATACTCACTGCTCCATTAGGAATCCCCAAAGTAACAGAAATAAATTGCAGACAGAATTCCTGTTCCCTAAAGAATTCTGAGATGAGATCCCAACTTTGCACTCCCAGCATTTCTGACTGAATCTTTAGGCTTTACTGGAGATTTTTATATGAAGCTACCTTTTATTTCCCCAGAAGAGATTGATTAGGACGTAATTTCTTTCTCTCTGGGCAGACAAAAGACTGAGTAATAAATGTGAGTTCTAGCTGTGAAGTACGAATGATATTTAGGTTCCTGTGCCTAAAATGAGGATAGTATCCGTCCCACGGCCTACCTTACAGTGTTGTCGTGAGGCTAAGAAAAGATCATACTAAAATCTGTAAATGAGATTTAGAAAGGAATGGAATTATAATTTGTGACGTCCTTGGTTTCACTCAAAGGGTACTGTTGAAAGCTGGCCTGCCGCTCTCCCAAGACGGCAGCACAGTGACTGGCTCACTCCTGCAGGGCTGTAAAGATGTGAGCAAACATCGTGAGGGGCCAAGAGGTCAACATCTGGAGGCTGAGAAATCAGCAGGCACCAGAGGAAAAGCTCCTCAGACAAGGCCACACAGCTCCCTTGCACCCCATCACTGCCTGCAGGGCACAGGCCAGCGGAATACAGCAGGAGGTGGACAAGCCACACTTTCAACAGCGACAATTGGATTTGGTCAGAGAAAAATGTATGCCCAGGAGAGAGGAAGAGCCAGAGACCTATGACTTTAATAACAGGGAGCCCTGTGGTATCCAGGAAAGCAATTGCCGTTGAGATTTTCTTTCGTCCCTGGTCTGTGTTGCCTGGAAATTATCGACTTGTAGTTTTATTTCTGCACTTTGGAGCTCTGTATGCAATTGCAGGAACACCTTCTAACATTCATGAACATTTTGTATTTATAGCAATTCAGATATCATAACTTTCCCATTAAATTAACTGCCTCGAGTAAGTTTCAAAATCAAAGGAATTTTCTAACACTCATGCAGACATGTCGTTTTCTCTTCTACTAGAAAGGTAAATCTTACGAATGCAAGGAATCTATGAAAAGTGCAGGATTCATGCTTATTACATCTGAGGGTCTACAGTAGTTTAGAAATCACTAAGATGTCTACTGTCTAGTTAAGGGAACCCCAAGAGATCAAAGCAGTGATTCTAGAAAGGCTTAACAGAGGAGTTCGAACAACTGAAGTGGATTGAGTTTTTTCATAATTGCCACATCTCACTGTTTCTGGTTTGGAGATGAGTCAGCTTAATATGATAAAAAGAATCATTACATTTAGTATCTTGCAAAGTGTGGAAATCCAATTATAGCTTCAGATTTTAAAGAAACTGCCAGAGAAAGATAGTTTCCAAAGTTATTTACACTACTCACAACAGATTTTATAGTGAAACAAGAAGCTATAGCTGTACTTACAAAAAGCAAACAAATCTGGGATTAAAACAATGAGTCATTATTTTTTTTATTGACTGACTTTAATATAGTTTGAGCCCTACACATTTCAAATATTTCCTGTAGATTTTTCCCTCCATTCTCTTTAATCACTACAAGTATAGTTAGTGAACATAAATAGCATTAGGGAATACTGTACTTTCAAAGAATGTTCAGCTTAATTATTATACAAAATAATAAAAAAAAGCATGGGCATGAATAATTGAGAAAAATGGACTTCCTATTTGGTGGGCAGTCACTTCTAGCGGTTGCTTTTGATGCTAGCTCAGTTCTAAGGCCCTCATGGGCCCTAGTCATTCCTAATACTGGTGGCCTCACCCCATATTCATGCAAAGATAACAAAATATAGCAATATAGCATATAAACTAGAAGTTTTTCTGAAAAAGAAAAGGTTATCATTTTGCTTTGGAAATGATTTGGCAAGAAGCCACACATTTAGTTCCCATTGTTTATTTCTCAGCAATCACTATACATATTCAGTAATCATTCAAAGTGAGAACATGTGACCTAAAAATTGTTTGCAAATGAAATGAAAAATTTATGAAGACTAAATTGACAATGAAGTCATTATGATGTTAAATTTTATAGATATTTAACTAAATATGTATTCATTTTGATTATAAATTTCTCAAATTTTGGGATCAATACTTTTCTGGAAATATAGAATCTCAGATATTTTGTAGACTCTGGACACCATGTGCAATCCCTAATCAAACAGCATTTACAGGGACTGGCCCAGTGGCACGGTGGTTAAGTAGATGTGCTCTACTTTGGCAGCCCGTCATTCACTGGTTCAGATCCCAGGCAGGGACCTATGGTCTGCTTATCAAGCCATACTGTGGTAGGAGTCCCACATATAAAGTAGAGGAAGATGGGAACAGCTGTTAGCTCAGGGCTAATCTTCCTCAAAAAAAAAAAAAATTAAAGTTTTTTAAAAACACCTTTTACAGGCCACCAAGTGTTCTGGGGGCCCATTTAGCTGGTATCTGGAAGGCATCCTGCTTTCAGACCACAAACCTTCTTTAGAATGTGGTCCACATGGAAAGAATGATCATCTCTCAAGTTACACACTATTTTTGTAAAACCACAATAATTTTTATTAAGTCAAGAAGGTGTGCTTCTTCCTTTCCCTTAATTAATTACACGCATATTTATTATGTACTCTTAAAAAGCATCCATTGGCCATTTTCCAATCTGGATGAATGATGCATCCCCTCAAGGCACACAGAACAGCCACGGGCTGACGCAAACAAGTCTTACTGATAGATGTGAAATATGAAAACATCCCACGCATACTGCGGGCGGCCACTGGAGCGCATGAATAATTTTCAGGTCGATGAGTTAGAGCGGAATGGCTGCTGGAGATGCAGGTTTCAATAGGAAACCCTTGCTCTCACAGATAGAACAGAATTCCTAGAATAAGGTTTCGAGACCTGTTCTATTAAAAAAAGGGAGATCATGCTGGTAATTATTTTTCCTGATTATTTCTATCTTACCTTTCAAATACAATTTTTTTCTATATGTCTGTGTGTATATATATATATACACATATATACATATATATACATACATATACATGCATACACACACACACACACACAATATTTTCAAATACCTAGTTTCGCTATTAAGGGAGGAATCAAAGTCCATCGAATGCCATAATATAGTGTATCTTCAAATAATTTATAATGAAATTGATTCCCAGATCTGTACAATAAAATCCCCTATTTAGGAATATGGGGGAAGAAAGTCATTCTGAGCTGGTGACAATCTAAACCACAGAATGCATTAAGGCAATAGTTGTATGATTTTCAAGTACTTGGGGTAACAATAATTGCTACCAAGAGAAAATTATAGTTTATGTGGGCTATTGCCATGTTTTATTATTTCTAAACAGATACGAGGCAAAGCCAGCAATAATCAGAGTGACAGGACTCAGGAAGGTTTTTAAACTGTACTGGGATAAAACGCCTCCTCTGGGATCTCGCAAGAGTTGCTTTATGAAAGAGACGGCTCACTTATAGTTAGGAGGTTATATAAAAATGTATGCTGCAGGAGTGCTTTGAAAAGCTTCAAAAACCATGCGCTTCCCTAAGCAAGCTAAACACCCATCCACAGTCTTGTCCGGATTATTGATTTCTTTAGCAGGTCCTCCCCTACCCCCACCATTTTCCCCCTAACTGGGCAAATTTTAACCAGCTCTATGTTAATATGGATTGTGATCAGAAAAATATGAATACAAATGATATACTCAATATTAAAAGTTTCCATCTTGCCAGCAAGATGTCTTAAAATTTGAACAAAAAAATTGATATAGTGCTTACATGTTTACTCATAACATAAGAATCTGTGAAGAATTGTATCACAGTATTTATCTCCTCTATTAGCTTTTTGTAAGTTAAAGTATCCCTAACTGAAAAAAAATCTATTCTTTTTTTTTTTTTTGAGGAGGAGGATTAGCCCTGAGCTAACTGCTGCCAATCCTCCTCTTTTTGCTGAGGAAGACTGGCCCTGAGCTAACATCTGTGCCCATCTTCCTCTACTTTATATGTGAGACATCTGCCACCACATGGCTTGCCAAGTGGTGCCATGTCTGCACCGGGGATCCGAACTGGTGAACTCTGGGCCCCTGAAGTGGAACATGCACACTTAACTGCTGCGTCACTGGGCCAGCCCCCTATCTTTTTTTAAATTACTGTTTTTCATTTAATTTTCACGGAATTTAAAATGTTTTACTAACCTGAGACAAACTTATACCAATCTGAGAATGCCAAGTAATGAGTTCTTTTAAATAAATAGGAAAACAAAATTTGACACATAATGTTCTTTATTTACAGCAACTCATTCTGATGAATTCTACTACTTACACTGTATCAGTAAGGATGCTAATATCATGCTAATCAGAGGAGCTAAGGCAACCTGGATTGTTAAAATGTCATACACTGTGTGTCTCCCAAATTAATCAACTTCCATTTCGGCTTCCACCAGAATAGCAATTATAAATTATTGATTTAATCAAAGCAAACTTAAATATTTTTACTTCAAATTTTAGCACTTTGGCTTATCAAATGATCAATGATGAAAAATGTTAGCAGGGAACTGTGGTACTTGTTGAGGTAGAGATTTTACATTATGCTACTATTTGACCTCTAAAAATCTACTCAATAAGAGAGTAATTATCAGAAAAGGGAAAGATAACGTAAAAAAGATGTTCAACACAGCATTATTTATAATGACAAATATTCAAAAAAGACTAAGAGGCTCAGACTGGGGATAAAGATGTTTAAGAGGTGGAGTAAAAGTTAAAAGTGTTCATGAAACAGAGATAGGGAAAAACAGGAACACACAAGACGAAGCTGAACTGCTTCATCAACCTAAAACGCCCATCAAAAAGCGTGAAGTCAGATATTACAAAACTGACAGTGTATTGCTGAAGGGCAGCTGTACAGAAACTTTACTTACTTCTTCATATTTTTGGTACTTAAGTTACTTTTATCATTTATGCATTACTGACATAATCAGAAAAAGTTACCAAAAAGATGCAAGATTACTCTTTTTCAAAACTGTATCAAAATTTGTTGTGCTGTTTGGGGCTTCCGTGTTAAATTGTAGGAGCTGGCACCGTGTATTCTCAAACAACCCACCCACTCACTTGGCAGCCTTCTCACTAGTAAAAGCACAGCAGCCACCTCATTTTTTCTTAATATTGTATACCAAGTCTTGCTCTTTCAAATAGCAGTATTGAAAATTTTGCTTACTTTACCACAATATTTCCTAAACTCCGAGCCTTCAGTTTTTGCATGTTGTCATCCAAAACCATAACTGCAAGTAAAATATAAATAAATAAATGAATATTTGAAGAAACGCATAACCTTAAACCTTAAATGTTTCAATATTTTTTATATCCAATCCCCAAAACTCTAGCTTAAAAAGGCATCTTTTTTTTTAAGATTGGCACCTGAGCTAACATCTGTTGCCAATCTTTGTTTTGTTTTGTTTCTTCTTCTTCTTCTCCCCAAAGCTCCCCATTACATAGTTGTATATTCTAGCTGTAGGTCCCTCTGGTTGAGCTATGTGGGACGCCTACTCAGGGTAGCTTGATGAGCGATGCTGGGTCCATGCCTGGGATCTGAACCGGCGAAATCCTGGGCCACCGAAATGGAGTGCGAGGACTCAACCACTTAGCCATGGGGCTGGCCCCAGCATCTTTTAATTCCAGTGAGACCATGAACATAAAGAAATAAGCTATAATGTCTCACAAAAAATACAGATAGTACATGCTTTTGATTCCTAACAAGATCATGAATTTTTCTTCAGAATTTCTCTTAAAGACATCTTATTTCAAACATGCTGATAATTTCATAATCTACGTTTATATACCTTTAAACATATCCTTCTATTCTATCAAAAACATTAAGAATATGTTCCACTTTCCAAAAAGTAAAGGAAATGAGCAATTTCAAAATACACCAAAAATATTTCAAGCAATAAAAACAAAGTATTTAAAAGCCTGGAAATCCCCTTTTTCTGATTTAAGGCTTAATATCCCCCTATGAGCCTTAAAGGTTAATTTAACCTTCCCAAATATTATCCCAATGCTTTCTGTGTTGTACTGTTGAAATCCTGAAAGATTTCAGGAGCTCAAAGCTTGTATGCACATTCAGTAACCCTTAGTGCAAACTGGAAATGAGGGTATATCATCACGTTTTAAGCTTTAATAGAACCTTTATGTGGATTCATTGATCCACATTATTCTACTGAAAGAAGCTGTAAGAAAAGAAGAACATTGTCCCCAGGAAAAATTTATCACTCCCTTCTTTGTTTTCCCAGAGCACTTTTTTTTTTTTGAGGAAGGTTAGCCCTGAGCTAACATCTGCCGCCAATCCTCCTCTTTTTGCTGAGGGAGACTGGCCCTGAGCTAACAATCCATGCCGATGTTCCTCTACTTTGTTTTATATGTGGGATGCCTGCCACAGCATGGCTTGACAAGTGGTGCATGGGTCTACACTCGGGATCTGAACCAGTGGGCCCCAGGCCACCAAAGCAGAAGGTGGGAACTTAACCGCTGCACCACTGGGCTGGCCCCTGATCCCAGAGCGCTTTGTTTTAAAATTCTATTCTGACAGTTATTAGCGGTGTAGACATCTGTCTCTCACTAGACTGTGAGTTCATTAAGGGTGGAGGCCATGCCTAATTCATCTTTGTTTCCCCAAATCCCAGGACAGTGGGCAACTTACTGTGTGCCCCTGAGCACGCTCTATTACCCCTTCAATCTCTCTGTCTAAAAAGCGGCAGTAATTCCTTTCTCATACTGTTGGTACAAGAATTACTTATAAAAAATAGAAGTGACAAGATTGCATAAGGTACCCAATGAATGTGAAATGGTTACATTACATTGAAGGTTTTTCACACAAAAATGGTTTTCTTTCTTTTCCCAAAAGGATAGTGCTTTTTTATTATAATATTGAATGTGACATTATGTTTTTGAAGCTCTGCCTAACCACAAAACATATAAATATCATGAGTAATAAAGCCAGTATTTCTTTAGCTATAAATACTTTAGCCCTCGTGTTTAACCTGGCTGTCTGTAAGCCAGCGGCTTTCAGACAATGAGAAACTTCTATACTGAAATTCCATGAGGCATTAAAGCTCGATTTTTTCTTACAACTGGATACAAAAACAGTACTTACTGAATGGGAAATGTGTTTAACATCTCCCACAGTCATCAGCCCCTAAAAATGGCTCAACACAAAAGCAATTTTTCTGATAAAAGGAGCAATAACTGAAGTGTTCACAGGGAGGAGTGCGCTGAAGCTGGGTGCGCCTTTCCAGGCCCAAAGAAGTCTCTGACTTCGCAGAATGTCTATTTCTGCCCTTAAAAAAAAGAACCTTAAATGTCTTTTTATAAATATATCTGCGTGGCTAAACCAAGTGATCCATGTTTCCTTAATTAGTTATTGTCCTAGAAGGAAAACACAATATTTTTATGGTATAGAAGCAAAACACTAATCCCTAAATTTTGTAATTTATGTGCAAATAGGAATTATATGTAAGAATCATATTCTGTCCCCAAAGCTGGGTTTTCCTGATATATCTATTAAGCCAAATTGTGTGAAAACATAACTGAAGTCTGTGCCTCATTTTCCTTATCTATAAAATGAAGGTGCAAGTCTAAATCAAATCAGTGCATCTGGCTTCTCTGAAATATTAGTAACACTGTTAGCTAAGATGTAGTTCAGTCTTTCTATCGGCAAGTGCTTCTGTTAATGCTTCATTGTGTTACATCACAACACAGCAACCCTATGAAGCATATAAAATTATTATTCCCATTTAGAAACAAAGAAACCAAATGATCGAAAAGTTAAGTGACTTGTATAAGTTATACAACTAGGGAGTGAAGCCCAAGGGAAATTATTAAACTATTATAATCACTACCAACAATTTAAAAACAAATATTGAAAAGATATTGTATCTCATTGTCCCCTACCATCAGCATGAATGAAATGATGTTTTTTTAGAATCCTCACTGTATATTTATTTTTAGCCAACAAAGTTCAAAAGCCTATCATCATTCTTAAATTAAAAGGCAGCATATATAATAAAAAAATTGCAGCTTCTGTAACAAAAACAAGCAAACAAAATAAAACACACTGGTTTGCATTGTCTTCAGGAGCTGATCATTTGTGCTACCTTACGAAACTTATTTAGTCTTTCTGGGCACCAGTTAACTCATCTCTAAAATGACAACATCTCCGAATTAAGTATGCTTCAGCACAGAATGAAACAATGTATGAAAATAGTCAACACCCAGCGGGTATTCCATACATACTAATTTCACATGCATACCCTTAACCTGCTTTATAAATAACATTATTTTCTTGGTTATGACAGTCATTTAGAACATGTCCTTGGAAGTCTGCGATATAATTTCACATGCATATTCTTAACCTGCTTCATAAATAATATGATTTTCTTGGTTATGACAGTCCTTTAGATCAAGTCCTGGGAGCCTACAATCTTACTTTTGATCAAATAGGCTAATAAAAAAAACTAAATTCATTTTTAATACAAGGTACTTATTCAGTCAAATACTCATTAAACACCTAGTATGTTTCATGCAATATGATTCACACCAGACACAAAAACTACCAAATTTATTAACACGACATACTTTAAACAAGCGGGGTCATTTCTCACCATTGTATCCCGGAACACTTTTTCCTGCTTGCCCTGGAGGAGGTGTTTTGGAATTACCTAATCCAATGCACGAGGCTGTAATTGGAGATCCAGTCTCTGGAGAAAGAAATATTATTTATCATTCAGTGCTTCATGCTGAGAACACAATGTTCCTCCAGGGAGTGCACTGCCTCCCCTCAGTCTGTCACAGAATTTAATCGGAATAGATGAATAATGTGAATGTACTATTTAAAAATGGAAAAAATTGAGTAATTTATACCATAAGGACAATTTTAAAACTTCAGGATATAAATTTAGAATAATTCATATTGTAGTCCTTCTTTTAAAGAAAAGAAAGGCCTCTCCAGTGTTCTCAGTTGTGGATCAGCAGGTATAAAGAATGGAGAATTATGTGTCTGTGAGAGTTTTACAACACATGATAAAAACTTAAGGATCTCTAGAAAAGATGCTTTCTCTTAACTCACCTGAAGTTATGTTATCATTTAAATAACAGCTATGTTCTAAAGATTTCAGTTATTTATAGCTTAGTCTCTGGAATAAGCAACCCAAAAATTTTTTAAAATATATGAACAACATCATATTCCAATTTTTTAAGAACTATACTTGCCTAGAGACCTTGTATCAAAAGTCGAACTTACCAATACCTTATCAAACTGCTCTCAATCTGTTGATCCTGGACCTCTGGCAGGACCAAAAGATAGAAAGAAAGGTATTTATGCTATGCAGATTGTTTCATCAAGACCACAGACTTACCAAAATTAGACTGCATTGATTAACAAAAATATTAAACTCGTTTTCTCTGTCTCAAGTTGTAACAGTCAGAATAATAGCAGCTATATCATGATAACCATAAGTTCTGAAAGTGATTTTTTTTTTTTGAGGAAGACTAGCCCTGAGCTAACATCTGCTGCCAGTCCTCCTCTTTTTGCTGAGGAAGACTGGCCCTGAGCTAACATCCGTGCCCATCTTCCTCTATTGTATATGTGGGACACCTGCCACAGCATGGCTTGACAAGTGGTGCATAGGTCTGCACCGCACCTGGGATCCGAACCAGTGAACCCCAGGCCACCAAAGCGGAACGTGCAAACTTAACGGCTGCACCACTGGGCCGGCCCCTGAAAGTGATTATTTTTTATGGAGGAATGTATTTGTTATTATTGGTGAATACAAATTACAAGTTAACAGAATCTTTTAAATATGAGATTTGTATCTAAAGTGAGGCAGGATAAAAGGGTATTGATAGTGAAAAGTTTCAGAACTACTGGCTTCATAATATACACACATGCATACATACGTACACCCAAGGGATTAATTGCCAACCCAATCAGATCCAAAGTAACTCAAAATATTAGAAACATCTATCTTCCTAAGGACTCAGAATGTACTCCTTCCACTATGGTCTCTACCATAATTTATGATATATTTATATCACTTTAGAATGATGATGAGAATTCACTACTGTTCTTTACTTTCCAGAGTAGTTCAGTTTATTATTCACATTTTATGGATAGTGCTCAGCTGGCGTCAGTAACAGAAGACAGACTCTTGAACGTTGAAACACAGTTCCTACGTCACAGTCCAGTGCTTAAGGTGCTAAGCCATATGGTCACTGCTGAGGAGAAGCAGCAAGTAACCAGAGCAGACATTTCTGATGTCTAACACAGAGTTTTCAAATGTTTTCAGGTCATGACAAAAAAATGGGATAGTATTTTATGAGATGGCATTCCGTCAGCGATGCAACACCCCTGTCCATTCTCCCTGCAGTATAATCACAGAATGGGAGGAAATCCACACGTATGGAAGGATTAACAGCATTTTTCTGTTTGCCTGTTTAAAATGTCTCAGGACTCACCTCAGTTATCCTTCAAAACTGACAGGAGAGACAAGAGCAATGGTGACGACAGAAAGAAACCCTGCAGACTGAGTGCTTAAAGGAAGGCACACACACAGAAGAAGGTGACAGCAGGAACAGAAACTACCAGAAGCTAACAGGAAAGGAGATACCCCTTCAAGATGCTTCTGTTCCCCCTCCCTCCCTGGTGGGAAGCAGCTGCTAAAGTAAATTGGTTATTTTAAAAGTATATCTTATCAAGTTGATTAATAGCAGCATTCCAGGTATCTAGAGTTCAAACTCTACGTTTCTTAAGATCAAAGATTTCAGCAACGTGTCAACAGATAGCTTTAGAACCTATGAACTTACCTACCAATGGCTCTAGCACCTGCCACTAAAAGAAAAACAAACAAAACCCACCAGAACAAAACTCTAACTTCAGCCAGCTTCATCTCATCTCAGTGTGGCTTCTTATGAGGGCACTCTGTTCTATCTATACCACCGGGAGAGAGGGGGTGCAGGAAGAGAAAGTAAGAACAAACCTTGTCTTAAATAAAGACATAAGAAAGGGGTAGCAAAGCACCATCGATATTTACTACCTAAGTCAGCTGACATTAAACACACTTCCTGATATTCTTAAGTATCTTTGAATAGCGATGACATATTTATAATCTTTTAACCTTCAGCTGTTTTGTTATAGTTTATGATTGTAAGACAACCATGAAAAGCATATTCTTCTATATGATTATTTTGACTGAATTTGAAGGGCAGTGAAAAGGATTATCCATTCAGTTACTTAGAGGAAATAATATAAGTTTATTCTCTGAACATTAGTAATTTGAGTATCTCATGGACCTTATTTTGACATTCACGTAGGGGATTAGAAAAAGAACTGCTGGTAGTGACATGCAAAGGATACAATTTGACAAAATGACAGTTCCTAGGACTCTTAGGCATAATAAGGAGCCACAGTTAGGACCAAAGTAGAATGCGAAAGACCATAATGGTTGTTCTAGAAACTTTGGTTTTCTCTCTTTATACCTCTGAACATCCTGAGACCCAAGGGCTGATCCACTTGCACCATAAGCACACACACGTGTGCTTACACACTCACACACACACAGGCTGTATACAAACCACCCTGGCTCCAAGCTAGTCCGTGTGCACGGTAGGCTTCTGGTTAGAGAAAGGCCCCAGACATGTTCAGTCCTTAACCAAACTCCTAAGACCTCCCAAGGCCCCATTTCAAAGATGTTCTCAAAACATCTGCTTCACACTGCCCAGGCTATAATTAACTGGCTAGCAGCTATCTAGGGAGACAGGAAACACAGCTGTCACTTTATGACTGGGAAATAGCTACATTAAACAAACCAGAACATTTTCTTTGAAGAAGAGAATTGAATGCTTCATTTGGGGAAACCTTTCCAAAGACACCTAATCTTAGAAACAGAGGATGCTCAGCAATTCATCAGCATAATTTCTTTAGATAAGAGACAACCAGGAAGAAGATGGCAGGGAATGGAAGGTTGTGAAGAACAACTTACACTGCTACATCTCTACTCATACCGCATTAGAAGCTGATATAGACACTTCACTTTTTTTTAGTATTTTTACTGCCTCACTCCACCTTATTGCATTAGTGAGTTGTTACCTAAATGAATTTTCCTTAAAACTTCTAACTCTAAAGGAAGAAAAGGAAAAAGAACTAATACACATAATTTTTTCAAATATGAATTATACTGTGTACCATGCTAAGTGCTTTTCATTTATATTACTGCATTTAATCCAACTACAAGCCGGTAGGAAGAAAATGGAATATTTTTTTACAGCAAAAATCACTGAGGCCTGACCTAGAAAATTTAAACCCTTTGCCCTAGATCACATAGTTCTTTCAGGGAAGGAGATGAAAGGAATAGTCAAGTGTACAGCTTGTGAGGTCTTCATAAAGAATACAGAGGATTAGAAGGGAACAGAAATCACCCAGACTGAATCAGAGGAACAAAAATCCTTCTGACAGGGAGTGAGCCCAGGCTCTCATATTTGCAAATGGAAGTAACGGGGTACATATCACTTCTTAGCAAGTATTTATTGAGCAGCTATTATGTACCAGGTGCTGTTGAACTGGGGATAGAGCAATAAACAACGGTGACCGAAATCCCTACCATCAGGGAGTTCACAATCTAGTTGGAGAGACAAACAATAAAAAACATGCAAAAGTAAAACATATGGCGTGGTAAAGAGGGATAAGCAGTAAGAAAATAAAGAAAGCACAGACAGGGTATGAGATGTAATGCCGGAGGATTGCATTTTAGACTGGTTGGCCAGGAAAGACCTCCCTAAGAAGGTGACATTTGAGTAAAGACCTGAAAGAAGTGAGGGCACATGTCACGTACATATCTAGGGACAAAGAATCCAGGAAGAAGGAGCCACAAATGCAAAGGTCCTGAGGTAGGCTTATTCCTAGAGTGTCTGAGGAACAGTGAGGTAGCTGGTGTGACCGAAGCCGAATGAGTGAGGAAAGCATTCACAGGAAATAAGCTCAGGCAAGTAGTGAGGAGACAGATCGCGCAAAACTACTTCAAAGCCCTCCTAAGACCTTACGCTTTAGGCTGAATGACGTGGCAAGCTAATGATGGCTTCTGAACATAGAAGTCGATGAATCACAGCAATGCAAATAAAACTTACTTAAATTTTTGCACATCATTTAGGTTCTATGACCAGGTTTATGTTATTTGGGGTTTCAAGACAGATGTACGTGAGGAAACGCATGAACAGACAGAAGCTGTATTAGAACAGTTAGTTAATGGTACAGATTCCTGTGGCTTCCTAAACAGCAGGAAACAATTCACATGAGAATTCACCAGACTGACAGTGTGGAAATTAATAAAGAGAAACCTCACTAAATTGGATTCAGGAGGCCAAAAGGGGGAGCTCTCACACTCTACATTGATAGCTGAGCCCAACAGGAAGTAGAAAGACTTCCTCTTCTTGACGGCAGGAAGCTGAGCCAATGGGAGACTGCCACAACTCAGCCAATGAAAAGCCACTACACCTGGAACTCTTTGTTTACAACAGCCCTCCCAACGTCCTCTTCCCCTTTGCAGAACAGTTTCTCCTCCCTTGCTGCTTGCTGCTCAAGGACCTGCACGTGGCTCGCCATAGTTGCAGACTCCGAATTGCAATTCTTTGCTGATCTCGAATAAACCCATTTCTGTTGGAGAACTAAGTGGCTGTCTCTTTGTGTAAGGTCAGCATTTTGGTGCCTGGATGGGGATCCAGAGAAAATCCCTGAAGACTGCAAGGCTGGCGAGGAAATAGGTGCAATGCCCACACAGAGTCCACTGAGCTCGCTGCTTTTCTCATGGATCCTGGAGGGTCAGTCTTTCTCCCGGTTCCGAGCTTCGGCCCTGTTTGCATCTGAGGCTCTCTACGCTTTATTCGAGATCTATTTTAAGGCTCTGTCCCTTTCTGGTTAGGGCATTGTTCGTCTGGGATTACTTGAGTGCACTTCAGCCAGACTCTTTGAATCAGGCTGTTCCTTTGAACTGCACGAGCCTTCCAGTCTGAGTCCCTTAGGGAGTGGACTGTCCCTACTTGGAGCCGTGTTCGTCTTAGGTCCAACTTTTCAGACTGTTCATTGGAACTGTGCCAGTCCAGCCTTTAGCCTGACTCCCTTGGGAGTGGACTGTCCCTTAGAATTGCATTGATCAACCTTTGGTCTGACTCCCTTGGGAAGTGGACTTGTCACCCAGAGAAATCCCTAAAACATTTTCCACGCCTAATGCTTTGTTTTAAGTTGTTCTTGCTTATAGCAACCAAGGCAGAACATTGCCAGATGGCCACACCGCAGAACCAGTCCAAACCACAAAGGTCCAAGATGGCAACAGGGTGCCAGGCTTAAAAGGAAACGTGTGCAAAATGTACCGTAAGCAGGAAGGGAAGATCTGCGCATGCCCCAAATGCCCCTGCCCCCTTCACATCCCATAAGAACACTGCTCACCGTCCCTTCGAGGAGAAGATGTTTAGAGGATGAGCTCTGCCTCCTCCATTCACTGATCAATGAATTAAGTTTCTGCTTTGCTATTCTGAACCCAGTCTTGTTCTAATGGTACGAGCGGCTCCAGGCAAAGGACCACTTGTGGGTCACCGGTCCCTTAGGGCTCAGTAACAGACTGTTCTTTAGAACTGCATTGTTCTCTGGAACTGCGTTGACTCAACCTTCAGTCCACCTAAGTGAAACTGAACGGTTCCATCAGCACTGGCTGGTATTAAGAACCCAGGCAGTTTGAGCTGTTCAAACTCTTTTGAGCTTCAAGTTGCTTGAGCTATTTAGGCTGTTTAAGAATAATCCCTTTGCTCTAGAGAAAAATGTCTAAGAAATGGGATCCTAGTTATCTAAATATTTGAAGGGTGACTCCCCTCCCAGGGACCCCTGCTGATTTTATGTTTAAAAAACATGGTCAATCCTCGTGCACATTTCTAACTAAATGGACCTATTTAACCAAAAGTAGTTTAGGATATCAATGACCACTATGGGGGAAGTTTCAAACTCCCTACACTTACTTTTCTTAAGATCGATTTGGGCAACCATAGTTCTTTAATTTCCAAAATTGAATGGGACACCCATTACAATTGGTATTTTGAGGCTTCCAATGTTATCGAGAGTCTAAAATCGCCTCTTTGCAAAATAAAATTTAAAATCAACGAAAGATAAAATGGCTTCCTAAGCTTCCTGTTTCTTGCCTCCAGAGTCTTTTTGTTCCTCTTTCCCACCTTCTCTGTTTCAGGCCCGGCCTCTGGCACCATCTTCCTCCTTCCCTTCTACACCCTCCACGCCTCCTCTATAGCCTCAGTTTCCCCACACTAACACTCATGCTGAACTTCCCCTTTTCTCTGATCCTCTCTCCACTACCTCTTCCGCTGAACCTATCAGAACCTGCCCCTTTAAAATGAACAATTCTGAGGATCCAAAGGCTAAACCCTTAATTTCTTACATTCCCTGGACTAAAGCTGAACTGCAAGGCATAGTCAAAGATTTGCTGAGGATTTTAATATAGTCGTTCAAACTTATCAAGCTGGTTTCTCTTACTTATATCAGCTAATTCATATGCTCGTCAGGGAAGGCCACGCCCAGCATTGGATGAAAATCACTAATTGGGAAAGTCCTGAAAGTCTCTAGAATTACAACTAGGAGACCAACCCACTGACCCGTTGTATGATCTGGCTCAGGCGACCACTAAACAACTTCATCAGGCAATTCCTAGGACTTTCCCAAAGCCAGACTGGAACAAAATTCAGGCTGTGCATGAAAACCTGATGAACCTGTTCATGACTATTACAATTGACTTCACATTGTTTTTAAAGAAACGTCTGGTCTTCTTTCAGATGTTGAGTCCACCAGGTAGCTTTTAAGTCTGTGTTTATTAATAGGCTGAAGCTGGACCTTCCCTCCCAGGATGGAATGAGAAACTATGTCCACTCTAGATTTAGTTAGTGTGGCAAACCAGCTCTCTCTCAAACTCTAGATGAGTCACCTAAAAGAAAGACCACCAAAATTCTTAATTTTCAACTCTAGCAAGTGAAGGACTCTAAAAGGAACCAAAATTCTCCTAGTGTCTCTATTGCATAGAGCCAGGACAATGGAGGAGAGATTGTGACATACTTAAGCGCTTCAAGCGCCTTCAGCCCTTTAACCAGTCTTTCCAATGTCCTCCAAATTCCCAATGATGGGGCTTTGAGGATCTACAGGGGCTGCTCCAAATCCCCCCTCTTAATCAGCTTGGAGAAGCATTTCTCCAGATTGGGATGAATCTCTTTCTGTGCTAATTGACACTGGAGCCACACTCTCGATGCTCATCCCCACTACTGCAAAGCAGCCCCTGCCTTGGAGAACTAAAGCAGTTCAAATAGTGGGGATTTCTAATAAACCTCAACCAGTTCCTATCTCTGAACCTACTCTCCTTGGTTTAGGCCCTTTGAGAGACACTCACCCTTTTCTCCTTAGTTCCTCCACCCCTGTTCATTTATTAGGCTGAGACTTTTTGGAGAAGTATCATGCCAGAATTTCTTTCTCTTGAAAGGGGGAAATTGTTCTGGAATTTGACAGTAGCCATCAAAACAGTCAACCAGGTGCATTAAATGGCCCTTTGACATCTTTTATTTGCTAGTCTCTGACAGTACTAGGGCTGATCCTGGAAACACTCATCATTTGTCCCCATTTAATCAGCTACCACCCTCCTTATGGGTAAAATCTCCAATTGATATTGGTAAAATTCACAACGCACCTCCCATCAAGATTCAAGTAGATCCCTCAAAACCTCTACCAAGAATTAGTTAACATCATATAAGTAAAGAAGCCCTTCAGGGTGTAAAGCCCATAATAGAAGAGTACGAGACTCAAGGCCTCATTATCCCTTGTGATAGTCTCTGTAATACTCCTATTTTACCTGTGAGGAAACCCAAGGGCTGAGAGTGGAGGTTTGTCCAGGATCTCTGAGCAGTATTGGTTATCCCTCAACACCCTGTTGTTCCTAACCCTTGTACACTGCTAACATCCATTCCCACTGGAAGGAATCCTCTATGGTAATTGACTTATGTAGTGCATTCTTTAGCATTCCAGTGGATGAAGCTAGCCAATACCTTTCTGCCTTCATTTGGGAAGGAGAACAACTCACCTGGACAGTACTGCCTCAGGGTTTTACTGAGAGCCCTTCTTATTTTTCACAAGTCCTGAAGAGTGATCTGGACGATAGAAAGTTCCATAGCAGTTCTACTTTGTTGCAGTAAGTGGATGATTTGCTTCCTTGCTCTCCTACCCGAGTCTCCTCCCAGGAAGACAGCAACCACTTGTTAAAGCTTTTAGCCTTAAAGGGACATAAGCTCACCAAGGAGAAACTGCAGCTTGCCCAAACCCAGGTTCCATATTTGGAACATCTGATATCAGAACAAGGGCTACACTAGATCCAGACAGACTTCACGGTGTCCTAAGGTTCCCCAAACCCAAAACTAAGGGCCAGCTATGCGGTTTTTCTCAGGCTAAGTGGTTAGTGGTGAAACTTGATTTCAGATTTCTCTCTTATGGCCAAATCTCTGTATGTTTTGCTAAAGAACAACAATCCCAACCCAATTTTATGGGAAGAACCTAACGACATAGCCTTTAAAGCCTTAAAGGAGGATTTGATGAACCCATCTGCCCTTGGACATCCCAATTACCAGATTTCCTTTTTTCTTTTTGTATGTGAAAATGAAAGGAATGCCCCTGGAGTACTTTGTTACCGACCAAGTCCCTGCAGACTGCTTGACACACAGGTCACCTCCGGACTCCTCGTGATGATGTGCAGGAAACTCCTTTCAGGAACGCTGACTTCTCATGGTTAACTGATGGTTCTGATTTAAAAAGCGACAATGGCAAATACTGTGTGGCATATGCTATTACAACTCCTTTCCATATCGTCAAGGTAGTACCTTTATCTATACTACTTCAGCCCAAGAGGCTGAATTACACACTTTTACATAGGCTTGTACTTTAGATAAGGGCAAAACTGCCAATATTTTTACTGGTAGTAGATATACTTTCAGAGTAGCTTATGATTTTGTAATGTTGTGGAAGGAATGTGGTTTCCTTACTTCCAGCCGAAATAAAATTAAAAATAGGCCCTATGTTCAAGAATTATTGGATGCTATACTTTTACTTGCTGCTTTAGCTATTATTAAGATCCCAGGACATTTAAAACTTGACTCTCTGGAAGCTAAAGGAGGTCACTTTGGTGATATTTCCACAAGGAATGTAGCCCTTAAAGGAACCAAAATAGCCAAACCTCTATCATGGTCCAAAGGAATATTTCCCCAAATGATAACTTAGAAAAACTGGCTAGAGACACTCAACAATTGGCCTCAGAAAAATAAACACAAGATTGGAAATTCAACAATAGTTTGATAAGAAGACAATTTGTTTTGCACCAAATAACAAGCCAGTCCTACCAGAGACTCTGAAATTCCCATTCCTAACCACTGTACATGCATTAGACCATTAAAAGAATTGATGCAATTTTCAAAAAGAATTGTGCATATAATTATATGCAAACACTCTCCTCGCCTGCAGTTGAATCGAGTTCTTCCTGTGTGCTTAAGAATCATTTGTACCAGCAGGATCAAACACAGTCAAGTCCTTCACATTTTGTGCTCAGAAAATGTTTGCTGACTGGTAAATACATACTTCTTACATGATGTTAGGCTCCACTTCCCATTATTAAGATCAGGGGTCTTAAAAAATAAATAGCAAATCACAGAATGCAATCCCAAAATGAACCAGAGAGCAGGAGAAATAGAGGACTCAGGGAAGAGAAAACACTGTATGTTACCATAATAATTCTGTTACAATCTTTTCTTATTCCAAGAATGATATTCAAAGGTCAGTCCTTCAGTAAATATTTATTGAATATATTCTACTCACTGAAAGGCATTTCTTTTAGGGGGAAGGGAGTGTTAAGGGTAGAAATCCATGCCAAACAGAAATAGCAGCATGTTCAAAGGTTGATAAGTTAGAATATCAAGGGACTGACTGTAAGTTATTCAGCAGAGCAAAGCTTAGTGGTGGTAGGTGGACTAAGAGAGATAAGAGACAGTGAGAGAGATGAGCAGAGGCAGATGGTGAAATGCCTCCGGCGCCATGTTAAGGAATTTGGATATTATTCCGGGGACAATGGGAGACTCAGGGGGTTTCAGCAGAGGCAATTTGCTCAGAATTGCATTTTGGAAAAATGTCTTCAGTTGCAAACTGAAGCACTAAACTGAGGATCCCAACCCACAGCAAGAAATCAGTTGGATGTCGATGGCCTGACGCAGGTGAGTGGTAGTGGAAAATGCAACCAAATTTGAGTTATACTCAGAATCGAAAAGTCTTGGTGCTTGTTTGGATATGGGGAAAGAGCAAGAGGGAGAAGTCCAGGACAATCCCCAGGGTTTGGGCTCACAAATGAAAGATAACACAGAACGAAGAATAGACGTGAGTGAGGATTAAGAGGAAGAACACGGGGGCAGGTTCACATGTCCAGCTCTGTAAATAAGGGTTCCTGCTGCACCTGGAAAGGTGCCATTCTGCCCTCACTCTGGAAACACTACATTTAAGCAATATGGATTTAGAAGTTGGTGGCCCATGCAGAGAGCTGAAGTCCTTGAAATAAATCAATTCGGCATCCCAGTAACGCTGAGTCATATTTATCACAGCATCACGATGGGCATAGAAGCAATTTGTAAAGAAAGCATTCTCTCCACCTCTGAATCTATACAGTGAGCTATAAATAAGCTTGAATGGTGGTAGCAGAAAGAAAGCAGAAACAGTGAGATGTATACTGGTGAAAGAAAATCGATTTAATCTTTGTGTCCAAGAGATGGTATTATTACAGTTTAAAATACTTAATTCAAAGCTGCCTAAGTTTTGCACTGGAAGCAGATTACTAATTCGAGCTGTGAGACACTGGTCTTCTACTCTCTTATGCTCATAGCCTCTCACTGTGGAGAAACTCATAAATAACCTGTAGTTGAATTAGATAAGAAATGCTGAATTAATCAAGGTATAAGAAAGACAAATGAAGAGAGGACTCAGGACAACACAGAACAATGAGAGTTCTGGTTCTAATCTTCACTGGCTAGTTGACTCTTGGAAAGTACATTCTCTGTGATGACTTTTTCTCATGTATAAATTGAGCTCTTATGTTCCAAGTTTTCTGGAGTCTGGATTATCTACAGGCCAGGATGCTAAGACGGCCTTTAAATTCATGTACGGTTATTCATGGAAAGGAAAGGAAAAGAGAACTATTTATTGTTATTATAGGCCAGGAACTGCTGCATTGTTTGTACATATTTCACTTCATTTCAAGCTTTCTACAAGCCCATGAGAAAAAGCATGAGCAGAAGATGAAGGACTTGCCCGTGGTTACAGAGGAAGTGGTTGAACCAGGATTTAAAGGCCTATTAGGATTCAGCATCACTTTTCACTACCCACATTGCTTTCCCAAGGAGAACAGTCACCTGTTGTTTTCCAAATAAGAACTGATAGCAAAAGAGGAATTGGAAACTATTCTGTGGAGCCTATGGGCCCACAGTGCAGGGGTTTACAAGCAACGGGGGGAAAATCAAATTTCCAGACAGTAAGGTTTGTCATGGGAGGGTTTAGGAACTCCTTCTTGTAAAGATCTACAAAAACATGACATATTTTCACCTTTCTAGAACAGATTAAATGTGATTCTTGCCAAGGACAGGAGAATTAGAATAGATGGTATTTTCAAAGACCAAACCAACTTCATAGTATTAATTGATTTCCTAGTGTTTAGTCTCTTGTCAGAACATGATCACTAATATACTAAAGGACAAATACAGATTCCAAAAAGCAATTATATATATTTCCAAACTGCTTCATGTATAGTAATCATATTTGAAAAAAACCCAACTTGATGTTCTTTATACATTATAATGCTATAAAGATGAAAATGTCTGATTCAATGACTGCTATTTGACTTGGGGAATTCACTTTCAGATGGATTAGCCATGTGTAAACAGTTATCTACTTTCCAAAAAAAAAATGCCTCATCAAGCCTGCCTTACATTTGACAAAAGATTATTCCTTCCACAAACCAAATTCACATAGCTTACCTCTAAGCTCCTGCTTCTCAAATTATCTGTAAAAATTACCTACTTTAAACTAATGAAGACTGCTCTAAATGAGAAAAAAATGTTGTTGCCAGGCAACAAAGATGACATCAGGACTTTCTTCTCTCTCGCCAGATGGATACTGTCAGCATCACTAGCTGAATGCTGCTGAGATGACACTGTGTCTATATAACTGTTTTTTCCCCAATCTCAACTTGTCATGCTAAACTACA
The DNA here is from genome assembly GCF_021613505.1 of Equus quagga. Lineage (NCBI taxonomy): Eukaryota > Metazoa > Chordata > Mammalia > Perissodactyla > Equidae > Equus > Equus quagga. The sequence continues at coordinate 37,638,339 of NC_060285.1, forward strand.
TAAAATTTCTTTTCCATGAATGAACAAAAAGAGATGAATTTATTTTTGACCATTACATTGAGAAAAACAAAAATGAAGCTGACAGTTACTGATTTATTTATACCATTATATACTCTGCATTCTACCATTTGAAAGTAGCATCGGGTATATCCTGGGCAACCCAGTTCATGGGGCAAAGGCATTGCCAGTGCAGTCCAACCCAGCCCTCTGAGTTCCGCAGTGTGCATTTCAGAAGTCTAGTTCAATCCATTGTCTTTGAAACTACAGCATGTACTTTAATGAAACCCTACCACCACAGCCCAAATTCAAGGACTCCAAAATTACTAAATAGAACTCAGAATCACAGAATAACAAAGAGTTAAAAAGTAAAACCTAGGAAGACAGGATTTGGTTGTACATAGAAATATTTTCCTCCAAAATCTGCAGGCAAAGGAACATTTGCTCATGGCTCTTGCCACCCAAACCACAGAGAACAGCTTTTAAATAATTAAATATAGAGTTCTCAAAGTAAAGTCACCAGAAGATGCTTCCCTCACTGTCACGTCAGCCATATACAGCCTCTTATGCTTCAGCCCTAGAAAGGCATTTTGCAGTAAAATATACAGGATTTTGCATGGGGCACAAGCTAAGTATGTTTAAGTTAGAAGAAAGTCACACATCTAGCACCTAGTTGTAAAATGTTAAAAAAAAAAAAAAGGCAGAAATAGTAAGAGTTATAAAGCTTCCAATTGTGGAATAAAATGAAATCAAAAAGTCCCCTGAGAATAAGAGCGACTCTGTGAGGTTAACCAGGACTTAAAAAACAAAATGGGGTCAACTCAGATGCATGAAAGTGGAATGCCTGAGAAGGCTAGCACAACAAAAGAAGACGGCGATCTAGAAAAAAAAGGTGGCTGAAACACTGATGCTTGACCTCCGAAATCTTCAAATCCTGGCTAAGCGTTTCCCAATTAGTCTACTTAGGAGGAATGAGAAGGTCCTGTGTTTGAGCCTGTACCGTTTCCCGTGGAGACCTCTGCTTAGGGCAATTGTTATTAAACTGTAATTAATTATTTCATTTTGTGGTTTTGATTCTTTTGAATAAAATGTATTGCTGTTTGTAAAAAGTCCCGGGCTAATGGATCTTTTCCAGACAAACCTAAGAACAAGGACTGAATTGGGTTAGCCTAACAAATTTTTGTGGTTAAAACTGTTTTCCCAGTTGTCTGTTCTCAAGAAGTACATCCTACCAGCCTGTGCAAAAATAAAGATTATCATGTCAAGTAGCCTTGACACATTTTAATAATATGGTATTAGGATGTGTGTACTTTTAGGATCAATGATTTTGACTTAAGAACTGTCATGACTGGAGCCTTTGGGTCCACTTTAATAAAATCCAGACTTATCAGATTCCTCCTCAAAGGAGGATGATTTAGGCTATATATAGAATACAATTGCTTCAGCACTGTCCACTGCAATTAAAAGTGCAGCAGTTCAATCAAACAGAGAGAAACACTGTGATTATTCCAAGATATCAGAACTCAGCAAAGATGGCTCAAGGCAGATAAAGTAAGATCAATAACTTCAATCATCACCAATGTCTCTACTCATTAGGTGACAACTGTTTTCTCGTTGAAATCCCTACTTAGGGTTTCTAAAATTCTATAATGAATTTTACTCTTCCATTAAAGTGATGGAAACAAAACCAATAAACAAACAAACAACAAAACATGTAGTGCTGCTCAAGTTGGTGGTCAGCACGTCGTTTCAATTACTTCAACGCTACCTGGCCATAAGGACACTTGAAATGCTTTCAAAGTGAGCCCCATGTCTTCTGACGGGAACCGCACAGACACATTCTGCCAGTAGGTGGAAAGAATCATGAATTCTTTTGATTAAACCCTTGACCAAATTGTCTCCTATAAAAGCCATGGTGGAACTTGAGCATTCTAACTTTGCAGTCATTGTCTTTAGCTGACTGATAGCAAGCGAAAGAATAAAATGTTTCTACGTAGGATTAAATAACGTTAAAAAGGGGGATGCCAAGCTCTTTTGTCACAATCATTTCTAAACCAGTACCACATCTTACAGTAAATAGGAAAGAAGGAAGGAGAGAGAGAGAGAGAGGAGGGAAGGGATGAAGGAATGAAGGAAATCTCACGAAGGAATAAGGTCTATACTATGTTTTGGATTTAAGTAATTAGTCTCTGAAATTTAAGGAATCTTTTTTTTTTTTGTACTTGGCCATTCACTTATAAGGAAAACAATTCCTTTATAGTCATCTCAAATCAGAAAAAAAAAATTCTTTCAAAGGACACCATGCACTGCACTGACAGTTCTTTCTAAAATTGTGCTTTCTGTCTGATTTCTGGAAAACCTGCTGTTAGTACTAAAAATAACCGTAAAGTGTTTTAACTGGCAATTGTATTCCTGAGGATAATGAAGTTCTGGCTGTTTATTTCTTTGCACTCAAATGATCATATCTTAATGGGACAATTATCTATTCTCTTAATTTTCCCTTTTTAAACTATGATTGTAGTACCTCTATTTCTCTGTCTCTATGTAAAAAAGAAAATTAAAAATTCATTCAACAATCCAGATGTCTTCAATCATCTTATGGATAAGTTATGGTGAAGATAAAACATCTGGATGAATGACAATTCATCTTTTATCCAGATTTATGAATCAAATAGATGCAACCCTCCCACCTAAACTTAGCAAGACCAATTTCCTTCAGGAGAGCATTAAATGTTTACATTATTACAATCTGAAAAAGAGCTTAATGGTTCAGCGGTGCTGAACAGTAGCAATTTTTTATTAAAATGCTCCTATGAGGAGTTGATCTGTTCTTGAGTTTTCCACAGATTAGTTCTCAATTTAGCATCTTAGGTATTATTTAAATCAGACATCAAAGAGCGTTGATATTAATGGGCCAAAAGACGATGTTGGTCACTAGAAATCTGTTGTTGCAGATATAAATTTCATTTATGTAACAAAAACAACAGGGGGATAAAATGGACTGACTGTAGAATGCCTTCTTAGAACCCAAGTCACAGGAACTACTCAATTTTTATTCATACATTTTAGTTGCTTAGCATATCTCCTACTAATTTCAAATTACACAGCAACAGTTTCTAAACAGCTCATTTGTACACATATATTAATGTAATCAGAGAGCAAATTCATAAATTATACATTGTATGGAAGGCACATAAAAGTGTGTGCTTGTATAGAAAAAAATCAATTTCTAAGTCAATAACAAGAAAGAGAGACTTTGTAGAAAACATGAAATTTTAATAAAGAAAAGTATTCCTTTGGCCAAAGCTTAACATTCCCTCAAATGTTACCAGAATTTTACTGGCATATCTCTTGAGGAAGTGCATCACCACCTCTTTGATATGTAAAACATTAGGAAACTCACGAATGTGCTAGAAATATCGAATTTTTTTTCCTAGAAGTTAACAATAATCACAAAATACTTGCCTTTTTCCCCTGGTGATTTAACATTAATTTACTATCACCTTAAGATAAATTTGACATCACCTTAAGAAAGATGAATGGCTGCAAATGTAAAATTTCAGTATCACTTTCCAATTACTTACCACAATATATAACTTTGAAAATAATGAATTGATTTCTTCTATGCAAATGAATAAAGACTCCAACTAGATTTTGTTAGTAGCTGACATCTGCATCACCTAGGATGAATTTCTTTTATAGAGTACAAAACCATCTAACTAGCTGGCTCCCGCCCTACTTATCTGTATGTATGTATTTGTGTACTTTAATTGGAGACAATATCAAACAATGTGAAACTGAATGGGGGTGGTGGGAAGAATCAGTCATTATTAGTAGAAATCCACTATGTTTTCCACAGTAATGAGCAGCCATTCAAACCTGATTAAAGTGACAGCACATTGACACAATGTGGCTATTAATTCACTCTGAACAATACATTAAAGAAAAATTGCAAATTCACGTGAAACTCAGTCCCCACCAGGGACCTCCCATGCTTGTTTGTCAGGCTCCAGTGAGCTCTGTTGTAAGCCCAGATGCACTAACCACATTCATCTGCACAGGTACAAAGATATCAATGAGAAAAACTAAGAGTGATAATTTTATGTATTAATTCGTGGGCTTTCTTCAACAAGCTTTGGTATATTCACCTTTAACAGGGAAAAACACAGCATTTGTATAAAGTCACTGTGTTAGAAACAACTCCTCCATTTTGACAAGGAAAGGAAAAGCATTTCAAAGGTGATGAGATATTTTCCTCTTCCTACCCAGAAAAATAACTGTTCGAACTTTCCTGGTGAAAAGGGTACATCGATGCTGTAAATACTCTTCCTTACAGAGGCAATAATTTCTTATTTGTTTTATGTATTTCACACATAGCACTGCTCTTTCTCCAAATTCAGTCTTATCCATTTTTTTCCTGAATAGTTACAAATCTAAATTTAGATAAGAAATTTCTCCCTTAGCAAATCAAACTGGAGAGAATAAAGATTATCTTTCTGATTTTCATCTTATGTAAGGAATGTGTAGTCTCTTCTAATCATTCATTTCATATTTCACATTACAAAGGAAATAGAAAACTTTTCCCAAACAGCAATATCTGAAAAGATAATACAAAAAGTCTAATTTATCGTCATTGAAGAGTTCTAAAATATCAGAAAAACAAACTTCAATGTTAGTCACTCGCTTGATCTTCCAGATTCCAATCATTTTTCAAATCAGACCTAATTTTTTCAAAAAAACTTTATTAATTTTTTAATCCAAATTTGCTACTCTGTCCCACTTACTCAGAAGATAGGAATTGCGAGAACAAAAGGATTAATGTAAATGATCGAACTAAGCAGAACTTAACTGAAATGTGTACATACGAAGGCGCTCATAGCTCATAGCTACTTTCAGTGGGTCAAATGGAAAACCCAACAAAACCCCTACATTCAACGAGTAGGAAAACAGACTCCAGATAATCGACTCACGCTCATATATGTACACAATCATCCCTGAAAAGAAGCAGCAGAATTATTTTCTATTTGTATGAAAGTTTACATTCTAGCCACTTAATATGACAATTTATTTCCCAAGGATCACTTAGTGGGAAGAAAAGAGAGAATAAACAAAATAAGTAAATAAAGAAATCACATATATAATGATAAGTGTTGTGGAGAAAAATACATTTCTCTATCTTGAATGCTAGATGAAGAGATTCAATTTGATGAACAGAAGAAGGGAGCCAAAGAACCACAGGAAATTCTATGAGAGAAACAGTGCTTTTAAAAAAAAGTACTCTGAGAGAAGCACGCAGGGTATACAGGAAAGTGGAAAGAACAGAGATGAGTGACGAGGACAATTTAAATCCGGGAAGGTGAGAGTGCGGCTGCCACAGCTCAAAGGCAATGGAGTATTAAAGGTGGGATGAATTCAACAGAAACTTCAAAGAAAAACCCGAGATTTAGCGACTTACTGGATATAGGAAACAAAGAAGGGGAGAAGTGGCGGGTCTTCGATGCTTTATTCCTGGGACCAAGAGAACAGCGGCATCGAGGTCATTTACAAAGATGTTATTAGCCATAGTGCAATCAAAGAATTGCTTATTTCTACTGAACACAGAACCATCTGAATGCTGAGCTTGTGCCTGATGGTCATAGTTCAGAATTTCCTCCAATCCTTGTAGTGGTTTTGAGCATTTCTGCAATACTTATGTGCATGTTTGGAAAATGCTCACCAGTTTGCCACCAATGGTCTAAGACGGGTACTCTGAAGATCTGCTTAGACCATTCCAGGGTCTCCACATCACATCGTTCTCCAGCCACAAACAATGTTTTGAACCTGAAAATAAGAGGGAGAGTAAATTCAAATTATTCCTTGAAAATCAGTCTCAGTAATTTCATTTATATTCTTTTACACACTATAGAATCTAACCACATTAATTCTTTCAGGAGAAAATAGTCATATTAGCAGTATATCATATTGTAAAATAGTGAGAGGCATTATTTGCTTTGACCCAAATGTAACCAAATGCACATCACGACATTCACAAGTAGAATTCATAGCTACAGCTTCTCAGTTCTGAGAAGAGCAATTCAGCTGATCTTTGTAATATATCTGTCATATTCATCTAATGATCAAAGATAAAAACCTTTTCCTTCTTGACATTACCTCTGCTAATTTTAGCTCAAAGTTTGATTGCTATATTCTGCTTAAGGCTATACACAAAAATACACTCACAAGTACCAGCTAGGGCAAGAAATCTGATCACAGATATGATGCACTTGTTCTTTCTCTTGAGATCCTTTGGTAAAGATGACTCTGATTTCAAGCACGTATTTCCCCTATTCCAAGGACATATATAGGAAAGACAGGTGATTAAAAAGTAAATATCATTGTGGCCTTCCAGATTTAAAAGGTTCTTATCAAAAGGAATCCAAGATTACCAGAGATGAAGAATTTTTGTCAGGGAGCACCACGCCAGAAAATAGAACGAAAGAAATAGAAAAATAGAACTGGGTTGACACTATTGGTGGCTCATTGAGAGAATGACAATTGCAATTGTCAATTGTATGCAATTGATTAAAACTGATTTAAATTGCAAATGAATTGCAATGCCCCCATGACATGTCTGTCAAAAATAGGAACGTGTGTTATGAAGAATTAATCCATTATCATCAAAGTAAAAAAGTATCAAAGAAAAAAATCCTGCCAACCCATCCTGAACAACGTAACATAGTCATAGAAGAATTTTTACCATTCTCTTAACTTATCATATCATCTCATGAAGATTCACAGGGATTCAAATATTCCCACCTCCATGTTTCAACAACATTCAGTTTCTGTCTTGGCTATAAAAATATTTCTCATTTTCTAATTACTTGTTTCTTGACTATTTCCCACAGTGGACTGTGAACTCCTAGGAGCATTAATCCTGATGACCTCAATACCAATCAAAATACCTGGGATTTTTAGGTACTTATGCTTTTCTAGAAGCTGAGAAAGAATGAAGTACAGAGGTGGGAAGTTGAGAAAATTTATGTGAGCTTGACTCATTCTTCTAAGTAAAAAAGGAGGCATGTTGTTCCGTAAGAGTGTGGAAGTTGACAAACGAACAGTGACTTGAAGAGAGAAAAGTTCTGGTTATTTTAGGAAATTTTAAGCATGTAAAATTGCTTAAAAACTAAAGACCAGCCTTTTGGCTTTCATGGACTCAATTACTAATCCAGGAGGCTAAGTAGAGACAGTACAGTATGAGTGAAGTACACAAAAAAGAAGGGGTGACAAATCAATGCTGAAAGGGCTGTCTTGGGCCAGAAAAATGGGGAAGCAAGATAGGAAGAACCACGACAGAAGAAAAATACCAGGAAAAATAGTGGGATCAGAGACTGGAAGTCACAGAAGAAATAAAAAATTCAGTGAAAGTACAGGCACCATAGAATCAGAAAAAAAGCAGGCAATCTCAAACTTCAAGATCTTGAAAATGTGTCTGTTCTGAGGGATGACAGTGCTTGTGGGAGCTGAGAGAATCTAACATTAAAAAACACTGAGGAAAATAAGAGTGTGTTGACAGAAGGATTCTTGTCAAGATATTAAAAATCACTCAAGGATGATAGCAGTCGAGAGCAGAGAGGAAGTCCATGACTTGTTGACTAAAGTCGCTGAAGAGAGCCTTGAAGAGGAGGAGAAGGTGTTACAAATAGATGGTGTGAAGTTCAACAGAAGATGGGAAATCAAACTGACAGAATGATCAAATTTTCATAGGATCAACTTTAACATCCCCCTTAACTTTTATAAAGAATCATAACCCCGAAGGTGCAGTTTAGCCACAATAGTGGAAAAATAATGAGTTTAACTATTCTATGGAAAATTCTGGTTGCAAATAAACTGTTGAAACATGTGTTAATTAATTTTTAAGCATAAACGAATCACTGATAAATGATGTGTATACTTGAAGTGCTACCACTTGAAATTATTCGTGATATTTTTCATCTATAGATGAGGCTGTCTATACATGAAGATATCAAAAGAGGTTGTAGTAAATTTGTGTAAAACATTCAATGTAATGTTACTGTTCAACATGTTTTCTAAGGAAAAAAGGGTCACCATCTGCCAATATAAATATATTGCGGGAATAAAATTACCTTATTGTGATATCTTATTTTTTGGGTGATGTAATTAGATCCATGACAATTACCTAGATCAGTATTGTCCAAATGAAATATCAAGTGAGCTACAAATCCAAGAAATATATGTAGTTTAAAATTTTCTAGTAGCTACGTTCAGAAAAGAAGAGGTTAAATTAATTTAAAAGATATATGTTATTAAACAAAATAAAGAAAAATATCATTTCAACATGTAATAAACATACATATTACTAGTGAGTGATTTTACAGTCTTTTTTCATACCTAGTCTCAATTTGGACTAATCACATTTCAAGTGCTCAATAGCCACAAGTGGCTAGTGTATCAAGTGGCAGAGTGCAGAGGCAGAAGATGACCTTCCAAAGAAGCAGCAGAATTCTTAGACTAGCCAGGATGACAAAAAATTTTAATTTAATACTGTAAACACAATTCCTCCAAACCATTATGTCGGTGATTTCTTTTGACTTGAAACTCTGTGCATGTACATGTATGAGTGTCCAAGTGCCATTAAACGCTGCAAAGAATCTATTACTTAATGCACCTCATAAGAAGACTGTCATCACAACAGCTTTGCAAAATTTGGGGTTTGGTTTAATAATTTGGCATAATTATAGGACTTCAATAAATGACGCAATGCACCGTCAGAACTAATGTTTGAGTAGCTGCCTAGTGACATATTTTCTAACTACATATGCAAAGTGATCTAGGAGCTGTCTTTTAACAAGACAAGTACCAAAAGTAAAATTTAATGTCCTGGTAAAGACAGAGAAGCATAACTTCAAATTTCAGATTAGAAAAGAATCTATTATTAGTCTTTATTAAGAAACCATTTGAATAATGTGGATCAATCACTTTGGTGAGTACCCTCTCAAAGTACATAAGTATGCTAAGGCAATATTTAAATCTTTAAGAAAAATGAAGGAAGACAGATAAAAAAGATGAGAATGGGAGAGCATAAGGAGGGTTTAACAAGACGCAGAGCCTAGAAAAGAGTCAGAAAATTACTACACATATATTTGCAATTCAGGTAATCAAACTTGCTTGAAATTAAAATTTGGATTATCAGTTATGACCTCATCTGACAGAACTGTTAGCAGAATAAAACAAATATTAACACACTAAGTTATTAAAAGTAGGTTAAACTATAACAAAGATTAGTGTAAAGTTGTTTAAAATGAGGTTGATATACTTATGATTTTAGATGCCATGTTAAAAACATGAGAAAATTAAAAATATAGACACCATATTGTTGACAATCGTTTGACTGAAAAATATGAACATATTTTAATTATATCTTATTCAAACAGTTAGATTCCTGATATTCTAGAAAGCCTCAGTGATTATGAATATTATGCATTTACAGAATAAATGAGGAACAAGTGGTGCCATTTGGAGAGGCAGGTCTGGGGCCTGTCAGGAAGGGGCTTCTGGAGCATTCTAAGGAATCTGGATTTCATCATGAAGTGAGTGAGAAGCTAATTAAAGCCAATTAAAGATTTTAAACAGGAGACTGGCATAGTGAGATTTTTGCTTTAGGAAGATGCCATTGGCGGTAGTGTGGAGGATGGAAGGAAGGTCAGGGGCCCTGGCTTTGGGAGGCTGGTGCCATCACTGGAGAAGAGGTGAGGACAAGCCCAGACCAGCCCCGGGAAAGGAGACAGAGGTGGAGATGGGGCATTATTCAGGAGGTCTGAGCAACGGGACTTATTACCACATGACTGTTCACGTTTCCTTGAAAATCCTTTAGAAATTCATTGTGTGTCACTGGAGGAAGAAAAACCAACACATATACAAACCAAAACCCAAACTCTCAAATGCCTGATTCTAAACAAAAGCAAAATTTAAGAAAGAATGATGAAAAGGAAAACACTAATATCCATGACAAATTCTAGAAACAGGAAAGACAAAATGAAAACGTTCCTCATTCTATTGTTTTAGTGGCTGCTTCAAATTGTACAAACAGACACTTTTGCTGACTGACAATTGATATATGCTTTAGGATGCAGACTGAGTTAAAAATATCATAATTGCTGCTGTATAATACTGTAGGAAACCTGAAGACCAGAAAGAATACATACACACACACACACATATATGTATGTATTAGGATTATTATATTTTTGCCCTGTATGACAACAGGGGGTTGCGAACATGGTTTTCTTACTGACCGACAAAGGAGCTGGTCTTTGTATTTCAGTGAAGGTGTAATCATTTTCTAGAGCGTATTCAACCTTTTCTACCTCCTTTCTCCAACAATAGTACATGTACAATAGAATTTATGTCTCAAACTTTTCTTTAACAGCAGAAATAAATTTCCAGTAGTTTGCTGTTTGATAAAAAAGAATATTATGCATTTAGGTCATTTGTATTGAAATATATAAAATGATAGTTTCGGCTGATTTCAACAGTATAGACTAAGAATAACCAGAAGGGAGTTTTAGAGCTATCAGAGGCCACATTTCCAACATCTATCAAGCCACAGCCTACTTCAAAGAGCTGTGGATGGTCCAGATAGTCATGTGTTTAGTTTACATATGAAACTAAAGATCCAGAATTTCAAAAATATTTATTAATGAATATGATGTAAAATACTGTCAATTACAAAAATGTTAGCACACTACAAAATAATTTTTTGTTAATCAAGGGAAACTGATACCTTGATATTAGCATTTTTGCAAGTTTCAATTAATTTTTAAGCTAAGTAAACTAAGAATTAATCTAATTAATTGATTATAATAATAAACCATCATTAGCACTGAGTTCCTATCTGATGGTAAATTTCAACATTACATATCTTAAAATTTAGTATTTATTATTATGATTTTGCATTACAATTCTATTGCTTTTCTTTTTAGATTTTAATTACATTACTATCATTATGATAGCACTCTTCATGCTGACACTATTAATAAAAATAGAAAGGTATCATATTCCATAAAGAATGGTAAAGTGAGAGCCAGCCCTGATGGATTGGGGATTAAAGTTCGGCGCTCTCATCACTTCGTCAGCCTGTGTTTGGTTCTCAGATGCAGAACCACACCACTCATCTGTCAGTAGCCCTGTTGTGGTGGCGGCTCACATTGAAGAACTAGAAGGACCTACAACTAGAATATACAACCACGCACTGGGGCTTTGGGAAGGGAAATTTAAAAAAGAGGAAGATTGGCAACAGATATTAGCTCAGGGTGAATCTTCTCAGCAAAATAAAATTAAAAAAGAATGGTAAAAGTGAGGTCTGGCTTCTCTGCAAGTCTGAAAATCCCTTCTATTTCCATTAAAGTCATTTTACTATTTATTAAAAGCAGAGGGAAAATTTTGAGATCACTGGTGATTTAGAAAAATGTCAAAGTAGTATAGATGATTCCTCTTCCTAAATATACTTGAAAATATCAATTTTGTCTTGAAATTCCTGAAACTTCTCAAGAGGTATTATTTTTATCAATTACAGACTCCAAATCATATAATATTAATGAAAATACATATATTATAAATAAAAATGATAGGAATAAGACATGACTAATGAAGCAATTTAAAATCTTTTAATAAATATTTAATCAAATATTAGTTAAATCCTAATTCCTCACAGTAAACAAAACCATGCTACATTATTTGATATTTTTATAACCTAATGATTACTGGGCGAAAAAATCCGAGTATAAATCTTATAATTAAAGATAAATTATAAGATAATCTAAAGATAAGCACATGCCTAAAGGCATAAGCTGTCTTCTTATTTTTTAAAGGACATTTAATAGCTTACAAAAAAAGAAGAGAAGCATTTTTCAACATTTAAATTTCTCATTAATGACCTGGTCATTGTTTTATTAATAATGCAGTGAGATAAATGCTTCATATTGAAAAATTCAAAAATATATTTTTTTGTAAAAAATACATTTTGTAAAAGTTAAAATTAGCCATTCATAGAGATTAGGACTCTATGGAAGGTAAATTTACCCATATCAATTATGTATGACCTCTATCTGCACTGTACAATGTGGTAGCTACTAGCCACCTGTGGCTATTTAAAATTTAAATTAGTTAAAACGGAAAAAAATTCAAAATATCAATTTCTCAGTAGTATTAACGCTTTGTCAAGAGTTCAGTAGTGACCTGTGGCTAGGTCCTACCATATCATAGAGCTCAGTTTTATTGGATAGTGCTGCCCTAGATTATTACAGACTAATTAAACATATAGGTGATATTCTGATGATGGTTAACACATGGAAAGATAAATCTACTTCCAAATATGTGATACTAAAAAGATGAAACAAAATGATAATATACAATATCCAGAGTAGAAAAAAAAGAGGGGGGGTGGGTTAATGAGAATGAGAATTATACACTTTTCCCCAATTCTATATAAAACTGAGAACAATTAAAGACACAAATGAAATTGAAAATTAAGCAAAAATAAAACATAAAACTGGTAATGTTGTCAAATTAATTTTAGTCCAAAACATACAGGAAGCTGCATAAGAAATGGATAAAAACCCAAAGATAAATTCTGGTGAAGAATTTTCAGGTAATAAAGTGGCGGTAGAAGAAAATTAAAATGAGTGTTTCTTTCAAGGTCCATAAGCTATCAAACAAGCAAAAATCATTCTTCACTTGTGCCAACAGAAGTTAAATAAAAATAGATTATTTTGGTGATGCCTCATCGACTTCTAGTTCACATGACAGAGCATCATTATTTTTTGCTATCAATGTCCCTGTGGTTGTCTCGATCTTTCCTTCATTCTATTTTCTTCTACTGCCCCCACCAGAAAATTCAAATTACCTTTTGAAAGTACTCTCCTTCATTTTGTTACTGTTATTTGTCAGATGAATTCTGGCTTCTGTTTAAACACAACATCCCATTATAATTATAGTAATTACATCAACTCTACAATATATTTCACCAGTTTTTGCTGCTGCTTGTTCTTTGTATCCCACCCCACTCTCCTTTGTGCATTTTTCCTTTCATGAAAGTCTGGATTTTAAGTTGTCTTAGCTTTGTCCATATGAACCTTTTTTCTGTTTTGCCAGCAGTCTTCAATAACAAATTTTTGGTTTGACAATTCTCCCTCAGCACCTGGAAGATCTTTCGCTAAGGTCACCAACATCTATTGGTATCAGCTTGATTTTCCTCTTTGGTGCTCTGCTGATGCTCTCTGGTAGTTTATTAGATTTTATCTATAGCCTCAATTTATGTTCTGCAATTTCCAAATGATGTGTCCAATGAGAATTTACTTATATTTAACCTGCTTAGTACTTAGATGGCATTTTATGGATCCATCGGTGATCCATTTCTTTCTTCATTTCTGTAACATTTTCAATTATTGGCCTTCAACTATCACTTTAGCAATTCTTCCATTCTCTTCTTCTGACATTCTTATTAGATGCATTTGTAGTTTCTTATTCTTCCCTGCAAGTCTCTTAACTCTTCTTTCAGATTTTTTACTTCTTTTCTCCCTGTACTGCATTCTGGGTAATTTCTCCAATACTATTTGTAGTTTTTAATAGAATCTTTGATTGTGCCCATCTATTTATTTAGTTTACACCATCTATTGCATTTTTTAATTTCTTCATGCCTATTACATGTTTAGTAATTTTACATAAAAGTTATTACTCTATGACTTTGATCAGCCTTACCACACTTATTTTCAAATTTTATTTGATTGTATTACAACATCAATCTCATCTAGAATGAATCCATGTTCTAACTGTTGCTTTGATTAGCATTAGAGTTCTTCATGTGTTTTGAAATTTTTTGAGGCTCTTTTTGAAAAAGAAGTTATTATTTTTATTTTTATCTCTTCCTCTCTCTCATCTTCTCTGTTCAATAGGTTTGTGGGTGACCTAACTATCTCCCAGAGGTTCAATGCCACAATGTTGGTCCAGAACTATCAGTCCACAGTGATGCTCAGGATATCATAGGTCCTATTCCAGGATGACAGGTGGGCAGTTTGGTTCCGTCTCCAGTTGCTGGGCTGTTCTCTGTCTCACTCAGACCCCTAAACCAAAGCTTCCCATGAGTCACAGTCCCCAAAACAACCGGCATCCATTACTAAAAGCTTCCTTTCCTGAGTGGGAAGTAACACGCAGCCCATCTTCAAGTGCTGAGCCGACTCTGACTCCACGATCAAAGCAGAGAAATACTGAGTCCCTATTACTCTGCCAGTGCCTGCTTGTACAGCTAGCAAGCCTCTCGCTTCAGCCCCCCTTACCACTTTGCAAATCTATTATACTTCCAGCCATCAGCTCATCTCTGATGCTCTACTTTTTCTCTTTTGTAGTCTCTCTCATTGCTATGTAATTCGACAAGAAAGCTGCATCAAAGTATGAGAAACTGTGATATCGTGAATGGGAATCTCAGCACTGAATTTTTTCTAACTTGATTAATATTGAACTAGAAGATCATGAGAAAATAAACCACTATAATGTGATTAAAAAAGAGTAGTAAATTAAAAAGCAGATCATAATTATAGTTAAGACTTAGTCTGTGTTAAGAACTGTTCCAACTGCTTTGCATGGATTACATAGCTTTCATTTTCATTACATTCTTGTACTGTTATTATTCTTATAGCATATTCTTATAACACAGAGGCTATATAACTTTGCTGAGGTCATACAGCCAGTAAATGGTAGATTTGAACACAGTGAGTCTAACTCACGAGTCAGCATCTTAACTACCATACTGTACTCTAGTCCCAGCTCTGCCCCGGAGTAGCTCTGTAATTCTGAGGACGTTATTTCACCTCTCTGTGACAAAGTGTTCTCGACTGTGAAATGAGGTGATTACACCAGATGATTTCTAATCTATTTTTCCAAACTCCAGTTGTCCAGGATAAGATGGATTTATAGTTCTGGTTAGTTCCCTATTTCAGAGTGCCCTCTTAAATTTGTTTTGGGAGCTGAAATTTTTGGCAAATCTCCAAATTTATTTTAAAACAGTCTTTAATGAGATATATATCAGATTTTAAAAAGAAAACTTCAACACTCAAAATGTTCTATAAGAAAAGAAAAGAGAAGCAATCTCTACAAATAAATCATGAGCCTGCGATGATAATATCAAGTGAAGGTCGGTTCAGGAAGTAAGTGTGAAATGTCTTGAACGTAAATATAAAATTAAAGATATAGTTTATGAGAAGACTTAAGTTCTTGTCTTATTCTGTCTCTAACACAAACTAACTTACTTGGACTTCAGTGTCCTTGTTTTTAAAATGAGATAGTTGGATTTTTGAGGTCCATTCTGTTTCTAACATTCTCTATTCAACAAGTGAGAATCTATTAAGGTACCTCAGTGATGGTATTATTTGAATAGACTAAAAATATATGAAAAGTGGGGCAAGCCCAGTGACACAGTAGTTAAGTTCATGGGCTCTGCTTCAGCGGCCCAGGGTTCATGGATTCAGATCCCAGGCACAGACCTACACACCTACAGACCTACATCAAGCCATGCTGTGGTGGCGTCCCACATGCAAAATAGAGGAGGATTGGTGCAGATGTTAGCTCAAGGACAATCTTCCTCAAGCAAAAAGAGGAAGATTGGCAACAGATGTTAGCTCAGGGCCAATCTTCCTCACCAAAAATTATAAATAAATAAAATTTAAAAAATACATGAAAAGCAAAAGCTGCTTTTATCCCATGAATGACAAAAATCCCTGGATCAAGTTAGTTTCCTAATTTACTGAACATAGGAAGACTATGTCTGTGGTATTTAGTTAAGAGCGTGAGCCCATCAGATTGCAGGAGTTAGTTTCTTTCTACAGAGTTACTGAAACTTTCTGGTCCTAATGTTACTCTTTTGTACAATGAGGATAGTCCCAATTCCTGCTTATTTTGATGACTAAATGAGACAACAAACTCAAACTGCTTAAGCCTGGCCCATAGTAGGTGATCAATGTGTGTGCATTTATTAATAGTAGTGATTAGAATAAATGAGGGTATTTGTAGAGCCTTCATTCTTCAATAGCTCTCAAAACCATATGTGCACATCGTCATGAATAACTTAGGTGTCTAAAGACAGAGGGGCGTGATCAAGAGGAACGTACAGCAACCTCTCTCACACAAAAATCTCATACTCCATATCTATATGTATTAGTTTGAAAAGAGTGATGATTTAATAGGCATTCAGTATTGTTTGATGCTTTATACATCAGGCATATTAGAAACGGTCCCTGCCTTCACAGTAAGGATAATATCTAAATCCCATGTACAAATGGGCAAAGACGATGGAGCGAATGAGAGACATTAGCTAGCTGGTCACACAACTTCATGCCTTGTGATCAGAATGCATTTGTCAGTAAAGAGACTGCAAGGAACTGCATCACTGTTCCCTCAAGACTCCCTGGAATTGGCTTAGGACATGGAGACTCTAAACAGCCTAAGATGTTGACCAAAACCTATTTTTCTATTCCTCTGGCTGACATGGAAGAAATGAAACTGAAATATGGTAAATGAAGGAACAAACAGAGGGTGAATAGAAAAATATTATAATGGAAGATTCACTATATGAACACCCTTTTATTTTAATGAGTGTATTCTTTAGAGAATAGGTAAAATTTTATATAAATTCAGATATTTGTTCATAAAATATAGAAATAAAAGAAAAAGAAGCAAATAAACAAAACCACTGACCCTGCCCACACTAAAAGCTTCCTGCTTACATTTGCACTTAGTGGACGGTATCTATTTCAACTCCTCCTTTGGGCCATACCAACATAAAATTCATAACATCTGCCATTTAACTTAAAAAAATTCAAACGGACTTAATTCAAACCCATTTTTTTGACTCAAAAAAACCATAAAATCTTTCCCTTAGTTTATGATAGCAGTGACCTGTTTCAAAGAGGTTCAGTAAGAATTGATGCTGGAAACTGCCTTGAAGACACAAATTGCTGTAATTAGCTTTGAATATACATATCATTAAACTAAAACGAATGTCAGTAAACCAGCACAAACATATCTACTCTATTCAAAGCACATTATTACAAAACAACAGAAAAATAATTTCCTTCACCCTTTCTACAAAAGTAATTTGGACTTTAACTTTCACATTTATCTGTATACATGAAATCAAATAATATTCTCACTCTATTTAAGCCATTGTTCTGTTTTCAAAAGACAGTTAGACGCTTTTACATATATACTTGAATAAATACATTTTAAGTCATAGCATTTTACTTTAAGGAAAATATAAGCAAGGTAGTTTAAAAGAGATAAATATTTGGTAAGATTTGAACTGAAATAAACATGATACGGTATTAAAAATATGTACAGTATAGTTAAAATTCTGACTATTTCAAGGTATGTTTACAACAGTCATTCTTAATAACATTCAGAATTTTTTGGCTCTTTTTATAGAGGTATCGCAGAGCCACAAAACAATATAATGCTCATTTATTCATTCTGATTGCAGTTTTTAACGTAATTTGCCCTGTGCATCTCGAGTTCACCTTGTCAGAGAGTACTGCTTCCCCAAGGCTGCCCCAGGGTCCTGTTGACGGATTGCTCTAATTGCGGTTGGCGCTGTAAACAAGGCAGCTACTCCATGCTCCGCGAGCACACGGAAATAAGCGCCAGCATCTGGTGTTCCCACAGGCTTCCCCTACAATGAGATTCATTTAAAATGTCACTGGGTAAAATGTCTCATATTTCATTGACAGTTCAAGACTTACGCATTTAACATAGCAATATTAATAAAATGGCGTCGTCAACATATCTTAGTTTTAAAATATTCCCATGTTCTATCATAAATAAAACAAATGCCTAGGCATCAGACAGGCCGTCTACCTCATTACGGCATACTAGAAGCTTTTCAAATTGCCATTTTCCTTTCTCAAGTTTTGAAAGATAAAGGACAGGAAATATATATCACATTCAAATGAATAACATCCAACAGTCTTCTGTTTGCCAAGAAAGTAAATACATGGCTTTGTGTGGTAGACTAAACGAGAAATATGGTTGCTATGAATTTCTAACTTTAAATATCTTTTTTTCATGATCACTTTTAGAAGTAACAATAATAATTCTCAAAATATTTGAGAAGAGAGAAAAATCTGGAGTCACAGTGATTTCTGAGCAATGATCTTTTCAACTAAATGTCTCATTCCAAGAAAAGCAACTTCAAGGAATTAAAAAAGGATCCAATAAGATATCCCAAAGTTTTCCACAGCCTCAAAATGACATTCTACATGTTTAATGGAAAAATCATGCATAAAGTCTAAGAATTTGACAGACTCTATCATGCAAAAGGACACAAAGCATTTTCTGATGTTTCCACAAAGTGGAAAATGAGCACGACATTTAAATAAATCAGTAATTCTGCAAAAACCTGAAGTGACCCATGAAATCTATCTTGGCTCGTCTACATCCTCTCACTCCTCCTCACTGCTACTTCTTCCTGTGTTTCTAAGCAGCGTGCCTGGAATGTTAATATATGTTATGTGAAAATACATATATATATACATTTCACAGTCAAATCCTTTTGGAAGGGATTGGAATAAACAAAGGAAAACAGGTTTCTTATTCTGGACCATTGAGGACTTACAAGTGTTAAAGCACATCAGGAATTTCTCAGAGATGGGTAACTATATGCAACATTTCCCAAACTTCTCTGTTCGAATCTCCCATCTGACCAACCCATGGATCTTATATTCTGGGCAACAATGAACTAAGGTATAAAGAAGAAAGAACTTGCTCGTAGCAAACTTAGAGATCTCCCCAGAGAAAAACAAATAAGTGGATAAGGATATGAGGTAGACCATAACTGTCCAATAATTTAGATTCATGATCCACTTCTAGTTGGATCTTTGATAGGGTACTATTTAGTTTTTACTTTTATTTTTTAATGGTTGCCCCTAATATTCTTCAATATAATTATATTTCCTTTTTTTGAAAAAAAAAAACCTGTTTCTTATATTCTATTGCTTCTTCTCTTGCTTTTTTAATACCAAAGAATTTGTTACAACTAGAAACTCATTTTTATTATCAAAACTACCCCAAAACACTTGATTTCAATTTATTTCATTGCCACTTATACACAGGTCAACACACTGACACAGTATAAAAAGACAGATACAATCTGGCAACTCACGTACGTTATTTGACTCACAAGGTTTGAAGCCTTGAGCACGTTAGTCTAAAATGAATCAGCAACTTTATTATTTCTAACTAAGTGAGGTGAACACTTAGCTTTTACCTCGTCGATCTGTCTTAGGCACTGATCAGTCCCTGGTCTACTAGATTGTGACTTGGGAAACTTGATCCCCCGCATGTAAAAATGATTTATTAACTGACCTTATGCAATTAATGTGCCCTGTCTAAGCTGCCGTCTTCTTGCCTGCTAAATAAGAATAAACCAATTTTCCGATATTTCCTCAGTAAGCTAAAAGCACTAAGATAATATTTTGAAGTAGTTTGACCTCCACTGAAGAAAGCTATTTTATAATCAATTGGAATTAAATTCCACTACAATGCCAGTGTCATGGGACAATGGTAATATACTCATTGAAGGGTGATATTAGTGCCATAATGAAAATGCTATACCATAATGACTACCTATGTAGAGGGCATAATTTGATGTATTCTACAGTGTCTTCAATTAATTACGTCTAACAATAACAGTAATGATAATTTAAGCGTTAGAAATATCAGTTGAGAACTGTACTATAATTTTTACAAATAATATATTATAATAACATAATATTATATAATTGTATATATAATATTATTTTGTATAATATACTATTATATAATTATGTTTATATGTTGTAAAATTTATATATGATATAAATATATAAAATAAATATAATACAAAAATAATAATATATATAATATATAATACAAACATATAATGTAAATATAAATATATAATATAAAATTATAATATAATTATATAATATATTTTTATTAATAATATATAATCACAAAATATTATGATTATAAACCATTGCAATTCTGACCCTACACCAAACAAATTTCCATCAATGTTATATTTCCTGAGCAAACAAGTCACGATAACATAGCATTACTCTTAGGACACGTAAGGAGTGACGCATAAAACCCTCACAATGTTCCCATGTGAGTTAGGTGAACTCAGATAGGTTCAGTTGTTTTGCATTTTATTGTCCGTTCCCACAAGATCATTTGATGCTATGAATGCTACGTTTCACTATTTTAGAATTACTTTAGCATTTATATATTTTACTTTTTTACTTTCTTAAGAACTCCTACTTGATCTCAAATCTTAAACATAAGTTATGATATATCAAAGAAATTATTGCCCCCCAAAGTAGCCTGCTGATTAACACAAACATTAGGTTCTGGATGATGTAAACACTTCAAATAATATAACACAGCACAGAACAAGATCTTTCCTCCGAAACCATTGTTCACATACAAACAAGTCATAAGAAATTAGGCACTGCTAATATATTCATTCATTTAATAAATATTTATTGGGCATCTACTAGGGGCTAGATACTGTTCTAAATTCTGGGAATAATTTTTTGAACAAGCCAGGTAAGGTCTTGCTCTAATGGAACCTATATTCTAGTAATTATGGGGGGGTGTGTGTAACAATATTATTATAAATTACATAGCAGATGCTGCAAACTATTTGTGCCTAATAAAGGGAAGGAATACAGTAATAAATATAGGACCCATATGTTCTCAGCACGTAACACCACTAGTAGCTTCAGAAAACTGAAGCAAAACCTCTAAACCAAAGCATTATGAACTTTAAATGAACGTGACACAATGGCTTATTGATTTCATTGAACACTTGTCTCTCCTGCCCTCCTGCATACACACGGGCTCACGGGCACACACAGACACACATGCCCACATGGGCAAGGTATCCTTTTACAATGCTTTTTTTTTTTTTTTTTAAAGATTTTATTTTTTTCCTTTTTCTCCCCAAAGCCCCGCAGTACATAGTTGTATATTCTTTGTTGTGAGTCCTTCTAGTCGTGGCATGTGGGACGCTGCCTCAGCGTGGTTTGATGAGCAGTGCCATGTCCGCGCCCAGGATTTGAACCAACGAAACACTGGGCTGCCTGCAGCGGAGCGCGCGAACTTAACCACTCGGCCACAGGGCCAGCCCCCTTTTACAATGCTTTTTAAAAGTAATCAGTAACACGCTTAATATGCTGAGCTGCCTGGAAAAAATGACACTGATTCAAGAATTTGCATATTCAGTAAGGAGCAATAGCCCAAACACTATTCAATTTAAAAATAAGAAGATTCTAAGATTGCAGGGATTTTTAACAACATACACATAGTAATGCAGCTAAAAGGTAGCAATAACAAAAATTCCTCAAAACTCAAATTGATGTTATTACCATTTGCTTTTATTCCCTCTCCCCAAACTAAAGGCTGCAGTGTTGGTTGCTGCCCAGGAAACAAAGGCAGAAAGCAATGGAGAGACAGAGGTTACAAGCTTTTGGCTGTTATAAATATGCACTTTTAACACCAGAGATTTATAAAATATCAACTGCAAATATTTATAATGTGGTTAGCAATGGTACAAAACACAGAAAACAAGACAGTTACCAAATATCTTAAAATTAACTTGCACTTACAATTGCTTACACGTGAATTAACAATTGTAACATAAGACTGACTGCTTCCAAGGGAGAGACATTGGACAGTTCGAAACAGCAAACAGTGAGATTTATACCTTTTGCTTGTTTTTTGTGTTTTTTTGCTGAGGAAGATTAGCCCTAAGTTAACATCTGTGCCAATCTTCCTCCACTTGATATGTGAGTTGCCACCACAGCATGGCTGATGAGTGGTGTAGGTCTGCGCCTGGGATCTGAACCTGTGAATGCTGGCTGCCAAAGCAGAGCATGCTGAACTTAACCACTATGCCACAGGGCCAGCTCCCAGATTTACACTTTTTCTTGTGAGTTTTGAAATATGAACCAAATGAGTTCATAGACTCTTTAAAAAATGGGCTTTTTCTTCCCCAAAGTCCTTCTCTCAATAAATCACATTATCTTGTCCCAATTTCAAAAAGATTGCTGCTTTAAAGCTAGATGGGATAATTATCCTATGCCTTAGGACTCTCAGACCTAGGACTTTGTGTTAGTATAGCAGATTCCCTTTTAAGGAGTGAAAGCACATAAATACAATCTGATGACTAAGAATTTATATCAGACCGACTTCCTTGTTATTTGCTAAAGATCTCCCATCATTCTATTGTCCTCATCTGTGAAGATATGCTGCCATCTTGCCTTCCTTCATCTTATCCATACCAGCATCTAACCCAGCGACTGTCAACCCTAAATGTACATTAGAACTTCTTGGGATGTTTTTGAAAGGTACCAGCATCTGGTTCCTCACTCCCAGAGATTCTGATCTAATTGGCCTTGGGTTGGGCGTGGGCATTGTTAGGTTTTATGTGTCACCTAGGTGATTCTAATCCACAGCCAGGGTTGAGAATCAATGCATAGTCCTTACACACAAGGCACTACCTGAGGCGAGCCTATTTTCCAATTTACCCACCTGCCTCTTGTCCTAGTGGATGAGCCTACAATTTATCACTAGCTTTGACTAGTTTTCTCTATCTGTTACAAATAAATGAGGCGAGTATTAATAAAAGAATATACTGATAACTGAAATCTGATTATAAGTGGCCATACTCTGAGAAAATAATTGGGGAGAAGTGCCTCATTGTTCCAAATTCTTTATACCTTGGCCTACAAAGCAGACTTTGGACTGGACATATACATCATGATTTGTAGGACTGAGCACCCTGAGCAGAAGTGCCCTTTCTCCAAAGATGGAAGGATTAGCCCCAGCTCTGCAGCTGTTTCTGCGTTGCCCAGAGACCTCTGAAAATGATCATTCCCATCTGGGGTTTTAGTTAGGTTGTATCACTGCTTGAGAGGATTATATCTTAATATTTTAGATGAACGGTTCCTGACCTGAACTTCAGGGGAGTTCATGAATATTCTGAAATTAAAAAAGAAATGTGTACATGTTAATTTTCCTAAGAGAAGTCACAGCTTTTATCAGACTCTGGAAGGGAGTCCATCACCAAAAGGTTTCTGGGTATATGGAAGCCTCCCAAAGCACAGAAACCTCTTCCAAGGTTTTCTGTTCAACTCTCAGAAACAGCGTGGACAAAGCTAGAATGCAGACAGACAGAGGGACACCGTAACATCTGCTCATCTTCCTCATCACAGGATGAGGTCTCCTTCGTACCATCCTTTTAACCCACTGCTTTCAAATGGCTACAAATTGTGTCAAAAAACAAAAACTTAGTGGACAATATGAGATCCCCAACCAACCAATCTTCTTTTCCCTCCTATTACTTTGATTATATGAAACTGCCATTTTTGTAAGTCAAAATTAGTCGAATTTCAGCTTCTTCACATGGTTCAAATTAATACTTTCTATCAGCTTGCTGTTTTGACATTCCCTCTTCACTGTCTCCTGAGGTGGTACCACGAGTCAGAATTCCTCAGGTTTGAGTCTTTCCTTTCCTTCACGGAAGGGCATTCTCTGGCTTCCAGGCTAAGAAGTAATATTTCTCCATGGCTCAATCTCTAAGATTCTTTCATAGATATGCGTACACATTAAAGATGTGTGTGTTTATCTATAACTCTGTCCAGACCTATCCCTTTTGTACAACCTTTCAACTATAAGTTGAACAAAGTGTGAGGAACCACTGTACGACAGGGTGACTATAGCTGACAAGACCGCATTGTATAAGTGAAATTTGCTAAGAGAGTAGAACTTCAATGTTCTCACACACAAAAAAACAGATAAATATGTGAGGTGATGGATGTGTCAATGAACTAGAAGGAGGAATCTTTTCACAGTGTATACATACATCAAATCACCACGATGTACATTTAAATATCCTATGATTTTATTTGTCAATTACACTTCAATTAAGTTAATTTTTTTAATGGAGCTCTATTCCTTTGGGTTCGGTTCTTCCCCTGCCTTCTCCCAGCAATGAGAGTTGACCCTACTGGACCTTGTGATGAGGCCATCCTCAATGAATAAGCCATTGCTTCCACCTAGGTCATAAGAGTCCATCTGTCCCACTAAAAAGATGCTTACTTCTGAAAGTATTTGTGCCAAGGAAACGAAGCAGAGCACTGGAACTGGTAATTCTGCAGACCCAGTGCTGAGCTAATTAGGGACTCTGACATATTTACCATCCTCGGTAGTTACAGAGAGCATTTATCACTAGGATGGTTGGTGGCTCATGACTTCTGGCAGGACTGCTTTCACCTCTGAATTCCTCCATGCTGATGTGCAATCATTCTGCTACCCTACACTAGAGGGACAAATTAAGGTTTTTCTAATTCATAGTGAGTAGTAAGACTTTGTTGTAAGCAGAAAAATTAAATGGCTTCTTGCTTTATCATACTATCAGATTTCTGCCCAGGAAGTAAAGTGTTGCTATTCCATATGGATCCTCCAATTCAGGCTGAGGTTCTACAAAGCCTGGCTCCTCCAGACCATCTAATACTCTACCTAAAACAAACTGAAAACACACTCATATTTCCCCACATTAAAAAAGCAAAACAAACACAACAAAACTTCCTACGAAATTGCTCTCAAATGGTGACTAACGACACTAATCACCAAAGCTCTCTTCAACTGTTGTCCTACTAGATATGTCTCTGTAGCTCTTGGCATTGCTGATCTTCCAGCTTCTGAAAAATCTCCCTTCCACTGGTCTTCAGAACACTTTGCTTTTCCGACCCTCCTACTGCCTTTCCAGATTTCTCATTCTCAGTGTACACTAGTCTTGGCAGGTTTTCTCTATCTATTATAAATAATTGAGCCAAGTATTAATAAAAGAATATACTGATAACTGAAATCTGATTATAGGGGGTCATATGCTGAGAAAATAATTGGGGAGAAGTGCCTCATGGCTGCAAATTCTTTGTGCCTTGACCTATAAACCAGACTCTACACTGGGCATACACATACATCATGATATGTAGGACTGAGTACAAGTGCCCTTTCTCCAAAGAGGGAAGGATTAGCCCCAGCTCTGCAGCTCTTTCTGCATTGCCCAGAGACCTATGAAAGTGATCATTCCCATCTGGGGTTTTAGTTTGAGATTTAGTTTGAGAAAGGGTTTCCCTTTCTCAGTCGTCACTTCTCTGAGTGTCTTGATCACTTGAGGGACTTAAATTACTAACTCTTTACAACTTTAATTCTGAATGTCTGTTCTGAGCTTCAAACTTGACTTCCCAATATCATAAAATGTCTGAGTAGCACCTTTAAACTCAACATTACCAAAACCACAAGTACTGTTTCCTCTCCACAACAATTGTTGCTTCTACTGTAGGACTTCAGTTGATAACTGCCATTATATCAGTTGTTAGACGAGAACATCAGAGCTCCTGTAACTTCCTTCTTACCTTATCTCACAATACCCACGTGACACCCTAACATCCTGCTTTCTCCCGCACCTTCGGATCACTGATGCTCTGGTGCTGGCCGTGCAGCCTGCATTAGGCAACAGCCTCCCAACGTTCTTCTCTAAATGACAACTAGTGAGCACTGCCTCGGAGCCAGTGAACCTTGTTTCAAATCCCAGCTCGAGCACTCTTGGACCCCTGGTAAATTTATTTAATGTCTCTGATTTTTGGTTTCTACTGCTGTAAATAAGGACTCAAAATATTTACCCCATGAGTTTGCAGATAGAGTTAATTAAGAATTAATTTGCAGTATATAAAGTGCTTAGAAGGGTTCCTATCACCCACCACTCAATCAATAGTAGCTATTATTATTATTTGTACTGTCTCATCTACAAAGCTTCCCCTGTTCACTCCAGTCTTAAACTTCCCTTAAGGGACTAGGGGACAAATTTTTGGGCCAGGGCAGAATCTCTATTCTGCCATTTACAAGCTATGTGACCTAAGACAACTTATTTCACTTCTGTGATCCTCATTTAGTTCCATCAACAGAAACTTGCATCTGGAACAAATCTGCAACAAATGCAAAAAATGTAGAGTATTTATCACAGGCAATGGCTCAATGTAGTTTCCAAAAAACTTTTCATATCTTCCACACAGTGTAAGAAATTTCTTACTTTGGAGGTGTCTTGAGTTGTTTGCTTTCTGTCCTTTACATTAATCTTAATTCTTTGACTATATTGTCAGAGCCTTCAGTGCAGGGGTGTATCTGATACCTATTCTGTTTCCCTATGAATCCCTAGCAAGATGCTGACTTCACAATAGACACCAGCAAACACTGGTGATGGAGCTATGACAAGAGCTGCACATGCTCCAGCATAAAACACGGGCACACACAGAGAAAAATAAACTCACAATTAAACATCTTTGAACAACTAGTCATGTGAGAAATCTAAAGGATGCTGGCATTAGCTTTACAATCTTTTCTAATTGAGAAGATCAAATTATATGGCCTGAATCAGAGTAACAACGAAGTCATCATTTTTCTCATTCTGTACACACATAAAAGCACATTGCTGTTATACTAGATAAAAGAAAGAAAGAAAGAAAGAATTTTCCATTACATGTGAGAGAAAAAAAAAAGACTATGATATTCTCCAAATGAATGCATCAGCTAGCAACACTGTGGTTACTACTCTTAAAAGGAAGTAATACATGCCCGTGCTTGAAAGAAGCAAATCTGTCCTTGAAAAAGGAATGATGAAGTTAGAGAAAACAGGTTAACAGAGGCGAAAATGCAAAATTCTTGAAAGCGAAGACAATTCTAGACAAGCAAGTAACAACTGCATTGTTAAAACGAAGCCCGAGAGGGGCTAAGGATTCAGAAGGTCCGTGAGTGGAAAATACCTCATAGGATGTCTTCATGGAGATTATAGCTCCAGCGCAGTGCAGAGGAAGATGACATGAGCACTGAAGATACACCGGCGATGATTTAACAAGTGTTCAATACAAAAATAATTTGTAAGTAGTCCAAGGTAGTATCCTCAACATTCTCATACTGGAAAATGGCTTAAAGTTTGTACATACAGCGATGTATACATCCATGTATATAAAGTGACAATAATTTCTCATCCTTTACACAGAATAGTAAAAATGTATACATACTGTCATATTTTACTATATATACATACATATATATTGTGATATTTCTTTGAAGCTTTGAAACTAATTCCACATACATTATCTTACTTGATTCCAATACAAATAAAGGAGAGCGGAGAGCTCATTTTCACACTAATTACTCTATAAGGAAAGAAAAGAAAGGGGTATCTAACCTCTTCCTTCCTCCTATGAATTCAGGAAAAGAGGATTCAATAAGAGATTATCAAGCTGAAAATTCTGAAGTTTTCAAAGATATTTATTTATGTACACAGTTTAAAAACTGGTAATGATAAAGCCCATCAAAAAATAGACGTGAAAGGTTATAAATGTTTGGATAACGGTGAACCATGAAATGTACTGTATGATTTGCACATGAAAGGCTTCAGGGCCACTCTTATTTCACTCACAAGTTCTACTCTGAAAGGACAGATCCTTTAGGGGAGCGACCACGGGTTATTTTCCACATCTGCTGCTCATTCCTCAAAGTTGGTAGGAGCAGGATCAACACATCCTTGTATGCTGATCCGTTTGCCTGGTGCTTAGAAGAGAATTAATGAGCTCCAAAGGGAGCTGCCTCTAGTGCTCTGATGGCTGTGTCAGAGTTATGAGGACAAACAGACTTTGAAAGAGGAAGTGTGGAGTACCTGAAAATTCAAGCATTACAATGGCTGGGCTGCATGAGAATGAATGGTGGGTGTTTACATTGCAGAAGTTTATTCTGAGAAGGAATAAATTCATATTTTTGAATAATAAGAGTAGCTTATAATATCCAGCATTTATTCTACTATTATATTGTGGCAACTATTCTAAGGGCTTTTCATGTATTAACCAATTTAATGACATATGAGAAAGGTACTGTTAATACTGATATTTATTATGAGAAAACTGAGGCTGAGAGCCTTTAGGTAACATGTCTGAAACCAAACAATTAATATGGAGAACTTTCAGGAACCACACCATGGAAGTCTTCACTGCTATGCTTCCTCTTGAACACTGAAATTCTTCACTAATTTAGAATGAAACCATTCTTCATTTGAAATGCATTTGAATACACAGCATCACTCACTATGAAAAGAAACTGCAATGACTTTCAGAGTTAAAAAATTAAAACACAAGCATTGAGCAGATTTAGGCCACTCGCCTCAGGCTCAGACTCACTGCCGCCATGGCCAGTCAGTCACAGAGCATCCAGTATCTGCTGTAGGTTGAGAAGCAAGCCGCTGAGAAGGGGTCGGACCCCCAAGCGAAAGACCCAGGGCCTGAAGCAGGCCAAAGAAGCAGCTCACGCTGAAACTGAACAGTACGAGGGGAGGGGTTCAGAGCCAAGGAAGCTGCGGCTCTGGGACCCCCTGGCAGTTGCAGACCTAAGTGGAGAAAGAGACCCGGGGAAGATGACCATCCTCCAGACCTGCTTCTGGCAGAACAGGGAGGAAGTTCTGGATAACCTCTTGACCTTTGTCTGTGACATCAAGCCAGAAATTCATAAAAACTACTGCTTCAATGGATAGGGGAATAAAAAGACACACCTGTTTCGTGGATGGGCATTTCAGATGCCTTCATGAGATATGAAGCTTTAGCAAGGCTTGAGTCACATTCTTGTGAAAAGGCATTAAATTATTTCTGTATATTATTGAGTAGTTCCCTTCACTTTTTGGAGAACAATCTAGCTTCTTCATATAAATTTAGAGCTTATCCAAAGATTTCATCTTTTCACCTCATTTCTTAGAAATTTAATGGAGATGCTTTGTCTGTTTTCCTAGGTCTTTTAGTTCAAGCAACATATATGTCAAATACTGACTTTTTCTTTCCTAGATGTAGTAAAAACAATTTTTTGTTGAAGAAATAAAGGAATTAAATATTTTCTTCCCTAAAGCTTTCTTGAAGGTCATGGGCTTTATCTATGAAAAAAGTAGTAAATAGACATTTGTAACATGTGAAGCAGCACCCAGCCTTAAAATAGTCATTTCTGGCTAAGGGTTAGAACAACGAACGCTAGCATAATTGTTTGGGCTGCTTTTAGTGTCTCTAAATCAAAATTGCTAGATGATAGAATTCAAGAACTTGTGACATATTATTACTTGGTGTACCGATAATCATTTAAAAGCAAAGACTCTTTGTTGTACAGAGGAAAAAAATTAAAACATTTTACCAAATAATCTATTTATTCTAGAAAAAGAAAAACAGCTGACATGGAGAAGAGTCACGGAAGCACAGAACTGGGAGAACATGCATCAGTCCTCCAGTTTTAATGATGAACAAATGGATTCCTGAAGAGGTTGAATTAATTTGCCCAAGGTCATGTAGGTAGATAAAGTCAAAGCAAAATAAATAACACAGATATTCATATTTCCAGTCCAGTGACCATGCTCCCACATCACAGGTCAGAATTTTAAATCCTCTACTTCCTCTAACTAATTTATTGCCTGAGAAGGCAGAATGTAGTACATAGCTTCAAAGTTAATTGTTGAATTATTAACAGACAGCCATCTGCCCTGGTTAAACTAGCAAGCATACCAAAGCATTTATTGAAATGGCTGGCTGTTATGAAGTATACAATTTGTGATCTGCAAACAAATGTAAAATGAGAACAAGCTTTCATTCCCTGAGGGCTTTCAAAGAGACTGTCATTACATAAAAATGACAATTGCCATATAAAGATCAAGTACACCAACCAGTTTGCGATTTAATGCCAAGCTAGACTTAAGGTGACCAGTAACTAATATTCCATTCCTCGGTCATAACTTAGCCAAGGAACAGTAAGCTGATTTCTTTTTTTTTTTTAAATTTAAAGTAAAATCCATTTTGCTTTGTGTTATTTTTATATACAAGCAGTTTTACGTAATTTTTCTCCAGCTTTCTTAAGGTATCACTGAGAAATAAAAATTGTGTGTATTCAAGGTATACAACTTGAAGTTTTGATCGATGTATACATTGTGAAATAATAATCACAATTAAGCTAATTAATGTACTCATCACCTCACATAGTTACCATTTTCTTTTCTTTTTGTTTTTTGTGGTGAGAACACTTATGACCTATCCTCTTAGCAAATTTCAAGTATATAATACATTATTGTTAACTATAGTCACATTGCTGTACATTAGATCTCCAGAACTTATTC
Organism: Equus quagga; assembly: GCF_021613505.1. Taxonomy (NCBI): domain Eukaryota; kingdom Metazoa; phylum Chordata; class Mammalia; order Perissodactyla; family Equidae; genus Equus; species Equus quagga. The sequence goes on from NC_060285.1 coordinate 37,668,616, forward strand.
ATCTTGAATAACTGAAATTTTATACCCCTTGACCAAAATCTTTCCACCCAACAGCAGAAAAAGACACATTCTTCTCAAGCTCATACAAAACATTCTCCAGGATAATCACATGTTAGGTCATACAACAGTCTTAACAAATTTAAGAAATTACAAATCATTCCAAGCATCTTTTCTGTCCAAAACGGAATGAAATTAGAAATCAATAATAGTGAGAAAACAGGAAAATTCACAAATATATGGGAACGAAACAACATACTCTTGAACAACCATTGGGTTAATCAAGAAATCAAAAGAAAATTTAAAAAGTATTTTGAGACAAACAAATGAAGACACAACATATCAAAACTTAAGGGATGCAACAAAAGCAATACTAAGAGGTAAATTTATAGTGATAAATGCTGACATTAAAAAAAGAGAAAGAGAGCCAGCCCCAGAGGCCTAGTGGTTAAGTTCAATGTGCTCTGCCTTGACAGCCCAAGTGAGTTCCGGAGCATGCACCTACACCACTCCATTAGCAGCCATGCTGTGCTGGTGGCCCATGTACCAAAAAATAGGGGAAGATTGGCACAGATGCTGGCTCAGGGCGAATCTTCCTCAGCAAAAAAAGAAAGACCTCAAATAAACTAACTTTACACCTCAAGGAACTAAGAAAAGAAGAACAACTAAGCCCAAAGTTTTCAGAAGGAAGGAAATTTAAAGACTAGAGTAGAAATAAATCAAATAGAGAGTAGAAAAAACGAAAAAAATAAAAATAAGAGTTGGTTTTTTGAGAAGAAAAAATAGACAAACCCTCAGCTTGACTAGGAAAAAAAGAGGGAAGACTCAAATAAAATCAGCAATGAAAGAGGAGACAATGTAACAGATTTCTCAGAAATAAAAAGGATCGTAAGAGTCTATTATGGGGAGATCTTTGTCAAGTAAGCTGATTTCTTGCTTAGCCACACCACTGCCATTGTGGAAGCCTGGGTTCCACTGTATTATGTAAGTGAAATGCACGGACAAGACACACATTTGTACATCAGTATCCAGCAAAGATAAGGAGAAAGGCAGGGGACAGGAAGATTTGTCTGCCCTTGAGAAGAAGTGTTGGGTTTTGATTCTGCAGATGACAGGCTTGTTAAAAACGGTGGCAAACACAAAATAGAAGAGAGAGATCAGAAAACATATCTGAATATAACCACCATTTCCTGTTTGTTTCTTTCCTCCTCTTTGACAAAACTGCCATACAAATATGTCCTGGTCCACATGTTACTGGGGTTAAGTCTGCTGGAATTAGCGCTCCATCAATAAAGTAAATTTCTGAAAAGGTACTGCTCGTTTTCTTTCTCTCAAAAATAATGACTGAATTTTTCAGACTCGGTTTGCATATTCTGACTGGTCAGTTCAGCTTGGATTCCAGAATTGCATACTTTATGCCCCGTTCAAGGAATAAAAGTAAATCTTTGCTTATTAAAAAAATATAACCTATTACTTAAGTTGTTCATGAAGTTGTCTGGTAAAGAGAAAATTAGAATTACTTTTTCCTCCCTCGGTGAAAAAATCTTTATTTTTCCAAATCAAGTTATTTTTTTTCCTGATATCTTCATTCAGGCATTTATTAAACAAAAATATTTACTGAGAACTGAGTATGTGTCAAGAACAAGGCTAGGAGCTGAGAATTGATGGTAAGCAAATGCGAAGATGATTCCTTCCCTCTCAGAATTTAGAGCAGAGAGGGGCAAATACACAAATCAAAGAAGCCTAGAAACTGCCGTGAAACCGCAACGCGACACGAGTCGCGAAGGAAGCATGCAAGGCGCTCAACAGAGACCCCAAAAGGAAGATCTGAGCTAGTCGGGGAGGTCGAGGAGGCTTCCCCAGGAAGCGAAACTTGAGCTGAGATCTAAAGGATAAGAGGTATATATTTCAGGCAACAAATGGGCAAATTCCTGTAGCAAGAATGAGCATAAGAATAACTTCAGGAAAATAGGAGCGTGCTGTGCCTTAGAAGGGAAGAGAGTGAGTAAGATGGAGCGAATGACCAACACTTCTCAACAACAGATGTTGAGAAGCCAAGTATGATGAGAACTGAAAATGTCCACTGGCATTTGGAAAGACAGAGGTCACTAGGGAAATTAAGAAAAGCTGTTATTATGGGATGATGGTGACAGAGGCCAACTGGAGAGGACTGCAGACTAAGTTCCAGGTTAGAAAACAGAGATACTGGGTGCAGGTGAGCCTTCAAAGATGAAGACAGTGTTGTAACTGCAAGGGGATATGAATTAAGGACTTTGTGAGGTTTTGTGGTGGTTGTTTGTTTTAATGAGATAGACTAAACTGTGTTAAAAATTTGGAAATTATCAGGAAGTTAAAGCCAAAGCAGACAACCAGGATTTCCCATACGGCTTCACCCTGTAGATGGAGAGCTGTACATCCTCCACGGCAGGAAAGAAAATCTTATTTAAATGTCCATTGTGTGCTTTCATGTTGAAACATAGATTGTATCCAGTGATAACTCTCATGTATCTGGAAGTTAAACTGAATATCCAACTTAGTTATAACCATTTTTTACTTTCTTTTCAGTTGGTATAGTTATACATTTGTATTAAATTTCAGAATATAAAATTGTTTTATCTTTGTAGAGAAAAAAGGATTCATTCATTATTCACTTATAAAATGTGAACCATTCACATTCAATCAAGGAGATACGTTTTACGATCTGGGCACATAATGAACTGCAAATCCCCACGTACTTCAGAACATCAAGTTTTGTTGAATCAAAATTCATCATTAAGGAAAAATATCATCACTGACACCAATTCACTATCTACCTTATATTATAGTTTTGAAATGCTATAATTCATTAAGAAAGAAAATAAAACTCTGGTCATACTGAGCTGTATATGTTTTTATTTCTCTTTAGAAAAGGAAATCCTATGAAAAGTACATGAATGATCTCCTAAATTATTCTGTTCACTATATAAAGAATGCATTTTTTACTATTTAATGGGAGATTTCAGCTTCCTAATAAAAAACACTAGTAATATTGAAACAAAGTAATACTAAATATTAATTTGATAATCCACCTAAAATTGGGGCAGAAAAGTGGGACAATTATTTTGTCAAGGTTAATAAATATTTTTTCACTTGCTGGCCTAGTGACGTCATAACTTTTTTTTTAGTTTAGTTTTTTAGTTTAGTTTCGTTTAGTTATAATTAATCAAGGAAGCAAGTTTTTTCCCTGCATTTTGCATGCTCAAGTTGTCAATTAATCCTCTTAGAAATGGCTATTTTACACAACAAATTTTCCCTACCTTCTGGAAGGCTGTGCCAGGCACTGGGGGGTACAGAAGTGACAACGATCCCCTGCCTTCAAAGAGTTTACAGTACACAGCACTGTATCTGCACGATCAGAGGAATCTAGATGGTACAATGGAAGCATGAAGAACACTTTATCAGCCTGAGGAAAGCAAAGAACATACCAGAGAGGAGGTGACATTTAAGTTGATCCCTTAACAAAAAGGACCACTCTGCCACATGATCCGAACAAAAGTGGAATTTTAGTAGAGGGAACAACTTAATCCCTGGCAGTTCTGTTCATGTAAGTGCCAGTATGACAGGACTATTGGATGGGAAGCCGAGTAGACTTCCCAGGAATCAAAGACAAGACTTTAAATGCAGGCGAGGCACAGATGACTGTGGATCACTTGTATCATGCAAATGAGTTCGAGTTATGATTATGTTCTTTAAGAGACAGGAGTTCTTTGAAGGCTTTTATTTTTTTATTTTTCAATTAAACTTTTTATATCAGATCATTGTAGATTCACATGCAATTATAAGAAATAATACAGAGATTATGCCATGTACCCCTCACCCAGTTTTCCCCAGTGGTAATATCTTGCAAAACTATAGTTTAGTATCACAATCAGGATATAGTCAAGACACAGAGAACAGTTCCATCTCCACAGGGATCCCTCATGATGCCCTTTGACAGCCACAGGTGTTCATTACTAGTATATAGAAATGCAGTTATTTGTGTGTTTATCTTGTATCCTGAGACCTGACTGAACTCACTGATTAATGATGGGTTCCTTTAATATGCTCTATAATTTTTTACATAGATAATCATGCCATCTGCAAATAAAGACAATTTTATTTCTTCATTTCTGATTATGTTTTTGTTTTTGTTTCCATAAATTGCCTTATGGAACTTGCTAGAACTTCCAGAACTATGTTGAATAGAGTGGTGAAACTGGACATACTCTCCATGTTTCCAGACATGGGGGAAGGATTAAGTCTTTCATCATTGAGTATTGGCCATTGGCCATTCCTTTAGGCAGAGTCTACTGGCAACAAATTCTCTTACGGTTTTCTTCATCTTGAGAATGTCTTTATTTCTCCTCTATTCCTGAAGTATATTTTGGATGGATATAGGAATCTGGATTGACAGTTCCTTTCTTTCCACACTTGAAAAATGTTGTATCACTTCCCTCTGGACTTATTGGTTTCCAAGGAAAAATCCTCTGTCATTTGAATGTTTTTTTCCTGTAGATAAGGTATTCTTTCTCACTACTTTCAAGATTATTATTTTTTTTGTCCTTAGTTTTCAGAAGTTTAAATAAGATATTTTGTGTGTGTGTGGATTTCTTTAGATTAATCCTGTTTGGGGGTTTGCTCAGTTTCTTGAATATGGCCAAATTTGAGAAGGTCAAAACTTTTCCATTATTTTTTTGAGTACTTTTTCAGCCCCACTCTCTCTCTCCTCTCCTTTCATGACTCTGATGTCACAAATGCTAGACCTTTTGCTATAATTCTACATATCCCTGGGGCTCTCTTAACTTTTCAGTCTATTTTCTTTCTGTTATTTAGACCAGGTAATTTCTATTGTTCCTTCTTCCAAGTCATTGATTCGTTCCTCTGTCCCCTCCATTCTGGTATTGAGCCTATCCACTGAATTTTTATTTTGTTTATTGTAATTTTCAGTTCTAAAATTTTGCTTTTTATAGCTTCTATATCGTTGCTGACACTTTCTATTTCTTTACTGTGACTTTCCATTTTGTTGTTTCAAGAATGTTCATAATCACTCTTGAAGCATTTTTATCATGACTGCTTTAAAATCTTGGTCAGATAATTCTAACATCTCTGTCATCTCAGTGTTAGAGGTAGGGGTAGAAATCCAAGTTCCTCATTTGCCCCCATTGATACCCAGTTTGGAGGATTCCCTTGGTGTGTTCCAGTTCCAACAGTAGGCTTCCACCAATACCTCCCTGGCTAGGTGAGGCAAAAGTACACCATTACTGCTCCCAACATGGCCTCCACTGACACCACAGGAAGAGACAAGTGGCCTTGTTATTGATGGTGAAAGTCCTGACTCTCTGCTAGGCCTCCACTGACCACAGCCCAGTGGGAAGTGGAAGGGGTAACTCATTACTGATGTGTGGAGGTATAACTTCAGGCTCCTGATATGGTCTCCACTGTCACTGCAGGTTGAGGAGTCCTCATAACCACCTGGCAGGAATGAATGCCTAGCTCCCTAGCTGCTCTTCTCTGACACCACCCCCGCGGGAAGAGGGAGGGTTCTGGCTTCTCCTTACAGTCTGACAAATGTGGCAGTCTAAGCTGCCCACTCAACCTTTGCTGTTACGGGTGGGGGTGAGAAAATGGATTTCTCTGTGGTATTTGTCTGGAGTAGAGCAATCTAAAAGTTTTACGTCTTGCTGAGGTTGCCTCTCTCTACTCCTTTGGCTTGAAAGATCAGGCTCTTTTTTTTGTCTGTAGTTGTTGGCATTTTTAACCTGCCAGCTTCCTCAGCAACAAGTCTAGGATATATGAGGGAAAAATAAAACCCAGGGTCCCATCACCATGTTGTCCCTTGGCTCCCAAGGGCCCTAAAGCCAGATTTCCTTCTTCTCTCCACTCTTCAGTCTTCTTACATTTGTTTTAGAGATAATGCCTAAGATTTTAGTTCCACTTAGAGGGAGGAATGGGATAAAGTATGTCATCTCCATCTTCTCGGAAGCATAACGCAAGCCTTTGAAGGATTTTAAGCACAAGCTCTATGTTGGCCTTTGCATTTTAGACAGGTAACTGCAAATGAGGAAAGCTCAGAAATTAGACATAGGGTACAGATGGTCAAGAAGGGAGTGACAGTAAAGGCAGGAGCATTTGTTAGAAAGTACTTTATACTGATTACCTGATGATAATCTGAAATATGCAACTGGAATGCAGAGGCAAAAATCAGATCAGATGCGCAAACATAGAATAGGCACCAATCAACATGACATACTTCTGCACACCAGCTGAATATAAGCCTTGAACATACGGCAGGAGGCATGGAAAAGAGAGGACACTTTAGACAGATACTAAAATGTAGACTCACTAGAATGTAATGAGCAACAGAGCGTGATATACTAGACGCACGCCTAGATTCTTAGTTTGGATGACTGAGTGGATACAGGTAACATCAAGAAAACTGCAGAGTACATGGAAAGGAATGTGTTCTGCAGGCAAGAGAGAAAATAGTGAGTTCGATTCATGTCATCTTGAGCCTAAGGTGTGTATGGACCACTGAAGATGTCTAACAATGAGTCTGGTACTCAGCAGGAGTGTCAGATCTAGAAGGAGGAAGCAGGAGCCTTGGTTTAATCAGTAATACTCAAATCCTACTGCATGGAGATTACCCAGGAAACATAAGCAGAATGAGAAAAGAGGGCTAAGAACAAGACCCAACTAAACCCCAATGTTTAGGACCAAAGTAACAGAAACCCAGAGAGGAAAAGGAGGCCAAGCTGTCAAAGAGGTCGAAAGAGAACAGAGGAGTAGAGTTCAGTTTAACTTCATAAGCATTTATTGAGTGCTTAGTGTATGTTATGCACAGTGCTGGGAGACTGGCTTCTGAGAATCTTACATTCTACTGCATATAAACAGATCATTTCTGTGCAGTGTGGTCAGCCCAGTGAGGGACATGTGCTCAGGGGGCAATGGAACCACGGAAAGCGGTACTGAACACAGCCGAAGACTGTGTGAGGAAACTTTCACGAGATGACAACATCTAAGCAGAGTCTTGAAGGATAGTAGGAATTAACCAGGTAAGGAAAGACAGCGGGAAAGTCACGTGAGCCAAAAGAAATGGCCTGAACAATAGCAAAGGGGCATGGAGCTCAAGAAAGGAGAGCGAATCACCTGCAGGAAACAGTCAGCAGGGTTGATGCCTCTGAGAGAGAAAATAAAATCAAACTGAAGAAGGCCCTTTGACTTTGCCACTTATGAAATCACTGTTGACCTCTGCTACAGTAGCGTCTATGAAGTGATGCAGACACAAATTGGACTGCACTGGGATGAAGAGTAACTGGAAGAATATGAGGTTCAGACAGCGTGAGTAGGGTATTTTTTCAAGGAGTTTAGTGGAGAAGAAAACAAAGGTGGGCTAGCTAGAAGTGGGCAAAGACCTAAAAGGCTTTGTTTTGTGACCAGAGAGAACTGAAGATGTTACAAGTTGTAGGAAAGAAACCAGAGCGCAGAGAAAAGGTTTATAAATGTAGCTTACTTAGTTCACTTTTTCACACAACAAATATTCATAGAGTTCTACACCGTTCTTGAGCACATCACCCCAAGAGAAAGACAAACAACCAAGCCTCTTCCATGGTGTTAAAACTATGTTTTAAATAAACTTGAGAAATAATAAAAGGCCAAAGGTAAATGCACAAAAATTGTATGTACTTCCAAAGTTCTAAGAGCTGCTTAATACTTATAAATATTTATAAATATAATGGCACCTTCAGCTCTGTCACATTTATGTCAGCAATATCACAATTCATTATAAGCATTCAGTGTTGAAGTTTATTTTGATTACTTCAAGGGGGATGATTATTTTAATAAAAACATTTATTCTAAGAACTTTGATATAGAACAGATTTGTCAAGATTTTTTTATGTTTTAATTATTACAAATGCCACAATGCATATTAAGTCTGCAAAGCATAAAAGCATAGTAAAAGAAAGATGTGGAGTAGTGCGTGATGGTTTAATACCTGTGTCAAAGTCCGCCTTAATATCGCTGAGCATTCAGACAGACAACTAGCCGGCTAAAAGTCATGGAACACTAACGTCTTTAAATGGTGACTGGGACTAGCAGGATTGCGTGAAGATAGAAAATAGTCTCTAAAGTTTTCAGAATCATTGGGTTGCAGAATTTTAAGATTGTAAAGAAACTTGACATCATCTAATACTATTTACACATCCCACAAGCAAAATTCCCTTCTTCACATTCCTTGCCTGATGTTGAGAGAGTTTAAGTGAAAGAGAGCTTTTCATTTCAGAAGTTGCCTATTCTCCTACTGGACAGCTGAACTTGTCTCTGATTATTCCCAAAATGTGTGTCTCTGGAACTCTACGCTACCATATTTCTTCCTTCATATGTGGCAACTCTTTAAATATCAAAAGATACTTAATGTATATGCACATTAATATAATATTTTTCAAACTAATCATTCATAATTCTTTCATTCTTTTCTTGTATGACACTGTTTTCATCCTCATTCCTTTCTTCCAGATGCTTTCTAATAAGTTAATGATTTTTTCCTCCTCCCCATTAAACTGAACACAAATTTCCAAATGTGAAAGAATAAAGTAAAATTATACCAGTGCACATGGTGAATATGTTTGTTAAAGCAATCCTACCAACCCTTATGTTTGAACCATGGATAATTATATTACACAAGAACTTAACCACATAAACTGCAACCAACTCGTTCTCCCTGCTTCATTTCTGCAACTATTTTTAATACAAAACTGTAAAGATTTCTCTATTTTCCCATCTTGTGCATTTTGTCCCAAAAGTCCAAGATCGTTTTGAACACTGATTTAGTAAACTATCATTTTTCTGTCCCTCTAAAATTTTGATCTCCTACAAATCTGATAGTTAGGTATTCTAAGTATTTATACAAGGCATGGATAAAATTAAACAGAATAAGCATATGAGCAGAATTTTCTAGTATACACTCAAAAACATTATTCCTGGGTGACACTGATCCATGCAAAATAATATTAAAGCAGTTATTTATTCAGCCATGAATCTGGTCAGTCTATGATTCTCTCCCGTCTACATATAGCTATTATCAGAAACCACCAAGGGGCCGGCCCGTGGCCAAGTGATTAAGTTCCCAGCTCTGCTTTAGCAGCCCAGGGTTTCACAGGTTCAGATCCTGGGCGCCAACATGGCACCGCTCAACAAGCCATGCTGAGGCGGCACCCCACATGCCAAAACTAAAAATATACAATGGGGAGAAAAAGGAAAAATAAAATCTTTAAAAAAAAATAAATAAACCACCAAAATCAGGACACCGTATATTTGTAAATCCATCAATCCTATAAGAACTCAAAAAGGTGAATCTGTCGTTTATTTTATGATAACTATTTTTTTCCTAAGATTCTTAAATCAATATCAATTTGATAAGATTTTCTAGAAATCTGTCAGGGATAAACATCAGGCTTGTTAGTGTGCATTTTTCAGAACATAATTTTTATGGCTTTGTTCAACACAATTAAATAGCTGGCTATTATTTTCTACATATTCCTTTCTCTTTTGAAATCATATTTTTAACTGGAAGAAAATATAAAAATCTAAATTTTGCTCCATCCAAATTTTGCCATTCCTATTTAGAACTACTTCTCAAAAAGTTTCGGTACAATAAATTTTATATGTGGTATTAATTTTATTACCTCATATAAAACTGTTGGGTTCCCATGTAGAAGAGGTCCATAACAGATATAGGAATGTCCAACAACCCAGCCCAAGTCAGAAGCCGCCCACCACACCTAAAAAATAAGAAGATAATAAAATGCATATATCTTAATCATCCCTCTGATTATAAAATGCATATATCTTAATCAGAGGGATGTCACACATGTGAATTTAAAACCATGATTACCTCTCCAGGTTTAAGTCCATATATGGAAGACATGGTCCAGTTTAGCATCACAGCATACCCCCCCGTGGGCCTAACCACACCCTGAAAAAGAGAAACAATGAAGCTGAAGTCAAGAAAAAATACGTTAAAAGATTCTTGTCTACATACTATCGACCTAAAAAAGTTCCTATTTAAAGTATTTTATACTCTATAAGCTACACATTACTCTGCCTTTCATATAATTGTACCTGCATCATTATTTCTTTGGCTTCTCCAATCATAAACACGGAATAATTTGTTCACATCTGTCCATTTGTAGAATCCATTCTCACAGACCATTCCTGACCTTCTAAAGAAAACTTATGATTTCACAGAATCACATATAATAAAAATCTTTTCCAGTGGCAACATCATCAACATTTTCAAACATATTTCCGGAACAGAAATGGAAACTCTCAATTTAAGTGCACAGAAAGGTCAAAGGTAGCTGTGTGCTTAAAATACAGACTAACATAAGGATGTCTATTCCTTAATATTATTAAATAATAACAGGATGCTTAGAGGAAACAGTCATATTCTAACTAGAGCCTCATTACAATGCTATCCTAGGAACCATACTACCACAGTATTAGAGCTGAGTAATTCTTCAATGATGAGTTCCGGAAGTCTGAGGAATCAATACTGATGAGATGGATCTAAGGCTGACAGATTTGCCTTCTCTTACATTTTAGGCAAATGTAGGGATCATTACATCATAGTACTACAGCTTTCGTGAATCAGTTTCTAGAAGCGATCCTCCACACTGAACATATTCAACTTTTTGTTGGCGTTAGTGCCATGTTTACGCTAACTCCCAGCGACCCTATGTGCAATAGAGCAGAACCCTTTTTGCACCGTCCTCTCCCTTCCAGCACTATATCAAACAATGCTCTGCTGCTATTCATAGTGTTTTCGTGGCCTTTTCCAGCAGTGGGTGGCCAGGTTTTTCTTCCTAGTCCTTCTTATTCTGGAAGCTCCACTGAAACCTGTCCACCATGGATGACCCTATTGGTATTTGAAATCATGGTGGCATAGCTTTCAGCATCACAGCAACATGCAGCTGCCACAGTATGACAACCAACAGAGGGGTGGTATGGTTCCCTGACTGGGGCAGAACCCGGACTGTAGCCACAAGAGCACTGAATCTACCACTAGACCACCATTCAACTTTAATACAACATTAATATTTTAAAACTGGGTACGAGAGTCACCATAAATAAGAACTGATGGTAAATTTAATTTTGTTTAGTGCTTTCCTATAAACATTAATCATCATTGGCTCAAAAAGACTTAACAATGTGAATATTTAGAGCGAGAAGGTAAACGCTTGCTAAGAAATATGTTATATTTCACTCACATGTATTTTGAAGCATCTTTAAGTAGAGTAATTATAAGTGCTCTGTGCAGAAAATAATTATTTTACATAAACGGGCAAACATGGTCCTAATTAAAAGTATGCTATTAGGTGTACCTTTTTGGCATTAACTCTGCAACTGTAACACACAGACATGAATCAGGAAAATAAAAAAGAAATCGACTTTCTGTTAGTTCCTAAAATTGCTGCTCTCCTCAGGTACCACTAATAAAACATAGATATCAAGCTGTGGAACACACATCATCTGCCAGCAGCGACACCTGGTCTCTTGGTAAATATCACATGCAGCTTTGTTGGCATTTGACAGCTATTTTCTTAGTTGTATGACATGGTTAGCATGCAGCTGGATCTTTTGATCACCTTGGGAGTATTAGAAATCATAAGCCCCCTGCCAGTAAGTTTCACACATGCATTTTCCCATGTAAACTGAGCAGCTCTTTCCGCAGTATATCCTGTACCATCTTCCGTGCACTTTGCTAATTAGTTTGTTCTATTGAAAAGGCCTTTACCTATGGTTCAACATCCTGAGGAATTTAATATTAGTCATCTTGCAAACACTCTTTTCTAAAACTTTTTATTCATTTTGTATAGGAGAAAAAATGAAGTTTTTTTCATACACAATATGCTATTCATAAATTATTGTAACCGGGAAAATTTTTAAATTATATGGCACAGAGGGTAAGATGAACCAACTGGAAGTAATAAAAGGAATAAAAAGCTAGAGAATATAAATGAGTATTAATTAATTTGTAAAACTTAGAAGATAATTTAAAAGATTTCTCAAATTTCTATTTACTTCTCAAGTGGACACTTCTTTAAAGGATATTTACCAATGTTGTTTTGTCTGTAAAATGGTGGGTACTTAAATCCATTTGACCCCAAAAAGGTGAGTATAAAAATAAGACTATGCATGAAAATAATTTTAATTATAGAAGCTAAAATTTAATATTTTATTAATCAAAGTATTTCCTTAGTTCTAGCAATTATTCATTTTCTTTTTACCGTGGTAATACCACCTAAAAGGCAGAAATGTCAAAATAATTAGAGGTTACTATCAAAGAGTCTCATTAAAAACAATTAAAATGGAACTAAAGGAGAGAGAAAAGCCACAATGTCTGTTTTTCATTGATCTTTGCTATGTACTTATTTTTACTTTTTTAAAGGATGAGTATAAAAAGTTTCATCAAGCATCATTTTACCATTCATTAATCTAGATTCTAGATCTGAAATTTCATCTTGCCTCCAAAATATTCAGATGACAGTTTCGAATTTTCCGAGTATTTGCTATGGTATGGCAATGAGAACTGCATAATCTCATTCTCCATGTAGATCTTTTATAAGAAGTTTGAAAGTTAAAAAATTGAAAGATTAGATTTAAAAAGAGAGTTCATTATAACATTAATGTGTGACTAAAATTAATGTGATAAAGCATTTCTTTGTTTCTTGCTTGTAGTCATAATTTCCAGGTAGTGACAAAATGGCAAAGATAAACCTTGTTCAGCCTCTGAAAACACATAAATCATGCTCAAGAAAACAAATGATTATATTCTAAGTATGCAAAATTAACCAGAAACTAAAAATGGCATTTTAAAGTACATTTGAAATCTTGAATATCTGGTAAAAACACTTATTCAGTATCAATGCTTACCCCTAAAACACAAGCATGCTGCATTTTAGTCTTTTGAATCTGTTATTACTTTCTTTATGCACTTATCAGTAAGGACATTGAATGATCTAATATATTCTCAAGAAAGCCCTGTAACCTGCTCATCTACTGCTCTGGTGTTGGTAGGATCAGCCATAATCCTTGAAGTCTTCTGGAGAACTTGAAAGATATTCAGGCAGGAATAACACTCCGTGCCCCAAATAAAGACAGGAAAGTGAATTCTAACTCAGAAATGGGAAAGGAGACGACGTAAAGGTGCTCTTTAGAAAAAGCAACAACACTTTTAACGTATATGGGTATTTCAAACTTCAATCCATACAAGTAAAATTAAAGGCTGATTATTAATCACCGAGAGATGGGACCACAGTTATCCCAGATGGTTCTTTATGATTTCCAGCTCAATGAGCTGCCTTTGAAGAAAAAGAAAGCCACAAAATGTCATAAATAGTGTCAGTAAACAGAAAACATGTCATGACCAAGTGTGTACAGTTTTGCTTGCTGCAACTTAAGAAAAGTACAGTTGGAATCACATGGGCTGCAGGGGAAGAGGAAGGAAGGCAGATGTGTGGTAAGATTAAGAGCTTGGGATTCTTCATTCTAAAAATGAATACTCAGGTGAATCAAGTTTGAAGAATATGACAAAAACCTCGTACTTTCTACATTGAGGCCCTCTATCATCCTAATCTGTAATATAGGCTTAGACAAGACAAATATACATATTTGCATACATAAAATATATATTTATTCACACATACATATGTGCATGTGTCTATATGCATGTGTATATATATGTATATGCTTATGTATGTATGTATATAAATTTATACATATCTTATACACACACACACACATATTTCAATTCAGCCTGACAAGTTGAGAAAAAAACACAAGAAGAAGAAAGAGGAAATAAATATTTTACCTGAGGAAAAGAAATCCATCACTGAACGGTAATTGTAGTCAGTGAGTTGAAAAATAAAAGGCATGGTTCTGATTACTTAAGAAAATCCAACATATCAACAATATTCTTGTTCTGATAGTGGCTTTACAGACGATAAGCCTCTTTCTAGAATGAGCCTCCACCACCTTTCTGACCCTGCTTTGCTCCTACTTCGTCACACAAGTACTTAAAGACAGTGTAAAAGTGCCATCCCTTCTGGAAGCTGTCCAGGCCCACAGTTTGCGTCACACATCTCCCCATCCCCTTCGACAGCCCCTGGCCTGCAGCCTCCCTGGAGCACTGACCACCGACCTGGCCCGCATCTCCTCCAGCACTCTGAGCGCCCTGAGGAGAACGCCTCAGTCTCTTCAGCACAGTGCCTGGCACAGAATAGGCATTTAACACATTTGTTGACAGTAAATGAGTGAACAGTTGGGTGAATAAGCACACATATGAAAAATATAATTCTTTTTTAAAATACTCTTCTTTGTTCAGGAGAAACCCTTGAAATTTGCAGAACTTGGTGAATCATGTTAATAGAAATGGAATGGTTCCATTTGGGATATTTCATCAAACATAAAATCTCTTGCTACAGGCTTTTGGATGACTCTGAAGCTGCCTCTGTGGAGGATATTTTAGCAGCAGTATAATTTTTTATTGATCTTAACAACCGTGAGATAAGGGGCAAAGGTGTAGCAAGTCAGCATTTTTATCTGCAAGAATTGTGCCACAGATAAAAAAAAGTTCACTGCTTTTCTATTTGACTTTCTCTTATTTTTTTTCTAGGCTAGGGGATAACATGCAGGAATAAAAGTGCCATAAGTTGTGTAAATGCACATCAGGACAAAGGCCTTATCTGCCGCCTTCCTTTCAATCCTTTGCTTTTGGTTTCTTTTACCCTATTCCTTTGGCATTTGACTTTTTTTATTTTTGTTTTTGGTTATCACTATCCCTCCATGATATCAAGCTAGAAGAAGATAAATATGACCATCACTGAATCTTCCACTCCCAAAAGGACACCCAATCCAGATGAGGGATCCTTCTATTGTGTAGTGCTTTGAAGTATCTTGAATACAGGCACCCAACCAAACAGGACAGAAGCCCACAACAAGACAGCAATGTGTGCAGAGCAGCTCAGCTGTGGCTGCCGGAGTATTTGCAGCAGCTAGCAGATTAACCTGTCACACAGCAACCTGACAAATCCAAGGATGGCAGACGCAGAGATGCAAATATGCCCTAAATATATCTGCAAATTCTAACCAAAGAACGAACTGCTTTATCTCTGTCTTATAAGTACCCTATGAGACAAGAGCATTTTCAAGAGAATATTCTTATAGCCTCACATTATTTTTCCTCATGAAGATCAAACACCAAGAAAACAAACTATAATGATGACATAAAATTTATATTTAAATGCTTCATAAGTGCATGTGTGCTCATCTTTCCTATACTTCTATTCTGAGAATCCCAGTATTAAAATTTCAGATCCCATTAATCTTGATTATACCTACCAAAAATGAAGTGAGAATCTTATGAATAAAGAGGAGTCTGGGAGCTAACTGGAGAAGAGATCATTTAACAAATATTCTGTGGATTTAGCATGGCCCAATTTTAAGGTTAGTGACAGTGGCTTCAAAGATGTATAAAATATATTCTAAGGCCCTTAGAGAAAATGCAATTTATGAAGATAAGAGAATAAAAACTGATATGTATAAGGTAGAATAAATAAGTGGCATAAAGGGTTGTTGGCAATGTATAATTTAAATGCAACTGAAATTCTAAAGTCCACAAGAGGTATGAGGGAAGTATTTCTGAGGGACCTTGAGAGATGACTATGTTCTTTTGCCATTCTGCATGTCCTACTTTGCGAAACCTGCTCACTCTCATGATTTAAAGGCCAGACGTCTACAGCGGATGACCAACAAGTATCTATCTCCAAACTCAGATGTACTTCTTAAACCCAGATCTTCACCTTCAAGTACTGACTAAGCAGCTCCATGTTCATCTCCCAAAGACACATCATACTCAATACATTCAAAATCTTTCAGTTTCCCCAGCCCTAAACCATCCTCTTGTTTCAATAAATATTCAAAGCCATCCTTCTGCGTTCTCAGGTTCTAAGTCTTGTACTTCTCTGCTTGACTCCTAACCTTGAAACAAATCTGATCCCCCCCATTAAGTGTGCTGTCCTAAGTCAAGTCCTAAACTAACTGAACAGCCTGAAAACTGACCTCCTTACTTCCATTGTGTGTACTTGTCTATCTTCCCAACATAATGTTACAAGGGTTACCTTCCTTCATATTCTTCTCTCCTGCTGAAGAATTCATGCTCTCCATCCCCTACATACAGAATATAACCTAAACTTCTCAGCTAAACTTTAAGAGTTTGGCCCCTGCCTATATATCTGGCGATTTCTCTTCTTCACTTGCACCACATGCACTAGCCATCCTGGAACCTTCCTTAACACACTCCTGCCTTTGCTTATTCTGATCGTCTCTGCCTGGAATGCCCTCCTTCCGGAGATGTCATGCTATGAAGAAGTTCTATTCATCCTTCAAATGTCACCTTATCAAGAGCTTTCCTTGACGTTCCCTGATAGAATAGCACTCCCACTCTTCCCATCACTCTGTCCCCTTTACTTTTCTTCATAACACTTATAACATATTACATAGCTCTTTGTTCGTTGAATGTCTGTGCCCTGGCTATAGAATATAAACTTCTAAAAAGAGAGCAAGAAACACATTTGGATGACCAGTAATATTTGTTGAATTAGTTGAATTTAATCCTTCAGATGCCATTCGATCTCATCTTTTCCTCAGGAGAAAGAGAAATAGCCTTGCCCTTTCAGAGCAAGGATCACTATCCAGCTTTTATTACCTGTGTTCATATATATCTCAACCCCACTAGACTGAAGGGATTGTGGTTTACTCATATTTTTATCTCTTGTAACACAGAATGAACACTCAATACAGCTATATTGAATTGAGCTGAATCCAATGTCAACAGAGATCTGCAAACAATCAAAGCCTTCCCCAATCTACTGAACTAGAGTATCTTCAGGATGGTACATTAGGAGGAAAATGAGAATGACTGAAACCGCAAATGATCTTCACTTTGGGCATCTAGGAATCCGGAAGAGACCTTCTTGACCCAGAGGAAACCTGGAATGGCTAGGACCCTTCCTTACTTGGAACCACCACTTTTCAAATTTAATGCTCTGCATATTACTTTTATTTTATTTCTCCTACACTGGCTGAGCCAGTTTTGAGTTGCTGACAAGCTCTTCTTTTGTGCCTCCCATACAGATCCCTATCCAGGCCACAGTGAATTTCAGAGGGATTTAAAATCTTGAGGTGGTGCAAATGTTTCTATAACATTCCTTCAGGCTTTGAAGGAGCTAAACTGATTTTTTTTATTTTGGGTTTTTTTTTTTTTACTATTATTATTTGGTTAGGTTATACTAAGTTTTCAGGGTCATGGGTTTCCTCTCATGTTGATACTTTTAGATTAAAGGATAACTTGCTGAGTCCCCTTTTATTTTACAGTCAAACGTTCAGTTGGACTCCTCGTGGCTGCTGCATAATGCAGAACTGCAAAAACTGGAGGCTGAGGATTGAGTCCAGCAGATCATCTGGACTGCTTAAACAAGTCCTAGAGTCTTCAATATGAAGGAGTATTTATTTTTCAGATGACCAGAGTTAAAAAGAAATCATTAGGCTTTGATTCTACAATGACATAAATATCTTTGTGTACACGATTTACCTATTTATGCACTCAATAAAAGCTTATTGAAAACCAACTACATACAAAGCACAATGGTAGAGTACAAAAGGTAATAAAACATGGTCCCTGACCTCAGAGAAAATACATTCCCCTACCAAATGTATTCTTTTCACAAGCAAGGGAGTTTTATATGGAAGGTCTTAGTTTTCCTTTTTTTTTTTTTTTTTTAAAGATTTTATTTTTTCCTTTTTCTCCCCAAAGCCCCCCGGTACATAGTTGTGTATTCTTCGTTGTAGGTTCTTCTAGTTGTGGCATGTGGGACACTGCCTCAGCGTGGTCTGATGAGCAGTGCCATGTCCGTGCCCAGGATTCGAACTAACGAAACACTGGGCTGCCTGCAGCGGAGCGCGCGAACTTAACCACTCAGCCACGGGGCCAGCCCCTCAGTTTTCCTTTTTAAAATCTAATCTAATAGAACCACTATTTTAAGATTATTAACAGATTATGTTTTCAGCACTCTGATGCTACAGAGATCTAATATTAACAAAGAGTCCACTGTCCTCCAGGATGCAAGAGATTGTGAAAGTTCCTTCCCCCACTGACATTCTTTGATTCAATGACTACTGAACCTCCTAATAAAGATGAATAGGAAGGTGATATTGCCTTTATGAAGTTGTACGAGGAAACAGTATTATTTGGAGGTACCAGGCCAAGGTGACAATTGTTTTTCATCTGACACCTTCATAGATGTTAATGTTTTTAGCTCTGGCTTGTGAAAACACCTTTCATAGTAAGCAGATATAAAAATCCTTGAGTGTCTTCAGTGCTACAAACCAAATAGTTCAATACTCCAGATAAATTGCCTGTTGTTCAAACTGTCTAAGCCAGTTCTCAAACCTGCATTTATAACAAAGAATTGAATTCCCCTATATCAAAAATCAATTCCATACTATATGTAAGTTATACCTCAATTTAAAAAATAAACATAGTTCATTAAAATATATTTTTATAAAATTTTATTATATTCAATCAATCATATTCAATCAAACATCTATTAATTTAATTTTAACAGCTTACTAAAGCAATTCTATATTGCTGATATATGTGAAGACTTTGGAAGAAATTGGGGCAAAGCATTTTACCTTAAATATAATTAATATTTTTCTATTTTTAAACATAAGATGTCTTTAAGATATAAAGTATCTCAGTCCAAACCTCAAGCTACAGTCAGCAAACATTTTTAGTCAGTCATCAAATATTCTCAGTGCAAAAGAAATCTACCGCTATGGATAGTTATCCCTACGAGAGAGAATACCTTCGGCAGCCCTGTTGTTCCAGATGTGTAAAGAATATACAGCGGATGTTCTGAGAGAACAGGAACACAATCATGTGACTGTGCTTTCGCCATCTCTTCATCCCAATCAAGGTCACGACCTGGGGCCAAGGGAACTGTCTCCTGCACAGCAAAAATATAGGGACAGGCATTGAACAGAGGAGATTAAGTCAGGAGAAGAGTGACGAGTGGCTAAATCTATATTAGTCTGAGCGTCTGACTGAAAATCTAGGCTGATATAGCACTAAATATCAGATTTATGACTAAATATCTCAGAATCTTGAGTTAAGATAAATGTTCACAAAAAGTCCAACAGTTTGATGCTGGCTTCAACTGAACTGACAAAAGAACGTTTTACTCAAATCTTGGGATATCCTTAAGAAACTCGATGTGATGCAGTCAAGTGTTCATCAACTGTCAGAGCTTAACTAACACAGGTTTGTGTTCTCATAAATGTATGCACACTATTAACTTTATAAACTAATTTCTACTTTTTGTAACCTATTGTTTTTACATTGGAATGTCTTCACAACGAGATGTCAACCAACGCGTTAAAATTTCTCTTTAAACAAGGGCCATTTAGGAGTAATACTGTGGCCATCTTTCCAAATAAGAGAATATTACATTATTTTTAGGGGTGGGAAAGCAATCTTCTTTTGCTTTTTCAAGAAAAAAATCAGTTTTGAAAATTAATGAGAGTATGTGACATCTAAAACGCTATCCAAGTTTGCCTCCATCTAGGTCATTGATTAATATGGTTGAAATGTGTGGGGGTTTCCTTGTTCCTAGAACCAAGCTCTGTGTTGTAAATCTTATGATAACAGAATCATGAGTTAGACAGAGTCACCGTAAAAGAAGTTAGGTGGACCTCTTTGATAATGGTGCCAATGAAATAAGCCAGATATATGAAGAGTACGGAATCAGCTTATGAAAAAACTACTCTAATGAGGAGTTACAGCTATTCAAGTAGAGTTAAGACCTGGTACATGGCTAGTCATTTTCTCAAATGTTAACTCAAATAGCACATCAGAAAGTTGATAGCTGGTGAAGTTGTTAGTGTGGGCACAAGGCAAGGCTGCACATTCCTCAGGGAAAGTTAGCAGATCCACCACGTAGAGAGTGTATGTAACCATTTATTTCATCAAGGGGATCCCGGAGCTAAGCCCAGAATCCAGAGATTTAGAAAAGCCAGGCCATTTCCATTTTCCAAGTTCCTTAATATATTAATCAGAGCTGTAAAACATGGTCATCCATTTAAATGGGTACATTTACAAATAAACATTCCAATTTAACATCACAAATACGATGCCTATATGAATAAACACACTGACTGATAACAACTCGAAGTGACCTTCATGAAGGTGAAGTTTTAGGGCCAGCTGGCTTCTCCAGCCTCACCCTGATATGTCTTGGATGTGCCATTTAGATAAATAATAATAGTTAACTACGACCAAATTCTATATTTCCATTTGTTTTTATGCATCAGATAAATGCGACTAATTTCAAATTATTAAGCCTCTGACATCACAATTACAGACGTTAAAAAATTATCACCCTGCATAATGAAAAATGTCAACTGAGTGATCACAAAAACAATTACAGATGAAATGAAATGAGGACTTGAATGAATGGGTGTTCTTCAGGCTAAGAAGTTAAAAGGATGTGTAAAGAAGATACGACGAAAGGAAGAGGGAGAAAAAAATCAACATGAGCTTTTACACACATACATTTACTTCTATAGACATGTCTTTCCTAGTTGTTATCATTCTTTTTTTTTTTGAGGAAGATTAGCCCTGAGCTAACATCTGCTGCCAATCCTCCTCTTTTTGCTGAGGAAGACTGGCCCTGAGCTAACATCTACACCCATCTTCCTCTACTTTACACGTGGGACACCAGCCACAGTATAGCTTGCCAAGCGGTGCCATGTCCACCAGGGATCCGAACCAGCGAACCTGGGCCACGCAAGCAGAACTGCGAACTTAACTGCTACACCACCGGGCCAGCCCTTCCTAGCTGTTACCATTCTTAAAAGGCAATACCGGGAGAGCAGCAGCGGTGACTGAGGTCATTCCTTTGACTCTGTCATTGCTTGCCTAAGGCTTAGGAGTGGTGGCCAGATTTTTACTTCCTCTGACAAAATGCAATCCTGGCTAGTGAGAAGTACCACCAAGCCTCATAATTTGTGTCTCTCTAAACTCAAGGCAAAGCCAGTCCACTGGGCTTAATCACTGCCTAAACAGCAGGTCTAATATGAAGGACAAGAGCCATCCAAAGCCTTCATCTAAAAAAAAGATAAGTCAAAGCAGAGAGAAGTGTCTCAAGAAAAAGGGAGAGGGAGAGAAAGTGAGCCAGTTATGGGAGGGAGACGAGGGGCAGTGGATCTCTACCTATTAAGACAAGAGAGATTTGCATTAGAAAAATCTGATTAGGAAGCATTGATACCCATATCTAGCGTGTTAATAAAGTAAAAGAAATATCACATATCTTGTTAATTCAAAGTCACGAAGACGGAGTTCAAATCCTAGCTCCACCACTTATTCGATGTGACTTTGGGCTACGACCTCTCCATGACTCAGTTTCTTCATCTGTTAAAAGGGCCAGTTAATAGCATCTACTTCACTGGTTTGTGAGAACTGAATAAGAGGAAGTATTTGAAAGTACTCAGCATTGGGCCTAGCATAAGTTCTTTGTAAATTCTACACAAATCCATCTATGTGTGAAGAGTACACACATTCGCACATAAACACGTGTGTGTGCGTTCCTGCTCTTGCTCCAATCTTCTCTTACCCAAAACCTTCTTTATTGCTGACTTTGCATTCCCTGATGTAACAGCAACAAGTCTTTTTTTAAAATATGCTTGAGGTCATCTAAAAGAAACTTAAAATTTTTCTTCAGGACAGTAAGAATATTAAAATCATTGAGTGCGAAGCACAGATCACTAAAACTTTGCACAGGAATTTAATGTGGTAAGGGGAATTGCTGGCTGGTAATCAAAATGACAAAGTTTTAATGCTCTCTGTTTTTATATCTTGTCATTTAAGCATTTTCTGCAGATAACCTCTCAAGTGTGCCACAAAATTATACATGAGTCTTTGCACTCTTGTAATTTTTCTTCTGCAAAAAAATTTTAATCTGCTAGAAACCCAAGTGGATCTCATCATAAATAGCTGGACACTTGCTTGGATGTAGAAATAAGGTGATCATTAGGTCAAGCATACTAGGAAAAGCATTATAAAATACTTTCATTGATGCATTATACGGCTTTTTATTCCTCCATGGATCACAGAATAATTTATTTGTTTAGAATATTCATATTTTGTTTTCTTGTACATATTTTTTATTTCTGGACTGAATACCTTTTCTAAAGTTTTTAGAAGACATTTTACATATAAATTAATCACACTTCACCACAAGGCAGGATAGCTGGAGGTTTAAGCATGCAAAGCACATGCATTCAGATCATGACCTTGACCCTTACTAGCCGGGCAAGTTACTCACCTCTCTGTTTATTAGATTCCTCTTCTTTAAAATAGGAATAATGCTATCTCCTAGCTCAGAGAGTTATCAGGAAGATTTTAAAAATTATCCGTTAGCAGAATGTCTTAAAAATCATATGGTAAGCAGTATAAGCGTTTGATAGTATTAATACTTTGTTATAACTTAAATTAATGTATGACACTACAATAGAATCCACAGAATCCATAGACAATACATAGAATCCAATTCATTAAATGGGTATTTCTGTGTTTCAATTTTTTTGTTTTAAGTTAGTTTATCATAAAGACAGAAACTATCTTTCGTATCATTTTTTTGCCAAAAATACACACTCAGGAAGTATATTTAATGGTTTATAAATCAAGTTTTCCTTTCAAATGGTCCAAACTAGAATCATCCTTAGCACATCACCATAAGCAAGAACCAAACTCAGTATTCAGATTACCATATTTGGACGATTGTAAATGAGAATTTTATCTGGTTTGTGTTGTCCTATTCTCAGCGCTTCTTCTATAAGTGGTATGTATTCTACCCTCCTTCCAGGTTCAATGCCAAAGGATGCTGTAACAACCAACTTGGGCTACAAGGAAAAAGAAATAATTGAGAAAGTTTAACAATCTTAATTAAGGTAATCACTATATTTCAGGCGCAGACTGGCAGTTTAATTTTTCTAAAAAAATGTTTGAATGATTCTGTTCTCTATTGACCTGAAAATCAATAAACTCTTTCTAAATGTTGTAACTTAACCACTTCCACATAAATTTCACTTACCTGTTCAAAACTGAACACTGAGTGATGCTTTTGTCTAATAAGTATGAGCTGTTAAAAAGACTTTCCAAAGACTTCATTCAGGTAGGTGGATTTGCCATGAAAGGCAGAGGTGCTCCCTTCCAGAGGCGCCCGTCACAGCTGCTTGTTGCTAAAATTGTAGCGTTTCTTAGGTGGGGAGGGCCAGCCCAGCCACGGCCATGAGGGAGCATTTCTAAGTCTTTTAATGGAGGCATGTCTGCTTAAACGCCTAAAGAGACCACAGAAGGAAGGGACCCAAATCTCCCAAAATTCTTTTATGATTCTTTTCTCATTCTAAATACATACTCATGTTCACCAAATATTATATTTGTAATTTTGTCATATTTTCCTTAAAACAGCCCCTAAGTGATTTAAGTTTCGTCATTAAGGCACACTTAGCACTCTTCTTTACCTGCCAAATTGCTAGTCATTCTTCAAGATAAATGCAGATGTCGCCTAAGTGTCCCCTGGGGTTACTCTCCCTTCCTCAGAACATCCTGGCCAGGCCTCAGATGTCTCACAGTAGTCAAAATACTCTTCCATCCGCACCACAGCTCTCCAAGGGCAAATCCGGATCCCATTTATC
The DNA here is from genome assembly GCF_021613505.1 of Equus quagga. Lineage (NCBI taxonomy): Eukaryota > Metazoa > Chordata > Mammalia > Perissodactyla > Equidae > Equus > Equus quagga. Next base: position 37,692,445 of record NC_060285.1, read on the forward strand.
TCTGTCTCTCCTAAGCCTGGCACAATGCTTGCCATACCATAAGCTCTCAATAAGTATTTGTGGAACTGAATCAAAATTCTCATTAATTTGCAGGAATAAACATGTTTTCATTCTTTAGGCACACTGTTTCTTCACCAAGAAATCCAAAGAAAAGGAAACAGATAACTAATTATTCAGGAGACAGGTAATCAATCCAAGACAGTGCAACTGCTCCTGAATTCTGATTTCTGGTTACAGTACATTCCGTCCAGGGGAGGTTTCTATTGTGCCAATATATGCATATATAGTACTTTCTGCTTTTCAAATATTATTTAATATTCATGGCGCTAAGGCTCCGTGCAGTTACAAAGCTTGCCCCAGGTTACAAGTGGCAGAATCAGAACATGGACCAGTTCTGTCTGATTACAGAACCTTTCTCTTTCCACTATATCAAGCTGTCTTTTAAAAGGAAAGAAAAGAAAAATTAGTCTTATTTTCCTTTATTACATTTTTAAAGGTCAGACATTTGAATACAGTTCACATTTTAATATCTGTAATACAAAAATAGATAATATTCCTCAAGCTTAGAATTCTGAATATATGAAAGTAAGTTACATATCAAATTAAAAACATATGTAGGATATATCCAAACTTTAATAATTTAATAACGTCAAAATTGGATTCTTCCTCTAGAGAAACAATTCCTTTCAATTTTCTATTAATAGACTTCTATTGGAGGTTTATTTTGGTCTAGACTGACTTGTTAGAATACATTCTTCCCATCTTCATCTGTTAAAATAAAACTTTTTCTTCAGCCTATTTCTTTGAAAATCATGACATTAAAATCATCCCTGATTCCAACTATTAATTCTATCCAAATATCCCAGATATGTATCTCTGTCTTCAACCTCTCGCCTTTAATTTGACCTGCCCAATGGCCTTGCCCATAAGAACACGCACTGATTGCCTAAACTCCTTAACAAGATGATGTGTGTTATGTGTCTGATTATATGTGTCTGTGATTATATATGTGTGTGTGTGTGTGTCTGTGTGTGTGTGTGTTAGGAATGAAAACTCCTCCAGTGGCACAGCATAAGTTTTATAAATCTTTATTGTGTTATATATCTCAATTTTCCCACATCGCCACATAATACACCTCACGCCTTTATTCAAATAGTGTTTACAATTTCTGTAGCTAAAAGCCTGGAGTCTACAGCTTTGTGAGAAAAGTTTCCAACTGCCCACTGAT